>NC_046229.1:33011990-33327461 GCF_009819885.2 Catharus ustulatus | reverse complement strand
GCCGCGTCGCTCTTTACGAGTCTGAAGCGGCGGCGGCGGCCGGCGCTGTTTACGGGGCCGCTGCGGCAGCCGCGGCGGGCACTGCGTACGGGGCCAGCAGAGCTGTTTACGGGGCCGCCGTGGCACTGCTTCAGGGGCCAGCGGCGCTGTTTAACGGCTGCAGCAGCGGCGGCAGCTGGTGCTGTTTACAGGGCCGAAGCGGCGGCTGCGGCCGGCGCTGCTTTCGGGGCCAGCGGCGAGATTTACGGGGCCGCTGCGGTGCCGCTTTCCAGGCCAGCGGCGATGTTTACAGGTTGCAGCGGCGGCGGCGGCCGGCGCTGTTTACGGGGCTGCTGCGGCACCGCTTACGGGGCCAGCGGCGCTGCTTACGAGGCCGAAGTGGCGGCTGCAGCCGGCGCTGCTTACGGGGCCAGGGGCACTGTTTACGGGCCGAAGCAGCGGCTTTGGCAACTGGCGCTGTTTTCGGGGCCGCTGCGGTGCCTCTTACGGGGCCAGCGGAGCTGTTTACGGGCTACAGTGGCGGCGACGGCTGGCGCTGCTTTAGGAGCCGCTGCGACGCCGTTTTCTGGGCCAGCGGCGATGTTTACGGGATGCAGAAGCGGCGGCGCCTGGCGCCGCTTTCGGGGCTGCTGCGGCGCCGATTACGGGGCCAGCGGCGCTGTTTACGGAGCCGAAGCAGCGGCTGCGGCCGGCGCTGCTTACGGGGCCAGCGGCGCTGTTTACAGGCTGCTGCGGTGCCGCTTACAGGACAAGCGGCGCTGTTTACGGAGCCGAAGCGACGGCTGCTGCCGGCACTGACTACGGGGCCAGCGGTGCTGTTTACGAGGCTGAAGCGGCGGCTGAGGCTGGCGCTGCTTACGGGTCACTGCGGCGCTGTTTCGGGGCCAACGGCGATGTTTCCGGGTCGCTGCGGCGATGTTTACGGGGCTGAAGCGGCAGCCGCGGCCGGCGCTGCTTCGGGGCCAGCGGCGCGATTTCCGGGGCCGCTGCGGTGCCGCTTTCGGGGCCAGCGGCGATGTTTACGGGGCCGCTGCGGTAGCCGCGGCCGGCACTGCTTACGGGGCCAGCGGCGCTGTTTACGAGGCTGAAGCGGCGGCTGCAGCCGGCGCTCCTTACGGGGCCAGCGTCGCTCTTTACGAGTCTGAAGCGGCGGCGGCGGCCGGCGCTGTTTACGGGGCCGCTGCGGCAGCCGCGGCAGGCACTGCGTACGGGGCCAGCAGAGCTGTTTACGGGGCCGCCGTGGCACTGCTTCAGGGGCCAGCGGCGCTGTTTAACGGCTGCAGCAGCGGCGGCGGCTGGTGCTGTTTACGGGGCCGAAGCGGCGGCTGCGGCCGGCGCTGCTTTCGGGGCCAGCGGCGAGATTTACGGGGCCGCTGCGGTGCCGCTTTCCGGGCCAGCGGCGATGTTTACAGGTTGCAGCGGCGGCGGCGGCCGGCGCTGTTTACGGGGCTGCTGCGGCACCGCGTACGGGGCCAGCGGCGCTGCTTACGAGGCCGAAGTGGCGGCTGCAGCCGGCGCTGCTTACGGGGCCAGGGGCACTGTTTACGGGCCGAAGCAGCGGCTTTGGCAACTGGCGCTGTTTTCGGGGCCGCTGCGGTGCCTCTTACGGGGCCAGCGGAGCTGTTTACGGGCTACAGTGGCGGCGACGGCTGGCGCTGCTTTAGGAGCCGCTGCGACGCCGTTTTCGGGGCCAGCGGCGATGTTTACGGGATGCAGAAGCGGCCGTGGCCGGCACTGCTTATGGGGCCAGCAGCGCTGTTTACGGGGCTGAAGCAGCGGCTGCTGTCCGCGTTGTTTACGGGGCCGCTGCGGCACCGCTTACGGGGCCTGCAGCGTTGTTTACGGGGCCGCTGCGGCACTGCTTCCGGGGCCAGCGGCGCTGTTTACGGGCTGCAGCGGCGGCAGTGGCAGGCGCTGCTTTCGGGGCCGCAGCGGCCACCGTAGCCGGCACTACTTACGGGGCCAGCGGCGCTGTTTACAGGCTGCTGCGGTGCCGCTCTCGGGGCCAGAGGCGCAGTTTACGGGACCGAAGCGGCGGCTGCGGCTGGCGCTGCTTCGGGGTCGCTGCGGCGCTGCTTACGGGGCCAGTGGCGCTGCTTACGGGGCCGCTGCGGCAGCCGCGGCCGGCACTGCGTACGGGGCCAGCGGCGCTGTTTACAGGCTACCGGGGCGCTGTTTCGGGGCCAACGGCGCTGTTTCCGGGTCGCTGCGGCGCTGCTTACGGGGCCAGCGGTGCTGTTTACGGGATGCAGAAGCGGCGGCGGCTGGCGCTGCTTTCGGGGCTGCTGCGGCGCCGATTACGGGGCCAGCGGCGCTGTTTACGGAGCCGAAGCAGCGACTGCGGCCGGCGCTGCTTACGGGGCCAACGGCGCTGTTTACAGGCTGCTGCGGTGCCGCTTACGGGACAACCGGCGCTGTTTATGGAGCCGAAGCGACGGCTGCTGCCGGCACTGACTACGGAGCCAGCGGTGCTGTTTACGAGGCTGAAGCGGCGGCTGAGGCTGGCGCTGCTTACGGGTCACTGCGGCGCTGTTTCGGGGCCAACGGCGCTGTTTCCGGGTCGCTGCGGCGCTGCTTACGGGGCCAGCGGCGCTGTTTACGAGGCCGAAGCGGCGGCTGCAGCCGGCGCTGCTTACGGGGCCAGCGTCGCTCTTTACGAGTCTGAAGCGGCGGCTGAGGCCGGCGCTGCTTCCGAGTCGCTGCGGCGCTGCTTTCGGTGCCAGCGGCGCTGCTTCCGGGTCGCTGCAGTGCCGCATTCGGGGCCAGCGGCGCTGTTTACAGGCTGCAGCGGCGGCGGCGGCCGGCGCTGTTTACGGGGCTGCTGCGGCTCCGCTTACGGGGCCAGCGGCGCTGTTTACGAGGCTGAAGCGGCGGCTGCGGCCGGAGCTGCTTTCGGGTCGCTGCGGCGCTGCTTACGGGGCCAGGGGCACTGTTTACGGGCCGAAGCAGCGGCTTTGGCAACTGGCGCTGTTTTCGGGGCCGCTGCGGTGCCTCTTACGGGGCCAGCGGAGCTGTTTACGGGCTACAGTGGCGGCGACGGCTGGCGCTGCTTTAGGAGCCGCTGCGACGCCGTTTTCGGGGCCAGCGGCGATGTTTACGGGATGCAGAAGCGGCGGCGCCTGGCGCCGCTTTCGGGGCTGCTGCGGCGCCGATTACGGGGCCAGCGGCTCTGTTTACGGAGCCGAAGCAGCGGCTGCGGCCGGCGCTGCTTACGGGGCCAGCGGCGCTGTTTACAGGCTGCTGCGGTGCCGCTTACGGGACAACCGGCGCTGTTTATGGAGCCGAAGCGACGGCTGCTGCCGGCACTGACTACGGGGCCAGCGGTGCTGTTTACGAGGCTGAAGCGGCGGCTGAGGCTGGCGCTGCTTACGGGTCACTGCGGCGCTGTTTCGGGGCCAACGGCGCTGTTTCCGGGTCGCTGCGGCGCTGTTTACGGGGCCAGCGGCGATGTTTACGGGGCTGAAGCGGCAGCCGCGGCCGGCGCTGCTTCGGGGCCAGCGGCGCGATTTCCGGGGCCGCTGCGGTGCCGCTTTCGGGGCCAGCGGCGATGTTTACGGGGCCGCTGCGGTAGCCGCGGCCGGCACTGCTTACGGGGCCAGCGGCGCTGTTTACGAGGCTGAAGCGGCGGCTGCAGCCGGCGCTCCTTACGGGGCCAGCGTCGCTCTTTACGAGTCTGAAGCGGCGGCGGCGGCCGGCGCTGTTTACGGGGCCGCTGCGGCAGCCGCGGCGGGCACTGCGTACGGGGCCAGCAGAGCTGTTTACGGGGCCGCCGTGGCACTGCTTCAGGGGCCAGCGGCGCTGTTTAACGGCTGCAGCAGCGGCGGCAGGCTGGTGCTGTTTACAGGGGCCGAAGCGGCGGCTGCGGCCGGCGCTGCTTTCGGGGCCAGCGGCGAGATTTACGGGGCCGCTGCGGTGCCGCTTTCCAGGCCAGCGGCGATGTTTACAGGTTGCAGCGGCGGCGGCGGCCGGCGCTGTTTACGGGGCTGCTGCGGCACCGCTTACGGGGCCAGCGGCGCTGCTTACGAGGCCGAAGTGGCGGCTGCAGCCGGCGCTGCTTACGGGGCCAGGGGCACTGTTTACGGGCCGAAGCAGCGGCTTTGGCAACTGGCGCTGTTTTCGGGGCCGCTGCGGTGCCTCTTACGGGGCCAGCGGAGCTGTTTACGGGCTACAGTGGCGGCGACGGCTGGCGCTGCTTTAGGAGCCGCTGCGACGCCGTTTTCGGGGCCAGCGGCGATGTTTACGGGATGCAGAAGCGGCCGTGGCCGGCACTGCTTATGGGGCCAGCAGCGCTGTTTACGGGGCTGAAGCAGCGGCTGCTGTCCGCGTTGTTTACGGGGCCGCTGCGGCACCGCTTACGGGGCCAGCGGCGATGTTTACGGGGCCGCTACGGCAGCCGTGGCCGGCACTTCTTATGGGGCCAGCAGCGTTGTTTACGGGGCCGCTGCGGCACTGCTTCCGGGGCCAGCGGCGCTGTTTACGGGCTGCAGCGGCGGCAGTGGCAGGCGCTGCTTTCGGGGCCGCAGCGGCCACCGTAGCCGGCACTACTTACGGGGCCAGCGGCGCTGTTTACAGGCTGCTGCGGTGCCGCTCTCGGGGCCAGAGGCGCAGTTTACGGGACCGAAGCGGCGGCTGCGGCTGGCGCTGCTTCGGGGTCGCTGCGGCGCTGCTTACGGGGCCAGTGGCGCTGCTTACAGGCTACCGGGGCGCTGTTTCGGGGCCAACGGCGCTGTTTCCGGGTCGCTGCGGCGCTGCTTACGGGGCCAGCGGTGCTGTTTACGGGATGCAGAAGCGGCGGCGGCTGGCGCTGCTTTCGGGGCTGCTGCGGCGCCGATTACGGGGCCAGCGGCGCTGTTTACGGAGCCGAAGCAGCGACTGCGGCCGGCGCTGCTTACGGGGCCAGCGGCGCTGTTTACAGGCTGCTGCGGTGCCGCTTACGGGACAACCGGCGCTGTTTATGGAGCCGAAGCGACGGCTGCTGCCGGCACTGACTACGGGGCCAGCGGTGCTGTTTACGAGGCTGAAGCGGCGGCTGAGGCTGGCGCTGCTTACGGGTCACTGCGGCGCTGTTTCGGGGCCAACGGCGCTGTTTCCGGGTCGCTGCAGTGCCGCATTCGGGGCCAGCGGCGCTGTTTACAGGCTGCAGCGGCGGCGGCGGCCGGCGCTGTTTACGGGGCTGCTGCGGCACCGCTTACGGGGCCAGCGGCGCTGTTTACGAGGCTGAAGCGGCGGCTGCGGCCGGAGCTGCTTTCGGGTCGCTGCGGCGCTGCTTACGGGGCCAGGGGCACTGTTTACGGGCCGAAGCAGCGGCTTTGGCAACTGGCGCTGTTTTCGGGGCCGCTGCGGTGCCTCTTACGGGGCCAGCGGAGCTGTTTACGGGCTACAGTGGCGGCGACGGCTGGCGCTGCTTTAGGAGCCGCTGCGACGCCGTTTTCGGGGCCAGCGGCGATGTTTACGGGATGCAGAAGCGGCGGCGCCTGGCGCCGCTTTCGGGGCTGCTGCGGCGCCGATTACGGGGCCAGCGGCGCTGTTTACGGAGCCGAAGCAGCGGCTGCGGCCGGCGCTGCTTACGGGGCCAGCGGCGCTGTTTACAGGCTGCTGCGGTGCCGCTTACAGGACAAGCGGCGCTGTTTACGGAGCCGAAGCGACGGCTGCTGCCGGCACTGACTACGGGGCCAGCGGTGCTGTTTACGAGGCTGAAGCGGCGGCTGAGGCTGGCGCTGCTTACGGGTCACTGCGGCGCTGTTTCGGGGCCAACGGCGATGTTTCCGGGTCGCTGCGGCGATGTTTACGGGGCTGAAGCGGCAGCCGCGGCCGGCGCTGCTTCGGGGCCAGCGGCGCGATTTCCGGGGCCGCTGCGGTGCCGCTTTCGGGGCCAGCGGCGCTGTTTACGGGGCCGCTGCGGCAGCCGCGGCCGGCACTGCTTACGGGGCCAGCGGCGCTGTTTACGAGGCTGAAGCGGCGGTTGCGGCCGGCGCTGCTTACGGGGCCAGCGTCGCTCTTTACGAGTCTGAAGCGGCGGCGGCGGCCGGCGCTGTTTACGGGGCCGCTGCGGCAGCCGCGGCAGGCACTGCGTACGGGGCCAGCAGAGCTGTTTACGGGGCCGCCGTTGCACTGCTTCAGGGGCCAGCGGCGCTGTTTAACGGCTGCAGCAGCGGCGGCGGCTGGTGCTGTTTACGGGGCCGAAGCGGCGGCTGCGGCCGGCGCTGCTTTCGGGGCCAGCGGCGAGATTTACGGGGCCGCTGCGGTGCCGCTTTCCGGGCCAGCGGCGATGTTTACAGGTTGCAGCGGCGGCGGCGGCCGGCGCTGTTTACGGGGCTGCTGCGGCACCGCGTACGGGGCCAGCGGCGCTGCTTACGAGGCCGAAGTGGCGGCTGCAGCCGGCGCTGCTTACGGGGCCAGCGGCGCTTTTACGGGCTGCAGCGGCTTTGGCAACTGGCGCTGTTTTCGGGGCCGCTGCGGTGCCTCTTACGGGGCTAGCGGCGCTGTTTACGGGCTACAGTGGCGGCGACGGCTGGCGCTGCTTTAGGAGCCGCTGCGACGCCGTTTTCGGGGCCAGCGGCGATGTTTACGGGATGCAGAAGCGGCCGTGGCCGGCACTGCTTATGGGGCCAGCAGCGCTGTTTACGGGGCTGAAGCAGCGGCTGCTGTCCGCGTTGTTTACGGGGCCGCTGCGGCACCGCTTACGGGGCCAGCGGCGATGTTTACGGGGCCGCTACGGCAGCCGTGGCCGGCACTTCTTATGGGGCCAGCAGCGTTGTTTACGGGGCCGCTGCGGCACTGCTTCCGGGGCCAGCGGCGCTGTTTACGGGCTGCAGCGGCGGCAGTGGCAGGCGCTGCTTTCGGGGCCGCAGCGGCCACCGTAGCCGGCACTACTTACGGGGCCAGCGGCGCTGTTTACAGGCTGCTGCGGTGCCGCTCTCGGGGCCAGAGGCGCAGTTTACGGGACCGAAGCGGCGGCTGCGGCTGGCGCTGCTTCGGGGTCGCTGCGGCGCTGCTTACGGGGCCAGTGGCGCTGCTTACGGGGCCAGTGGCGCTGCTTACGGGGCCGCTGCGGCGCCGCATTCGGGGCCAGCGGCGCTGTTTACGGGGCCGCTGCGGCAGCCGCGGCCGGCACTGCGTACGGGGCCAGCGGCGCTGTTTACAGGCTACCGGGGCGCTGTTTCGGGGCCAACGGCGCTGTTTCCGGGTCGCTGCGGCGCTGCTTACGGGGCCAGCGGTGCTGTTTACGGGATGCAGAAGCGGCGGCGGCTGGCGCTGCTTTCGGGGGCGCTGCCGTGCCGCTTACGGGGCCAGCGGCGCTGTTTCCGGGGCTGAAGCAGCGACTGCGGCCGGCGCTGCTTACGGGGCCAGCGGCGCTGTTTACAGGCTGCTGCGGTGCCGCTTACGGGACAACCGGCGCTGTTTATGGAGCCGAAGCGACGGCTGCTGCCGGCACTGACTACGGGGCCAGCGGTGCTGTTTACGAGGCTGAAGCGGCGGCTGAGGCTGGCGCTGCTTACGGGTCACTGCGGCGCTGTTTCGGGGCCAACGGCGCTGTTTCCGGGTCGCTGCGGCGCTGCTTACGGGGCCAGCGGCGCTGTTTACGAGGCCGAAGCGGCGGCTGCAGCCGGCGCTGCTTACGGGGCCAGCGTCGCTCTTTACGAGTCTGAAGCGGCGGCTGAGGCCGGCGCTGCTTCCGAGTCGCTGCGGCGCTGCTTTCGGTGCCAGCGGCGCTGCTTCCGGGTCGCTGCAGTGCCGCATTCGGGGCCAGCGGCGCTGTTTACAGGCTGCAGCGGCGGCGGCGGCCGGCGCTGTTTACGGGGCTGCTGCGGCACCGCTTACGGGGCCAGCGGCGCTGTTTACGAGGCTGAAGCGGCGGCTGCGGCGGGCACTGCGTACGGGGCCAGCAGAGCTGTTTACGGGGCCGCCGTGGCACTGCTTCAGGGGCCAGCGGCGCTGTTTAACGGCTGCAGCAGCGGCGGCGGCTGGTGCTGTTTACAGGGCCGAAGCGGCGGCTGCGGCCGGCGCTGCTTTCGGGGCCAGCGGCGAGATTTACGGGGCCGCTGCGGTGCCGCTTTCCAGGCCAGCGGCGATGTTTACAGGTTGCAGCGGCGGCGGCGGCCGGCGCTGTTTACGGGGCTGCTGCGGCACCGCTTACGGGGCCAGCGGCGCTGTTTACGAGGCCGAAGTGGCGGCTGCAGCCGGCGCTGCTTACGGGGCCAGGGGCACTGTTTACGGGCCGAAGCAGCGGCTTTGGCAACTGGCGCTGTTTTCGGGGTCGCTGCGGTGCCTCTTACGGGGCCAGCGGAGCTGTTTACGGGCTACAGTGGCGGCGGCGGCTGGCGCTGCTTTAGGAGCCGCTGCGACGCCGTTTTCGGGGCCAGCGGCGATGTTTACGGAGCCGCTGCCGCGGCCGTGGCCGGCACTGCTTATGGGGCCAGCAGCGCTGTTTACGGGGCTGAAGCAGCGGCTGCTGTCCGCGCTGTTTACGGGGCCGCTGCGGCACCGCTTACGGGGCCAGCGGCGATGTTTACGGGGCCGCTACGGCAGCCGTGGCCGGCACTTCTTATGGGGCCAGCAGCGTTGTTTACGGGGCCGCTGCGGCACTGCTTCCGGGGCCAGCGGCGCTGTTTACGGGCTGCAGCGGCGGCAGTGGCAGGCGCTGCTTTCGGGGCCGCAGCGGCCACCGTAGCCGGCACTACTTACGGGGCCAGCGGCGCTGTTTACAGGCTGCTGCGGTGCCGCTCTCGGGGCCAGAGGCGCAGTTTACGGGACCGAAGCGGCGGCTGCGGCTGGCGCTGCTTCGGGGTCGCTGCGGCGCTGCTTACGGGGCCAGTGGCGCTGCTTACGGGGCCGCTGCGGCGCCGCATTCGGGGCCAGCGGCGCTGTTTACGGGGCCGCTGCGGCAGCCGCGGCCGGCACTGCGTACGGGGCCAGCGGCGCTGTTTACAGGCTACTGCGGTGCCGCTTACGGGGCCAGCGGCGCTGTTTACGGGACCGGTGCGCGCCGCTTACGGGGCCAGCGGTGCTGTTTACGGGATGCAGAAGCGGCGGCGGCTGGCGCTGCTTTCGGGGCTGCTGCGGCGCCGATTACGGGGCCAGCGGCGCTGTTTCCGGGGCTGAAGCAGTGACTGCGGCCGGCGCTGCTTACGGGGCCAGCGGCGCTGTTTACAGGCTACTGCGGTGCCGCTTACGGGGCCAGCGGCGCTGTTTACGAGGCTGAAGCCGCGACTGCGGCCTGCGCTGCCTTTCGGGTCCCTGCGGCACTGCTTTCGGGGCCAGCAGCGCTGCTTCCGGGTCGCTGCGTTGCCGCTTTCGGGGCCAGCGGCGATGTTTACGAGGCCGCTGCGGCAGCCGCTGCTGGCAATGCTGACGGGGCCAGCGGCGCTGTTTACGGGCTTCAGAGGCGGCTGCGGCCGGCACTGCTTACTGGGCCAGCGGTGCTGTTTACGGGATGCAGCGGCGGTGGCAGCCGGCGCTGCTTTCGGGGCCGCTGCGGCGCCACTTACGGGGCCAGCGGTGCTATTTACGGGGCCGCTGCGGCGGCTGCGGCCGGCACTGCTTACAGGGCCAGCGGCGCTATTTACGGGGCTGAAGCCGTGCCTGCGGCCGGCGCTGCTTACGGGGCCGCTGCGGTGCCGCTTTCGGGGCCAGCGGCGACGTTTTCGGCGCTTCCCCGCAACGCTTTCTCTCCGCTTTTCAGTGCTTTCTCGCAGCGATTTCCCGTAGCAGTTTCTCGCTGGTTTTCGGCACTTTCTCGTGGCGCTTTCCTGCGGCGCTCTCTCGCCGCTTTTTGGTGCTTTTCCGCGGCACTTTTTCACCGATTTTAGGCGTTTTCCGGCGGTGCTTTCCCGCGGCCGCGCCGCTGCCCCCCACTTCTCCCCGACCAGCGACCGCGCCGGTTCCTGGTTTCCTCCGCCTAGCAGCCGCGGTTCCTGACTCCCCCTGCACGGCCGCAGCTCCTGCGGGTCTTGGTTCAGCTCGCAGATCGCACTTCCGGGTTCGCAAATTTTCGAGCTTTGCACATCAGATAAGGCGCACTGGACTATAAGGCACACTTCCGGGTTCGGGGGGAAATTTTAGTCAAAAGGGTGCGCCTTATAGTCGTGAAATTACTGTAATAGAAATACAAATATATGAAGTATAAATATAAACTATAAATATGAAAATATAAATATGAAAGTATGTAAATATAAGTTAAAATGTTTTACTGCTTTTTTTAATGAAGGCTGAGGTTTTTTATAAATAATATGAAGAATATAGACAAAAGATAAATATACAATAAATATATACCGACATATAAAAGTATAAATATAAATATATATCCATATATAAAGTTACAGTAAATTCACGAATACAAGCCTCACTGAGTATAAGCCACATCTCTGGGTGTTGGCAAATATTTCGTTTTTTGTCCATAAATAAGCCGCACCTGAATATAAGCCGCTCTGTCGTTCGCAGCGAGGACCCGCATGCAACAAAGTTGCCAAATAGTAATAGAATGGCGGCAGGGCGGGGTTTACTGGCTCGGCTCGGGCTGTGCAGGCTCAGCCCGCTCGGGGCTGCCGACGGGGCCAGGTAGCCCAGCCTGGCGCTGCCGCTCGGCGGGGCTGCTCGGGGCCAGCCGCCGCTGCCACTGGGCTCGGTCACCACGGCCCGGCGCTGCCCTGTGGTGGCAGACAGGGACGGAGCCCCCCCCCGCTCCTGCGGCCGCAGCGGCGGGCGGGGACGGAGCCCCCCGCCGCCTCCCCAAGCCACGGCAATGGTGGCCCGGGTCCCCCGCCGCCTCCCAGAGCCGCAGCGGTGGCAGCCCGGGTCCCCCGACGCCTCCCAGAGCCGCGGCAGTGGCGGCCCCGGTCCCCCCTCTCCTCCCTGAGCCGCGGAAATGGCGGCGCGGGGGCCCCCCGTCTCTCCCCCGGGCTGTGGTAGAGGAGGGAAGGAAAGAGCTCTCCCGTCTCTCTCCCCGCCCCCTGTGCTGCCTGCAGGCAGCCAGGCTCCACCCGCGGTGCAACAGAGTAGCAATTTGTAACAATTGCAAAATACCGACTTTGCAGCAGCTCAGCTCGGCACTCTGGCTGGCACTTCTGAGGTTGTAAATGTCAGAAAATTATTCACATATTAGCCGCTCCTGAGTATTAGCCGCATTTCCAGTTTAGGAGCAAAATCTTAGTCAAATTGGTGCGGCTTGTATTCGTGAAATTACTGTATGTAAGTATAAATATATATTAAATTAAATATACAGTAATTTCACGAATACAAGCTGCAGCAATTAGACAAAAATTTTGCTGGAAACCCAGAAGTGCGGCTAATATTTGGGTGCGGCTAATATATGAACAAAAATGTGATATCTGCCCTTACCTAGTATCATACCAGTCCAGTCCCGAGCCGAAACAGTTTGAAATCCATGGTTTCCTGTTGTTCCGACGATGAACCAATCAGAGAACAGCTTATTGCCTGCCTGTGGATGGTGGCGTTACTGAGGGGCGGGGGTTGTTATCGGGGTGAGTTACCTCGGCGAGTTGCCTCGGCAGTTCGATAAAAGTGTGTGATATTTCTCTGTACTTTTTAAAGTGTTTTCAGTCTTGTGCAGCTGCGGGGCTGGCTGGGCTCGCAGGGAGAGGGCTGGGGGAGCCTCTCGCCCCGCAGGGAGAGGGGTAGAACGGCCATTCGGCTCGCAGGGAGAGGGCTAGAGCGGCCGCTCGCCCCGCGGGGCTGAGAGGGGTAGAGTGGCCACTCCTGTGCCAGCACGGAGATGTGGCTCCGCTCGGAGCTCAGCTGCCTGCCCACATGGCTGAGCAGCTGTTTAAAGGCAACGCGGATCCATTGGGAATGCTCGCAAAATGACCACACTATTGTCCCTGTCTTTTTCGGCTTGTAAATAAAGGGTGTGTCTTTTTTCACTTGGAAACAATGTTTCCGAGGTCGGCAGTAAGCCAGTAAGCCCCGGCAAGTTCGCGGTGAACTAAAGTGCGGCTAATATTCCGGGTGCGGCTTATTTATTGACAAAGACATCAATGTTGCCAACACACCGGATATGCGGCTTATACTCCGTGCGGCTTGTATTCATGAATTTACTGTAAGTATATCTGTAGGATATAATATTAATAATATGGTACATATTATTATAGTATATCATATACATAATATAGATAGATATGATTATGAAAAATAGAAATAGAAAAATATATTTAAATATAGTCTAAACTAAAGTAGTTTTTTGTTGCTATTGGGTTAGAGGCAGGGCTTTTTAATAAATAATATTAAAAATATAAACATACAGGTATGTGTATAATAAGAAGAATAGTACTGTACATATGGTGTAATATATAAATTAAATTGAATATATAAAATGTGTATACATTATGATAATGAATATAAATACACTTTGTTTAATATCTGAATGGGGGGGGGCTGTTTTTATTTTGTTAGAGGCAGAGGTTTTTTTAAGTTTTGGTCGTGGTATTTTTGGGGCATTCATTTAGGAGGATTTTTTGAAGGATTGGGGCTCTCTCTTTTGCTTTCCCTTCTCTTGCTGTCCCCAAAGTGCTGCAGCCCTGGACTGAGTCGGAGGCAGTGCTTCCCGTTTGTGGACAGAGCGCAGTACTGCAACCATTGATCGAGGCAGTGCCACTGCTGGATGAAGGGGACGACAATAACAGGGGAGGGATTTGGTGGCTGCTGAGCTTGGGGCGGTGTCTCTAAATAGAGGGCACGGGTCAAGGAGAGTTCGGGGTGCAAAGGGATGTGATGGCTGAGAAGAATGCCCACCAGGCCAGTTTTGGTGGGGGGCGGAGGCGCACTTGCAGCATGCCACAGGCCAGGGGCAGCAGGCAGGCGAGTGGGATCAGTCTGGGTTTTGACAAGTGGGAATTTGACGAGGAAGAAAGAGGAGAGATCCTCCTGTAATATAGGTTGTTATAATTCATGTTTATATACAGTAATTTCACGAATACAAGCCGCAGCAATTTGACAAAAATTTTGGTGGAAACCCGGAAGTGCGGCTAATAGTCGGGTGCGGCTAATATATTAATAATTTTCTGACATTTACAACCCCAGACGTGCCAGCCAGAGTGCCGAGCCAAGCACCGGCCAGTAAAAGCCGGCATTTTGCAATTGTTACAGTGTTACCGTGTTGCCCTGGCTCCCTGCAGGCAGCACGGGGGACGGGGAGAGAGGCGGGAGAGCTCTCTTTCCTCCTCTGCTGCAGCCCAGGGGAGGAGGGGGGGGGGGGCGCCGCCATTGCCGCGGCCCGGGGAGCCGACGGGGGGGGGGGGCGCCGCCATTGCCGCGGCTTGGGGAGGACGCAGGGGGGCCGCGCCGCCATTGCCGCGGCCCGGGGAGGACGCGGGGGGGCCGCGCTGCCATTGCCGCGTCTCGGGGAGCCGGCGGGAGCCCCGCGCCGCCATTGCCGCGGCCCGGGGGGGGCGGGAAGTGCGCACCGCCATTGCCGCGGCTCGGGGAGGAGGCGGGGTGCTTTGTCCACACCCGCCGCCGGCGCCACGGGCGCGGGAAAGCTCCGTCCCCGCCCGCCGCCGCTGCCGTAGGAGCGGGGGAAGCTCCGTCCCTGCCTGCCACCGCGGGGCAGCGCCGACCCGGGGTGACTGAGCCCAGGGGCAGCGGCGGCTGGCCCCGAGCGGCAGCACCGGGCTGGGCCACCTGGCCCCGTCAGCAGCCCCTAGCGGGCCGAGCCTGCACAGCCTTAGCTCAGCCAGTAAACCCCGCCCTCCCGCAGTTCTGTTACTAATTGCACGCGGGTCCTCGCTGCGAACGACAGAGCGGCTTATATTCGTGTGCGGCTTATCTATGGACAAAAACCGAAATATTTGCCAACACCCAGAGATGCGGCTTATACTCAGTGCGGCTTGTATTCGTGAATTTACTGTAATATAAGAAAGTTGTATGAAATAAAATAAAATAAAAAGAACCTCTTAAACACCAAGCACCCGGGGCCATAGACAACGGCCGTAATTAGCATATCAACAGACCTAGCCCGAGATCTCCACAAGTGATGATGAGAAGAGATCATCGATAAAATACCTGCCAAGTACCACATATCAGACAACCAAATCACCTCCGATGGTTCCCATAAGCGAGAAGACAGCACATCAATATGGAGCAGACAGCCTTCATCAGCATGCAGGAAGAACCTTTGTACAGGGCAGCACCAGAAAAAGGATTTAATCTAAATATGAGACTCTGCAGCAGAAACAAAGGAAACTCTCGCCTCAGGCCAGAAAAGCTGTATAAAAGCTGGGCTCCCCGGGATGGCAGGGTGTGAACACAGGGGGATCTGATGCGATAGAGGTCAGATCAGCGTATGTGATCACCCAGCACCGATTACCCGGGCTGGTGCTGTCAGGTTTTTTGTTTGAGGTTTCCCAGGACCGTATTTTTGGTCGCAAAAATAAAAAATTGCTGTTTTGCTATTTAATTCAGCTTGATTCGGTTATTATCTATAACAGTGCCTTCATTATTATTATTATTTTTGGCATGCTTTACCAAATTCAGCTTCAACTGAGCCTTAGCTATACTGATCCCATCCTCACACAACCATGTGTTATCACTATATTTTTCCCATGATTTGTGTCGCTGTGTGCTGTCTCCGTATCACCTTATTGCTTTTTAAATAAGGATATCCTTACTCTGCCAAGCTGGTCTCCTGCATTCCTTGTCTGACTTCTTAAAAATGGGAATTGTGAATTCTTGTTCTGTAAGAGAAATATCTTTAAATGGGTGTTCAGCTCTGTTCAGCTCCATTATCCCTGAGGGCAGTTTCCAGGGCATCATACCCACTACTTCCTTAAAAAACCGAAAATCTACTCTCCTAAACTTTAGGGTCTTAATCACAACCAGACTCTTAAGTCCTCCTGCATATAAAAATCAATATACAGACAAGTGTTTACAAAAGCCTGTGTGAATGAGTGTGGGGGGGAAAAAAAATTAAAAGCAGTTCTAACACCAAGGATCACAGTCCAGCACTCAGAATTCACAGCTGGCACTCATTCCAAGTGCTGCAGCAATACTGAGTCCCAAGGCACAGGAAACTGCCGTTGCCATTGCATCCCTGCACTCCCCCGTAAAGGCAAGTGCTGGCACACTGCTGCTGTTCTTCCCTACACACGGATTTCATCACAGACCTTATTAGTTCTCATGTTGCACATTCTCAGCTGTAGACTGCAAACGTGGTACAATCAGAAAATGGTTCTTTGTTCTACTGCATCAACAACGGTGGAGATTATTCCATTCCTGAGAATTCAACAGAGCATAACTTACAGGAAGAGTAAGTTATCTGTAGCTGAAATTAGGTTCTGTCCTTAATTATTTCACAGGAATGTTGGGGGACTTTGAACATGCCCTCTAATACTTTCTCTGTTTATGCGGCTGTAAAATCCAATTTTTAAAAAAATCCATTCCACTCTAACAAGAGTGCTACAAGGTATAATAATTCTTCTGCGTGAAGTACTTTTACTTCTCCAAAGAGCGGTGCATTCCGTTGTAAGTGGGTGATCAGTGATTTTTCCCATCCTTTCGTCACAGTACAGGAAATCCAGGAAGGGGGCAGTACCCGCTGTGTGCCGGCAGTGACAGCCCGGCCCGGTGTCACCCTTGTACCGCAGAGAGCTTAAAGTGCCTCCGGCCCTGCTGCTCCTCTTGTAAATTCACCGTGATCCCAAGGAATGACCGCTGGAATTGTCTCCGAGGGATTGACGGCTAGGAATTCATACCTGAGGGGTCACTTGGCTGGGAATTTGCACCTGAGGGATCACTGGCTTCCAGAACATCAGGTAAATCATCTTACCATGGGAGAAGTCTGCAGAAGCAACAGCAAACCACAGCTAAAATATCTGTAGTATAAGTTATTCCATGGCAATTCCTCATCTGCTGGAAACAATAAGAGATGTAGCAGCTGCTTTACCCTCAGCAGAGGAGGAGTGTCCTGGGTGTTGCAGTTTAAGAACCCAAACCATCATTTCATATAAACGTGAAAAGCCAAAAAGCCCTCTGTAGTGAAGTATCCCTCCCAGAGCTGCTGTGCACAGCTCACACAGCACAGAGGAAGCACAAGAGGGTTCACGCTGTTTAATGCTGAGTCCTGCCTCAGAAGTGTCAGCAGAGAGGTAAAGACTAGGAATGATTATGAGGCTCCCTGGTTCTTTTTCTTTCTTGCATACTGGGCTGCTCAAAGGGCTGTGGTATTGATATGAAATACAGTAATTTCACGAATACAAGCCACACCAATTTGACTAAGATTTTGCTCCTAAACTGGAAATGCGGCTAATATGTGAATAATTTTCTGACATTTACAACCTCAGAAGTGCCAGCCAGAGTGCTGAGCCGAGCAGCTGCAAAGTCGGCATTTTGCGTTTGTTACAAATTGTTACTCTGTTGCACTGTGGGTGGAGCCTGGCTGCCTGCAGGCAGCACAAGGGGGCGGGGAGAGAGGAGGGAGAGCTCTTTCCTTCCCTCCTCTGCCGCAGCCCGGGGTAGAGACGGGGGGCCCCAGGCCGCCATTGCCACGGCTCTGGGAAGCAGCGGGGGACCCGGGCCGCCACTGCCGCGGCTTGGGGAGGCGGCGGTGGGCTCCGTCCCCGCCCACCGCCGTGGGAGCAGGGGGGGCTCCGTCCCTGCCTGCCACCACAGGGCAGCGCCAGGCCGTGGTGACCGAGCCCAGTGGCAGCGGCGGCTGGCCCCGAGCAGCCCCGCCGAGCGGCAGCGCCGGGCTGGGCTACCTGGCCCCGTCGGCAGCCCCGAGCGGGCTGAGCCTGCACAGCCCGAGCCGAGCCAGTAAACCCCGCCCTGCCGCCGTTCTGTTACTATTTGGCAACTTTGTTGCATGCGGGTCCTCGCTGCGAACGACAGAGCGGCTTATACTTGGGTGCGGCTTATTTATGGACAAAAAATGAAATATTTGCCAACACCCAGAGATGCGGCTTATACTCAGTGAGGCTTGTATTCGTGAATTTACTGTAATTCTTGTGACAGATGTCTCTAAGCTTTATTCTCCACTTAAGATTCTTCAGCATCCTGGAAGAGACCTGCTTTCCCCTTCCTGTCTGTTTATCTTCTGCTACACCTTGGCAGGTAAAAAAAAAGAATTACTGAACTGCTGCTTTCGAGAGGAAAGAGAAATTATCACTGCAGCTGAACATTAGCCAGCACATACCCAGGTACGCAAGAAGGTCAAGAGCAGCCTGGCCTCTACCAGGCCAGCAGGATCAGGACACAGACTGTGCCCCTGTTCTGGGAACTGCTGAAGCCAAACTTCAAATCCTCATGTCATTTGTGGAACCCTCATGACAAAAAAGACATTGAGGGACTGGAGCGTGTCCACAAAAGGGAACAGCTCTGGGGAAGGGGGTGGAGAACAGGGAGCAGCTGAGGGAGCTGGGGGGGGTGCTCAGTCTGGAGAAAAGGAGGCTCAGCACAACTTCTGGCTCTGCACAACTCCTTGACAGGAGAGTGCGGCCAGGTAGTGATTGGAGTCTTTCAGGCAACAAGTAGCAGACAAGAGGGAATGGCCTTAAATTGCACCTGTGGAAGATTGTCATGGAATCTTTGAATAGGCTGAGTTGGATGTGACCTACCAGGATCATCCAGTCCAACTCCTGGCCCATTACATGACACCCCAACAATCTCATCATATGCTGGAGCGCTGTCCAAATATTTATTGAACTCGTTCAGGCTTGATGCTGTGACCACTTCCCTGGGGGAGCCTGTTCCAGTGCTCAATCACCCTGTGGGGAAAAAAACGTTTCCTGATATCCAGCCTAAACCTCCACTGACTTAGCTCAAGGAGCCAGATTATGCTGAGCCGCTACTTCGGGGCTTTTGAGTAATGCCTATTAATATTATCACTATTGATTATTCATCAGAGGGTGAGACAGCAATAAATCATAAGCTTTCAGACCAAGTTTGAGCTCTATGGAACAATCCTTCAGCAGGACTCAGTCTATAAGCACCTGGTTTGAAACACTACTCTGAAATACCAGCAGCCCACGTCCTCCACAATTCTCAGCCCCCTAAAACGAAAAGCTCCAGAGTTCGTGATCAAGATTTTGTCCATTCGCAAAAGCACTTGCCTGTGACCTCCATGTATGATCAGCAGACATGATGAGCTCATTGCTCCAGCAACACCCTCCAGGAAAGCGTTTTTCCACCTCTAGATCACCCTTTTTACTTGTCGCGCATCATCCCCACGCAAGCAGAGTCTACTGCTCTTTGCTTTGGTGACCTTGCCAGCTTCAAACCTTCCCCGCTACTGCTCCCTCCCACAGCCCTGCTCGCTGCTCCCTGCAGCCGCTCCTTCCCCTCCCGCACGCCAGCGGTATAACGGATCAGAATACTCCTGGGGCAGAACCGCCACTTCGGCTAAACCGCCACAAAGGCTCCAGAGCTTCCCAGTTAGACACTTACAGAACTTCATTAAAACGGCCCCTTTTCCACCGAAGCAAAAAACATGCAAACGGCGGGGTGGGCAGGCCGTGCCGGCCGTGGGCGAGCGGCGAGCCCCCGGCCAGGCCCCCTGCCCGAGGGGCGCCGAGCTCAGCCGAGTGTTAACGAGTGACGCCGAACGCAGCCGAGCGACAGGGAGAGTAGCCGAGCGCAGCCGAGCCGGATGTGTTGGCGGCGGTGCCGCCTCGCCGGGCGGGTCCAGGTTGGCCCGGGCATGGCTCGAGACTACTGGCGGCCACAGGCTAGCGAGCAGGGCGGTACTGCCCGGCGTTGGGGTGGCAGTCCTGGGTGCCCGCGCCCTTCCAGAGTAAAGGGCGCTGCCGCCGGTTTGGGAGAGACCACCCAGCGGTCACGCTCTTGCCGTGAGGCGCTGGGGGAAGCCGGAAGGCCCCGCCTCTCCCCTCCTCCCCCCGCCTCTTCCCTCTCCGCCCCGCCTTGGGCCTGACAACGGCACGCGCGACTCACTGCGCAGGCGCCTGAGGGCCCCTTGCGAGACGGGGGAGACCCCAGGAGCGGCTTCCGAGCGACATCCAGGAGCGATGTGCGTAGGGCCTGGAAGGGGAGCGGTGGACGTGGTGTTTCACCGTTAGGAGTCTCCGGGAGGCTAGGAAGCTGCTTTGAAGGCTGGAGCTCCTCTGCTCTGGGACAGGCTGGGAGAGCTGAGAGTGTCCAGTCTGGAGAACAGAAAGCCCCAGGGAGACCTTCGAGCCCCTTGCAGTGCCTGCTGGGGCTCCAAGAAAGCTGGAGAGGGACTTTGGAAAAGGGCCTGGACAGGCAGGATGAGGGGCAGTGGCTTCAAAGTGTCAGAGGTTACGGGTAGATGGGATATTGGAAAGGAGTTCTTCCTTGTATGGGTGCTGAGGCCCTGGCACAGGGCTCAAAGAGGTTGTTTGGGTGCCCCATCCCAGGAAGTGTCCAAGGCCAGGTTGGGCAGGATTTGGAGCAACCTGAGCTTGTGGAAAGTGTGCTTGCCCATGTCAGGATGTCGGATGAAGATGATCTAGCTCTAAGGTCCCTTCCAGCCCAAACTATTCTGGGATTCTAGGATTGATGGAAGGCCTTTTTCCGAGTGAAGCGCTGTATCTCTAGGCTCCCAGCTTGTAGTTGCCATTTCTTCTGGAAGCAGGCCCGGCCAGTCAGCTGCAATGAGCCACTGCTTCTCAATAGGACGAGTGTGACACATTGGCAGAGAGGAATGCCGTAGACAGATCTTCAAGGCCCATGTAAAAAAAGCAAAGAATTGAGTAAATGCCAAATGTTGGTTGTGTTAAGTCAGTTTGCTGGCTGTTGAAATGACCCCAGGTAGTTTTCAACGTTTCTGGTTTTGATTTGTTTTAGTAAAAAATGAGTGTGTTGTCTCCAGCATATGCTCTCCAGTGCATATACATGTGTTCCAATCTCTTTGTTGTATATCAGGAACTGAAGGCAGAATCAGAACACAGCAGGAAAACATTTAGAGGCATTTGTAGTTAGCGAGATTAAGGCATTTTTAACTCTGTTGTTGAATTTTCTGCTAACTGTAAGCAAGATGACACAATCCAGTTACTCCGCTTTTTCTGAGAAAAAGATGATTTTTTTTTTTTTGAAAATAACCTTAGATGAAGATAGTTATGCATGTGGCATGTAGGGTTCATTATTTTACCTTTCTCTTCTGCTGTGTTTCCCCTACTGGTTGTTATTATTTTGTCACTGTTCTCTATTCAGTAGGTTTGAAGGAATTCTAATTGTTGAGAGATGGTTCTTTGAAGGCTTACTTAGCCCAAGAAGACAAGGTCCTCTAAGAAGAGTAAAAAGTGTACTTTAAATAGACATTCAGAAATGTCTGCTGATGCCATTCCATTACCTTGTAATCAGCAGAAATGTGTTGGAAAAATACCCATCAGTGACTTCACAAAAAAGCCACTCGCAGAAAGGTAAAGAACAGAAGCATAAAACCTCAATTATGTGTTCATAACTAAAGGTATTAAATTGACCGATTTTCGTTGGGAATTAGAAACTCCTCAATTCTTGGTCACAGAACTAACGACTTGTGATAGACTGTCTCCTTGCCAAATGTAAATTTGGTATAATGAACTGCTTGCTGCCCGTTGAAGTGCATGGCTAGTAGACTAAAATTTGCCATGGCCGGCATTTTGTATGGCTTTCCTTTTAAAAAGAAATTGGTTTTGCTCATAGCAATCTAGATATATACCCAGTGTGACACCTCTTTTTTAGGCTATATTTTCAAGTAAATGGCTTACATGATGATTTAGTAAGGTTATGTAATGAACAATGTAGTGAAAGAATGCATCCATCCCTTTTACCCTAAGCCAGTTGCTGAATAATGACACAGGGATTCTCACTGACCCCAGGGAGAAACACACAGTGCCCAAGCTTTTGGGGAAAGCATTGGGCAGATAAAGGCTATTTCCACATTTCTTGCTAGCATCTCCTTAAAAGTTCTTAAGTTTTTTAATGTTTTAGAGCTGTTATGTATGTCTTTTTAGTTTACATGTACTAAATCTAGCATGTATTGCTTTAATGCCATCCTAATAGATCTGAAGTTGGGATCTACCCAGGCTGCAATGTCTCAGAAGAAGCAGCATTGATTCTTTGAATTATATTCTTTCAAGTTAGAATGGTACTTACAATCACTGTAATGTTACATTTTGCCAATTAAAGTGACTTATACTATTATGTTAGTCCCTCTTCTGGTGCATTTTTAGTACAAATCAAAGCTTTATTCTCTGTTTCAGACAACCTACAGCTTTTCTAGAGGCATGGGGAAATGTAGATGCAAGTTCAACTGAGAAAGTCAGAGGCCTGCCTGATGTAGTTGGTAAAACTTATTTCCCTTAATGTCATGTATTTTGATTTGCATTCACAGGAGACATGGTACATGTAATGGCTTTAGCTGAACAAGATATAAAATTGTCCTAGTTTGAAAGTAGACCAGCGGGACAAATTAACCCCACACAAATACCTTGTGAGAGATTTCAAATCAGTTACAATTTAATAGAAAGATTACAGCAAATGCAATTACACGGAAAAACTGGTTTAAAACCACAAACTCTGCCTAAATTATATACAGTGGGGTTCAGGTGGTACATCACCCAGGCTAGGGAGGTTCACAGTGGAGTGATTTAATCCCTTGAGTCATAGAATATTTTTGGAGTCCTTAATAGTCGTTCCAGCTGCCCATTCTGCTAGTATGTATTCAGTTCATTATGGCCCGTCAGCAGAGATAACGCTTTCAGGATGGGTGGTGCTGCTGCTTCCCCAGCTGAGTCATCCTAAGGATAAAGAAACACTAACTCTCGATGCAGGGTTTGCCTCGTCTCATTTTAACATCCAGCTGGTGTCCTGGGGGTAGTCGGAAATGACCCATCATTACCAGTTTATCACAAAAAGAGGTAGAGGGGAGTAGAATACACAGTTTGGTTATACCCATATTGGCACTTTTTCTCCTGCAAGGCAACAAAAACCAAGCTCAGAAATGGCCTGACACATTTTGGATGATTTATAGGTGATTTCAAAGATGAAGAGTCTTCTAATAGGAAAAAAACATTTGTGAAATTGTCAGTCAATCACAGGTTATGCTTAGACGATAAATTCCAGTTTTTATGTAATCAGATCTCATTCCTGAAATGTTGCAATTTTTTGACATCATACCTGATGATGATATAGTTGATAGTTCCATGCTGTTATCCTTCTGAAAATCAGAAGTTAATAAAGGAAGTTTTAAAATACACTCTAGTATTGCAATTTCCTTGGAAAGATGTTGCACACTGTGAGAGCTGCACAAACTACAGCAGTCATAGGATTTAGGGATTTACTGTTCATACATCCCATGTTCAGCAGCAACAGTTTCAGGCTATGGAGTCTTCATTTCTTTCTCGGCAGCTCCTGAGGAAACAGGCAGCGGTGCATGGAAGTACCTGACAGAACGGCAGCAAAAACATCATGATCAAACAGTGACAGAAATGCAGCAGGAGCTGGACTGCATTGGCAGGGTGAGGCAGGATTTTTTAATCCAGAGTCTAAGAGCGCTTTTCTAAGGTCAGGGCCCAATATTTAAATGATCACACTGACTTACTGTTTTAGGAGATGGAAGCCTCTGTTTTGAAGCTTCAGGAATTCCTTCAACTGAAAGTGATGAAATCAGATGAAAAGAGTAAACTTCTGTTTGAAAAGATTGCGTCTGACATGGCTTTGGAAGGTTTCTCGTTTGAAGTAAGGCAGTTAAGAGCATTGGCTCAATTTCAGTTACTTGTACAGTGTAACATCTTATGGCTCCCTGGAGTCCTAAATTGTTGTTTTTTCCTTTTATTTTTTTTAATGTATATATTCACTTTTCAATGAGATTGAGACTAGATTTTTATTGCAGGGTTTGGAAGAACTGTGGAATATGATCTGCGAGGAAACCTCAAACAGAAAAAAGCAGATTAGAGCAGTGGACAAATCCTTAAAGGAGATTGAAAGGAGTCGAGCCATTAAAGTGAGCTGCAGTCTTAATAACTGTTATTTAAGCACAGGATATTTGCTGACATAATGCTGGATGCGGAGCAAAGAGTAGCTTGTTTCCACAAGAGTCAGAGGTCTGCCGGTAGTTCTGGTGTGTGGTGATTGCTTTCTTTTCACCTTTTCACTCATTTTACATCCACATAATCAGGAGAAGCTGCTTTTTCCCTAGTTTTAAGGTGTTTCTTTCTCCCACAATTGCCTATACTAAAGGTGCAAGGAATATGTGAGCTGCTTTTATTTCCCTGGAGGCTTGTGTGGGTCAAACTTTGATCTGTTCTTTTTTGAGGGACATACCTATTCTGCAGCTGCAAGGAGCATAGACATGACTTAGCTTGATTTTAGTTTGGGCTACTGGGTGTGAGTAGCAAATGTGTTGCAGTTTTGTAGTCTTCAGCCTGACCTGTTAAAAGTCATTGGACATCATAGGAAATATTTGGATAAAAAATGGATAGACTATGGAAGAGATTACTACACCTGTCCTTGTAGGCAAAGAAAAGCAGTTTGTTCTACCAGTGCCACTTTCTTCTCTCTTTGTAATTCAGGTATGATGAATAGGTCCAAGAATATCACCAGTAACCTTTCTGTTGGATTAGTTACATCAAATGTCAGAGATGAACACGTTTGCTTTAATTTTGTGTTCACTTAAAACAGGCATTGGTGGATTCCCTTCAGATATTTGAAAGGATGTTGGTTGATTTTAAATTCATACTGCAACCTGTCTGCTGGACACTTAATTATCACAGCTATTAAAGAGAAATCAGCTGAGTAGTAGCGAAGTTGAATGTTTTAGTTACTGGTTTTAGGAATTACTGAAAAAATCAGTCTTTAAGGTAACTAAGATTAATATTTTAAAATTTATTTCTCAATCTGTGTGTCATCCAATTAAGTTTAAATCATTATAATACATTAAATTAATTTAATGGAATTCACTTTAATGGAAAAAATTGTCTTGTTCATATAGATTTTAACTTGGGAAACTGGTATTTGAGTTATACTTTTTGTTGTTGTTGCTTTTCTTTATTTTTTTATTGCACAGATAGCAGATGTACTGACCAAGTATACTATGAAACTCGAGGAAATTTCCTTCTTGGCAGCTGATGTTCACAAGATCATTAACAATAAGGCCATGGTAAATGTTTTACCTGGGGCAAGATAGCAGTCTGAATATTCCTAGAATGTCTTTTTTTCCCCAACTGAAATTCATTTTTTCTGCCTATCAATCACTGAAATATAGAAGAGATTTCTGCTTTGCATGGTATTCGTTATCATTTGTGTTCATTTTTCCCCTTATTTTCTGTAGAAGAGACAATTATTTTGTTTTTGCATGTTGTATGCTGCTTCTACTCCTTTTTTTGTTTTTTGATACACAGAATATAAACAGAGCACTGCTGGATAATGAGAGGGCAACTGGCAAGCTACTCTTTAATCTAATGAAATCAGAGCTTGAGAAAGAAAAATTTCATCAACTGAAATGGCAAGGGAGAGTCAAGGACTGGAAGCTCATCCAGAAAAACTATGTAGTTCAGAGTTTCAGGTCAGAAATTTTGCAGTCTTATTTTGGGCAATGAGTAACACAAAGTGGCTAGTGTTCACTTTTGGTTTCTGTAAAAGTAATACTTTATCATTTTTTCTTTATACATATCATGTATGATATCACATATGTAATGCTTCCATTATACATATCTATTTTTCATCCTGCAGGGAATTTATGGCAAGCGAAGAAATACAGAATCCGCCAAGTGTGAAATTAGAAATGGAAAATATGATAAAGGAGCAGATTGTACTTAGTGAGCAGAGACTGAGGGTCTTGCAATACATTGGGTATGGCAAAAGAGGGTACAGCATAAAGGAAAACAGTTCTTTCTGGAGTTAATGAAGGACTTGGCTACAACATGCACTTTGCTTCCTGTCAATGTGTGATTGTTAAATTCAGCAGTAAGGCGGGGTCTAAACCTATTTTTGTACATCTCTTTTTAATGGCAAAAATGTATTCTTGATTTTCAGTGCACCAGCTGCATTAAATAGGTGGTGCTCAAAGGCTAAAAATGTAGGAATGCAAAAGTAAATCTTACTGACTTTTGAAACATGGTAGAAATGGGCAAAGATGGGTGGAGAGCTAGAAGCTGGTGCTTTTGTCAAGGCATTTTTTCTCCATGGCATGGATTTTATTTGTGTAATAAATTAGGAGAGAGTCTGGATAGAAATCTGACACGGCTATGTTTCAGTATCTATCCTGAACACAAGAAACATTTTTGGGTGCAATGCTTTGCAATGTTTACAGGGAGGTTTTTTACAGTGGATGTAGGAACAAGGTAGATGACAGTTAGTTCCTAGTCGGGCAGTAAACAGCTGGCCTTGAACAACAATCTCTGATTTATTTTCATTGCCAAGATGTCTGTAGTAAAATAAAGTACAGTAGTATGGATATTCTGATTCATAATTTTATATTTTAAGTACTGTCTGGTTTGTATTTTAAGATACCTGACCCTTGTTTCCTACTTTGATAGCACCTTATTGCCTCCAACACATACAAAATCTGATATAAATGAATGGTACAGAACTCTGGAGAATTTCAACAAAAGTATAGGTAAGTTGGGAAATCCTAAGAACAATCTGGAATTCAAGCAATATTTTCTTTTCTCCTGGGCAACGATGAGGCAGATAGTTGCTTTGAAAATACATGTTTTCTCTATTCTTTGTTCCACGTGTTCCCACATACCTTTTCAGTTGCTTTGAGCTGACAGTAAGACCCAAAGAGGCTGCATGTGACATCGCTTTCCTTTGGCCAGTACAAACACTTGTGCTCACTTGTGGTGAGATCTAGCAGGAACTGGCTAGGTTAGAATTAATCTGAGGGAAATAAAAAGTTATTTTTGACATGGATCAGTTCTCAATCATACAGAAATACTCCTTTTTAACTCTTGGAGGAGAAGAGGAGAAGTATTGGAGATACTTCCTTTCTCTGTGTCTTGTAGTATGCCTTCCCTCTCTGTGTCTACCTTCTCTTGCTGCAGGGCACATCCTGTTGTGGTGTTTGTACCCTGTATGGTAGCAAAGAAGTTGGTAGCAATTGTAAATACCTTGCTACTTTTAAGCATAATAATAAACAGCTGTGTATTAAATGTGTTGATTTGTTTGGTTGGTAGTGTCTGTAGGCACAGGTCTTAGCACTGCTGGAATCTGTTCCCTGTGCTGAGATCCAGCACGTCATGTTTCCATTTCACACTGCACTATGAAATACGGGAATCTTGACTGTGGTCTGTGCTATATCATTCAGACACCCATAATGTGGAGTGCATGGAGAAAATAAGCATCCAGTATGAGCTGGTCCAGGGCAAATGTCAGGAGAAAGCGCAGATGTGCAAGGTGAGTGTCACAGCTTTTGGGTGTTATAGCTCATGGTACAATGTGTCATTACAGTAAAATGTATCTGAGGATCCACCAAACATTGAGATATAAGTGGAATTACTTTTTAACCTCTGCCTTACTTTGTTCAAAAAGTAATCATCCATTTGGTTTCACAGTAGTGTTTTGTATTTGTACTTGCAATGTGTAAAAGCTGTAACAAATGTCAGTAATGAAGGCTGTCCTACATTTATGTGGAAGGTGCAAGAACCCTCAACCTTTGTGCTAAATCTGTCTTATCTTGGGAAAGATATTCCACCTCTCTGCCTCAATTTCTCCCTTTGTATCCAATCATATTGTATTGTTTACTAAGATAATATGGGATGTATGGGGCTGAATCTTTCTCTGTTCATCACAAGAAAAGAAACACTAAATTTAGCCATGCTCTCTGAAAACCACACAGTATTTATTGTATGCATAGTGCTATTTTTTTCATTTAGATGACCCTTTTGGATATGAACGTTTGCACAGTAGAAGAGGTTGAAGTTGTGCATTCCAGCATGCTTCAGATGACTGAGAAACTAAAACATAGATTTGAAGAAGAAGTGGAGCACATGGATGTATGTTTATTTTATTATGTTTATTTTCATCACCCCTTGGGATTAGTCTGTTCTTCCTGTACTCCCATCTACAATGCCCTCTGCATCGTAGGCCATTGATGTCACATTATAAAGAGGTCCATAGTGTGACTAAACACTACAAAGAAACAGTTTGATGTTGGAAGAGTTTCATGTGGAAGTGTTCATAATTATTATGTTTATTATTTGTAATATGAATATATTGTATTTTTATTATCATTTATATTTGAAATACATGATAGAGATGAATGACCTATAGCCCAGTCTGCCTCAAGTCAGAGGAGTAACTTTAAATGATCTCCCAAATGTCTTCCAATCTTTTCTATACATAAAAATGACTAAGTAGTTGTTCCTAACATGATAAATTATAGAATGTGATTTGGAGCTTTATGATGCCAGAATAAACAGAAGTTTTGATAATCTGCATTCTTACCCAGTTTACTTGGAGATTTTGTTTTACTCTTGAATACCAGTCATATCATTCCAGGCAGCCTTTTATCATGTTACATATCCTCTTACTGATTCATTTCACCTTCCAGCAGTTTAAATATAACTTGTTCACTTGAATGTTTTTCTTTAGAGTGATTTTAAGGAGATGGCTAAATGGCATGAAAAGCATTGTCAAGGCTTGTACGGATGTGTTCAGGAGGCCATGGGTCTCTGGGATGTCCATCAACTCCAGCTGTCCCAGCAGGAAGATGCACTTCAAAGAAAAATAGATGAATGCAGATGGGAAAAAGATAACATAATACAGGTATAAACATAAAAACAAGGGTGTGGTATAAAGACAGGACTTCTTAATGCAAAGAACACTCTGAAATTCAAAATATCTGCTATAAAGTTAAAAACGTAATCTTTGAATTTTATATTGGAATTTCTACTCTTCGGTTTCATTCTGTCAGGTGCATTTTTGCTAGCTGCTTGATTCACACTGAATGGACAGTCCTGTCTTATTCTTGGTATGTCAACAGTGATAAAGATCACTGCTACTGTCTATATAAAGTGGCTGCAAGTTGCTATTATGAGATCTTGTGCAGGTATAGTGTCTGGTTGGATGTGAGGTTCTCATAGTTACAATAGCCAGCTTGGGGTGGCAATGTCAGAGGTGTTCATTATCTAGGAAGATCTTCATAGTTGATGAGTTTTGCTAAGGTAACTTCCCTTCTGCATATAGAATATATGTACATAATTAACTTACTTGAATCCTAAATAGTTATGGAAATTTTAGTATATACGAACCATTTTTACTAGCTTTTTTATGTGGCCTTAGATGACGAAAGATGATCTGGATACAATTTTAGAAAAAATGAAAATGGCGAACTGTGAAGAAGAGCTGAAGAAATATTTGGAGAACACCCTTTCTTCTTTAGATCAAATTAGAACAAGGTATGAATTTTGTATTGTAAACTTAAAAAGTAGAACATATTTTAACATTGGTTGTACTACTTAGGCCTTGTTTATGCTGTTGTGTGAAGGTATGGAAAAAGACTGCTTTGTACTTCCTGTAAGAATATAAAATAATGTAAATATTGAACAAGGTTAAGGCAAATAATACCTACAGTTTAGGAATGGGACAAAGGAAGGCTGCTATCATTGAAAAACCGTACCACATCAGCATTACTGTGCATACCATCACATCCAGGTCTTATTCAGAAGGTAAAAGTAGTTCAGATTCTTGAATCACAGGAATCAGAAGCTGGTCTGCGCAATCTTCACTCACAGATTTGATCTTATTCAAAGTTCTAAGAACTAAGATCTTTAAGGTAGCCAAAATATTTATTTTGGTGAGCTTGCTGTTACCCTTCACATGGTTAGACACTTGCAACTTTAAAAACCATATAAAAATTGGTACAATACCACTCTCCTTGCTAAAGATCTTAGCAGCAGTTCTGAAACCATAGAGGTAGCAGCTCTGTTCATACACTCAGGAGGTCTTTTCTATGTGTTTGATTAGAGGCACATTAGAAGAGCAATGTGGACCTGAGGGGCAGATGCACACAACTTCACACACCTCTCAGTGGGACTGTGGTTAGAGCTGGAGGTTTGATGCACTTAATAATAATTTGAGCAGTTAAAAAAAAAGCCAGAGGTAACAGACCAAGTGAAAATACAATGCCATGTTGCAGAAAGAGAATGTAACCTATCTGAACACATACATAACTTCCCCATAATTATCTTTGTTTAGGAGACAAAGCAAATGCAAATGTAAATGAAAACAAGTGTCAATATTGATTTTTCTTGAATCAAGACTCAACTTTATTTTTAAGTAAAAGGAAAATAAACCAGAAAGACCCAGCTGAGCACATTGCAGAGCTAACATGGAAGACAGTAATTTGACCTCTCTTATGTAAGCAGTGTTTGAATGGTTCCCCATCCAAAAGAAAGGATGAAAAATGCTTATTTGTAAATATTTTTTAACTTCTGTGCAGTTATTTGTAATGAACTAATCTCTAACAAGCCAGGATGTGATTGTATTCAGTATAAACAGATCAATGGCAACATTTAGCCTAAAGGTTTTATGAGATTGATCAGGAAGTCAGATTTAGATTTTAAGGCGCTATAGTAGTATTTAATTTTATTTCTATACATACATGAGTCTCTTAAACAGTGACCTTAAATTTGCCAGGAATGAGACACTCAAGCAAATTGTAATGGATGAAGTAATGGCTTACCCAAAAGCCATTTTGTGGGAATTGATTTCATATAGTATATCCATCAGCCAGCATTTTAGTGTGAAGCAAATCGTCAAAGAGGTAAAATTTCCTTTGGTTTAAAACCTTACAGGTGTATTAATTTTTCACTTTAGAGAAAATTTTCATTACCTTTAAAATTCAAATTATATGAATAAAGTGCTTTTGGTAGAGATAGAAGAACCAAAACATTTCTCAGTCCCACACTTTTAACTCTGTTCTTGTTAGAAATGGCATTTTAGGAAATTAATTTGCCTTTTGAACAGAAAACTACAAGGTAGCAGTCTTACCATTATCGATTTGAGTGTTACAGGTTCTTTAGATAGTAAGTGATCTATTCAAGATTACATGTGACTGAAATAGATACATTTTGAGAATGGATATGGATTTCTTATAAGAAAGAAAATACATATTTTAAAATGGTGTGGTGGATGGTTTTTGTTGTTGTTTTGCTTTTAGAACTTGCAAGGCACGATAGACTTCAAAGTTCAAGATCAGAATAATACCACAACAGTCCAAACAGGTATTTCTTCTTAGTTGTTTTTCAATCTGTATGTCTTTGGATTGTAACCGGTAGAACTCTGCTTCAACTGTAAATAAGTAGTTGAGGCTTCCTTCAACTGTAAATAAGTAGTTGAGGCTTCAGAAGCTGAAATACGGTAGAACAGCAAGCTGAGAGCATTGTGCATGGAGAGGAAAGAGGGAAAAATCATAGTTTATTGAGTTGGAAGGGACCCATAGGGATCATGAAAGTCCAACTCCTGGCCCTGCAGAGACACCCCAACAATCCCACCCTCTGCATCCCTGACAGCATTGTACAAACACTCCTGGATCTCTGGCAACCTTGGGGCTGTGCCTATTCCCTGGAGAATCTATTCAGTGCTGACCACCCTCTGAGGAAAAAATCTTTCCCTGATACCCAACCTAATCCTCCCCTCACACAGCTCCTGGCATTCGCTTGGGTCCTGTCCCTGGTCACAGAGAGCAGCGATCAAAGCCGCCCCTCTGGTGCCCTTGAGAGGAGCTGCAGCTTCCAGTGAGGTGTGACCTCAGTCCCCTCTCTCCAGCTGAACGAAATATCCTCAGCCACTCTTTGTATGGTTTCCCCTCCAGACCCTTCACTATCTCTGTGTCTATTCTTTGGACATTTCTTTAATAGCTTTAGGTCTTTTTGACGCTGTGGCGTCCAAAAGTGCCCCAGGGCTTGAGGAGAGCACATCCCAGCCCAGAGCAGAGCAGGACAATCACCTTTCTCAACTGGTGCCACAAGACAGGGACAGTTGTCAAAAATCAGCTGGAGAAACAAATCTAACAGAGAAACAGGTGATCTTGGCACAGGAAATTGAAGAAACAGAGGAAGAAGAACATGAGGAGAGTATTCCTTATAAAAGTGAAGAAAAGGAGCATGCAGAACAGGGACTAAGCATTATGCAGGTAAGTAAGCAAGAGAGTAAGTTTGAAGGAGGAATAGGAAGTCTTTTTGCTGAGAATGAGTAGAAACTCCTTTTTATGCATAGTTTGTATACAAAGCACAGGGCTCTAGATCCTTTTATGGAAAAATGGAGTGTATAAAGTTCACAACCATTCTTTTTGATCTTTTACCCTTGTAGAAACCCTTTGCATAATTTTTTTAAATTTGTCTTTCATCACATTGTTCTCAGCCTATGGTGAATGATTTAAGCTAAATATTTGTACCTAAGCATTAGTTTTTCAATTTCCATGAACTTATTTATATTTTATTACCATAACAAAAACCTTTTAAAACATTGTTGACTCTGTGTCTTGCTGGTATATATAAATATATAAGTATCTAAATATCTACATGTATACATATATACATATAAATATATCCATATAAATATATAAATATTGCCAGCACTGTGTTAATATCCAAATTGACAATCAAAACATTATTCTAAATATCCTTAGGATTCCTACACTAGCTGGTGCACTGTTGATTCTGATACCTTTAAAACTAAAGTGGTAATTTCGAATTGTTTCCCAGTCAGCATCCAAGAGCAGTGAGGCAGAAAGTGCTGAAATTACCATGGAGGTTTTTTCCACTGCTAGTGGAAATACTTACACTGGTCTTGGAGTTGAAGAGGCAGGAAAGGCTGACATCACAGAGAGTTATTTTACAAAATATGAAAAAGAAGAATCACTTCCTATGTACCTGAAATATGTACTTCTCACAGAAGCCATGTTTGTCAAGCTGAATAAAAGGTGAGTAGAAAACAATTTCTGTTCTTTCTTTCTCTTTATGTAATAGACAAATTTCAGCTATTTAGAAGAAACATTAGACTACAGAAGAAAAAATTATCTAATTATTGTTATAGAAATATATATTTCTATAGCTGGATACTTAATTATAAAATTATGATCATATAATTATTAAATTGTTCCACTTCTTTAATTGATACAAATATGAGAAAATGTTTATGTTGCTTTTTAGCCATGACTGTCAAAGTACCACAAAACATTTAACTTTACTGAACATTCATATTTTATGGAAAATTATTTAGTGAGAAAACATTATTAGAGAAAGACAAGTAATTTGCCCAAATTCCCTGCAGAGCCATGAAGGTAAATTGCCTGGTACTCAGCAATACGCAATTAACTCAGAAACTCTACCAGTATTGTGCGAATGGTGCTGAAACTGTACCTTCCTATAGCCAGAACCTGAATTCTTAGAAATAATGTATTCAATAATTCTTATTTATTATATTTACTATTCCTCATTGTCATATTTCTTTTTCAATCATAGGATTTGCCTCTGCTTTTTTGAACACTTAGAGAAATGGTTTGCAGAATCCTTGTCCAACTCCTGTGTCTTTGTTACTGCCAAGAAGGAGGAGCTGAATTCAATACTTCTACTGCATCTTAGGTTTTATCAACAAAAACAAGAGGAGATACAGACAAATATCTACAATGCTCGAGCTGGTATTGACTTTTTATTGTATTCTGAGCCTCACATGTCTTTATTTAGAGGTGGTCCTAAGCGGGCCAAAATCTTTTTCTGTACTAGTTGACTCAGTAGTAGAGGACAATAGACAGCAGTTGACTGTCTATGAATTCCCAGTATATTATGCTACTCACATATTTTTAACATGACATTTCTTTCCTATAGCTCTTCCTGGTTTGTGCTGTGTTATTTTTTAAAAAATAGACAGCAGTGCCTTGATTAACAGCTGGATTGTAGATGTTGAACATTTTATTGTCAATATTTGTGAATTTGCATTCCCCTTGAAATTATTTAACAAGAGTTTGTGGTGCACAAAAATTTTTTAAAAGTGTTGTGGAAGAAGAAATTAACAAGTTGGGAGAGCCAAAATGTCATGGCCAAGCTTCTGAAAACATGAGAGGAAGGATTTAACTCTGTGAAATATCATTGAGCAGCTACAGAGCATCTTCTAGTCAAAACTCTTTGCATGGGAAGTGTCAAATTTTTATGGTGAGAGAAAAAATTTTGGACAGGTTTGTTGGTCTTTAGTACGTAAGCTAAAATACTCTTTTGGAGAACAGGCAAATAATTATTCAGTTTCCGTTTTTTCTGCGAAGAGGACAAGTGCTTCTTCTGGCAGCTTTCTCAAGGTGATTGGCTGGCTCTTGATTTATCCAGCTATCATTCCAGAAAAGAGACCAAAACTGATTTTTTTCTTTTGCTCACAAACCCAGGAAAAGTGGATTTTCCATTAAAAAATATAACCTTTAGTTTTGTTACAAGACTGAGAACATAGAGATAATGGAGATGTCAGCAATGATCAAAAATAAAGGAAAAAGAATGCTTAGAGCAAATGAGATAGTTGTGGTTAAATGGATTAGGAGCTGTTACGGATATATGTCTTATACAGGAGAAAAGTCAAAGAAACCAAATTGAATATATTTGATTTGTATAGTTTATCTACTGGTCTGGCTTTGTTTATTTTGCTGCTGCTGCTGATCACAGGTTGACTGGGCGTTGTTCACAGTAAACAGGGAATAATGTCCCTATTGTAAACTTATTTCTTCTCAGCGGAACTGTCCCTTCACAAAAAGCATCTTGAGTGCCACTGTGCCATGCTGGCAGAAGGCCTGAAAATGGAGAAAGCTGAATTCCTCACATTTTCGGACCAACTAAATAACCTGAACACAAACTTTCATTCCCGAGTCTGTAACTTGGAGTATGACTTGCTCCACACTCCTGTGACTGAGCAGTAAGTGTGCCACTGCTGTTGCTGTGAATCTTCCTAGTTAAATACTCCTGATTCCTAGTTAAATACTCTGAGATGTTTATGGTTTGCATTCTGAACCTGAATATGTCATTGCTTTTCAATGAAGACTACTTTATAAAACTTGAAAACATGAAGAATTTCTTTTGCTGAAGAAATTAAAATTAGGAGTGAACACATGGAAATTTTCATCTCCTTTTGAAGTGCTGGTAGACTTTAAGTAGAAAAGATGCTTCATCTGTTTAGATTTTATCCAGTTTACTGAACATGCATAGTAATACCAGTTGACTAATTGTTTTTTAATTAGTCAATAGTATCAGCTGTTACTGATACTTTCCGTGGGTTTATCCAAACCAACCCAGCTTTGGGAGTTGCTTTGAGAGTCATAAATCACTCTGAGTACAGTAATTTCACAATTATAAGCCGCACCATTTAGACTAAAATTTTGCTCCCACCCCAGAAATGCGGCTTACACTCAGGAGCGGCTAATATGTGAAAAATTTTCTGAAATTTCCAACCCCGGAAATGCTGCTGAGGTGCAGAGCCGAGCACCTGCCAGCAAAACCTGGGATTGCGTGATTGTTACAAATTGGTTACTGTGTTGCACAGCGCGTGGAGGCGGGCTCCATGCCGGCACTGCGGCGGGGAGGGGTTGGAGGGGACGCAGGGGCTCCCTCCAGGCAGCGCAGCCTGGGGGAATGGCGGGGACTCTGTGCTGCCATCCCTGCAGCCCGGGGGGTAAGCGGGGGCTCTGTGCTGCCATCCCTGCGGCCCGGGGCAGAGGCAGGGGCTCCATGCTGCTATCCCTGCGGCCTGGGGGGTAAACGGGGGGGCTTCCGCCCCACCCACCGCCGCAGGAACAGGCAGACTCCGCCCCCACCTGCTGCCGCGGGAGCGGGGGGGCTCCTTCCCCTCCTGCCACCACCGCCGTGGGTGCTGGCAGGCTCCATCCCCACCTGCCACCGTGGGGTAGCTCCGGGCCGGGGCGAGCGAGCCCAGTGGCAGCGGTGGCCGGCCCCGAGCAGCCCCGCCTAGCGGCAGCGCCGAGCTGGGCCACCTGGCCCCATCAGCAGCCTCGAGTGGGCCGAACCCGCATGACCCAAGCCGAGCCAGTAAACCCCGCCATGCCGTGATTCTGTTACTACTTGGCAACTTTGTTGCACGTGGGTCCTCGCTGCGAACGACAGAGCGGCTTATAATCAGGTGCAGCTTATGTATGGACAAAGAACAAAATGTTGCCAACACCCGGAAATGCGGCTTATAGTCAATGCGACTTGTAATCATAAAATTACTGTACTCAAATTTTTTCATGTCTTTACAGCCAGCAGTTGTTGAATCATCATGTGTGTACCTCTTCAGACATGTTTTCCCTGTCTTTTATTATTTGCTGTTAGGTCAGCTTCTTCCAGCAACAATCTTGAATCAGAACTCAGCAACTATCTGGAATCTATCAGAATTACTGTGAGAAGCTACCAGCAGCACTTGGAGGAAGCTTTAGGAAAATTAAGGGATTCAAATGTGGATTTTCTCAAAAGTTGTAGGTATGTAGATTTCATGGAGGTGGTGTTTATAAATGGTGAGCCAGTTCTGGGAATCGGTGTTTGTTGCATAGGCAGAACAGTAAAAGTAAAGTTTATTTTGTTATTCATCTAGTTTCTTGTTTAAAAAAAAAAGAAATGTATCTTGTTAAACCACAATTAGGCTATTTTCATCACATTTGTGTTGATGTATGTTTCAGGGCTATTTATACTATTTTAATCTTGGAGAAAAAGATGGCTTACAGCCAATTGTTTTTATGTTTGCTTTCAGATTATTTTCAGAGATTGGTGACTTTTCTTATGAGGAGGTGAAGTTTTTCAACAAGTGTCTTCAGAAAGAAAGTAAGCAAATTGATTCATTTGAAAGTTCAATCAAGGCAGATGTGGAGAAAATAAAATCGAGCTGCTTGGAACAGGTATGCAGAATTACATTATTTCAAATTATCTTTTCAATTGACATATTTGCAGTCAGCCTGCTTTCAGATTAGTACTGTAAGTCTGTTCTGTTTGGCAATTACATGACGGAAAAAATTGGTAGAAATGGCAAGTTCTATAATTTAAGTTTTAAAAAGTGAAAAATTGTCTTGTCCTGTCTTTTGTTTCTGACATTTTTAAAGGCTACTGAACTTTTCAAGCAGTCTGAAAAAAAGTTTGCTTCTCTCTCTCTGAGTCGAGCCTTTATGGAGAAGTTCCATCAATCTTTGAGAAAGCTACGACAGGAAATCAAATCAGAGGTACGAACTTTGCTTAAATTCATTATAGTAATTTTCTTTTATACCTTTGAGGAAATTTTGGCTGAATTCATAGTGGACAAATACTACGTGATTTTTTTTTTTGTTGATTTAAAATGTGTTTTCTGTCACTATCTGCTTAAAAGTTTATTTTTAATCTACTTCAGCTGTGTTGGAACATTATGATCTTGCAGCACTTTGAGTATGTACATCACCAGCATTTTTGTGTGGTGAAGCGTTGCTTTTGTGAATTACTGTTTTCAGCTTTTTCTCTCAGTACTGGGGATTTTTAGCCAGTTTTTATCAGTGGTTCTAGTGGTTTGAAAGTGGAACCTCTGAAACTCCTGTGAATGGGGACTTGACTTCTCCAGTGTTTGCTTCTGCTTTAGGTAATGAATTCCAATTTGCAGTCAGTCACATTAAAGTCTTACCTGGAAGTGCTCCAGCAGAAGAGAGATGCTTATGTTCATTCTACTGCAGATAAAGAAGTAACTTCTAATCAGCATGGAATGGTATTTAATTTGACTTGTTATTAATTGTTATCAATTTGGCATAAACTAATATTTTTGAGGAAGATTTATGTTTCCTCATATTTGGGACTGGGCAGAAACACAGAATTTTTGCTCAGAAAGGTCCTTGTCTTGGATTCAGCTGGGATAGAGTTTTTTTCTTTTCGGTAGCTGTTAGACTGTTGTGTCCTGGACTCTGAATGAGAATGGTGTTGCTAACTCAGTTTTTGCCAAGTTGTGTTTATTCTAAGTCAATGACTTTTTTTTTCTTTGTCTCCTGCTCTGGCACTGAGGAGGTTTACAAAGGAAACTGGGAGGGAGCGTTGCTGAGACAGGTGACCCAAACTGGCCAAAGGGATATTCCAGCCCATGGAATGTCATGTCCAATGTATAAACTGGGGGTGTTATCCAGAAGGGCCAGTCTGGATTCAGGAAGGGGATTCTGACATTAGTCAGAGGTGGTGACCAATGCTATTGTGCATCACATAGTTTTCACTTTTTATAATCATTATTATTATTATTATTTACCGTTATCACTGTATTTCACTTTACTTTGAATTATTAAACTGTTCTTATCTCAACATAGTAAATTTCCTTTGATTCTCCTCCCCATTCCACCAGGGCAAGGAGGGAGAGAAAGAAGGTTGAGCTGTGCAGTGCTTAATTTCCAGCTGGGTTAAAACCACAACAGTCCTTTTTGGACAGTCAGTACCTGTTTTCCTGTTTGCCAAACCAAAACCTCAGCCTCTAATCTCGTTGCTTCCATGTGTATGTACATAAACTGGTGACAGAACAGAGGCAAATAATGTTGTTTGCAAGAGTCAGCATGTTTGAAAAGGTTAGAACAGTTAGTTTAGTAAATACCATCTGTATTTGCAGGCTTTAACTTCTGAAGAGTTATATGATTTTGCCAGAGAGGTGTTGAAAGAGCTGATAAAGAGGAGCAAGTATCTTGACTGCTTCTTAATAAAAGCAAAGATCCCACATACCACTGTAAGATAATGTTCACATTCTCTGTATTTTATTTAATATTGAGAGAATTTTCATGCCTACATGTTTTAATGACTTTCCAGAATTTGTGCTTTGAATTTTCAGATGAAAAAAGAATCTGCATTATGCCAAGGTGTCAAAGACACTGTAGCATTAGGACAGCCTTTTTAAGAGGCTGAGTAAATCACTGAGTTTACAAAACGCTGAAGAGATACATGGCATTGCAATGAGTTGCTCAGTTCTTCACAAGAGTTGGTTTTCAAGGTGTAGCACTATTCAGAGGTACATATTTCACAGGTTTCTTTAAATTATTAAAAAAAAAAATCCCAAATGTGTCCTGAAGGGATTTTGTTTTTATCAAACGGGTTGTGTTTTCTTTCCTCTCTTTTCTGGAAAGTCTGTCTTTATTTTGTGATCTCAGTGGATCATTGTTTTAAGAATATATCCTTAAATACTGTTTATGATGATTATGAGAACTTAGTCTTAACTGCTTTGAAGTGTTTTAGAGCTCTACAGCTGTAACAACATTGTGGTTAGAATGACAAAAAAATTTTTTCAGCCTGTGAAGCAAGATATTGTCTGTTTAGAAAATCTGCTCTAGTAGTCAGTCATTACATGGAATGCTTTCACAAACTGCCTGCTACGGTCTACAGGGCTTCATTTGTCTTCCCATTTCAGGAGGACTTCAGCACTCCTGACACAGATGGGACATTGCAAGAGGACTTCACCACTCTTGAAATGGATGGGAGGTTACAAGATTTCTTTGCTTCTGCTGTTCCAAAAGAGAGTCTCAGAGATGAGAGCAAAAGGGTGGTGATGGGACTGGATTCTGAAAAATTACCTTTGTTAAATCCAAGTGGAATGGATATATCAATATTTGATGATTTGGCAATAAGTGTTATCAAAAATTTAGCTGGGTAAGTATTTGTTTGCCTAAAGGTATTTTTTAGGCCTTGTCTTTATATTTTCTTTGCCCAGAAGTAGTGAACAGACTGTTCATAGGTAATGCTGCTACATATTTTCTGATCAGTCTAACTTTAAAAATTAGTCTAGCTGAGACTACTTTCTTTTAAAACCAAGATTTCCCATAGCCAAAAATACCCCTTAGTGAGTTATAAGTAACATTTAGTATAAAATGATAAATTTTAGGTATTTAATTATTGTCTTCTAGAGCCTTATTTTAGTTAAAAGGTGATTACCTGCTACATAGTTGACTGAATATACAAAGTGTAAAATGAAGGGTATGACAGATATTTGATTAGCAAGTAGTATTTTAATGCAGTTTTGCTTGTAGAAATTCCTAAATTCCAGTTAAACAATCAGTCTCATGAAATTACTTTATACACACTGTCAGTTGTAAAAGTAACTCTGTTAAATATCATCTCAGAAATTTAACTCAACGCATGACAGGGATTGAGAACTTGTCTAGTTTGCCATGTAATATAGTATAGAATTTAAAATGTCAGGATATTTATTCAGTAGTACTTAGCTGTTTTTTTTGTTTTCAGATTTGACCTATCAAAAAAATCCCAAGACCTAAATCGAGGGACAAATGATACAGGTATGCCTGTATTTCTTTTAATAATTTCTTTTCATCTGAATTATAGTTTTAGGCATTTTACTACACAGGTCTAGCATGGCAGTGGCTTCTATGCTAGGAACTCTGAGATAGTTGTACTGACAGTTCTCAACTCTTTTCCTGGACATCTTTACTTAGATTAGGATGATTTTGGGCTCCTACAGCAATGAAAGCTGCAGAATGAGATAATGATGTTATAAAGAGTACCTGTGATAGCAAAAGGAAAACAGGGTCAAGAAAAGAAGTGGAACAGAAATCATGAAATATATAGGGAACCAGGGATCCTTCTCACAGTATATTATCATTTACTCAAAGGTGAGCACAGAGGTAACCCCAGATGTTCCCTACCTAGTGTTCCCATTTCCTCATCTCTCTTCTGCAGACCTTGATTCCTCCAGCCATTTCCAAAGCTTCCACATTTGCAAGTCCCCATGACCATTCATAGTATTCTGTGAATGTAGCCTGTTCATGCTCCTGTCTCCAATTCGCTTTAAATCTCCTGCATCTACCATGTCTTTTCTGTGACATTCCTGTGACTCATGAACCAGCACATAACCTCTATTGCTGTTGTCACTTCTGGGTTACTTCAGGCCTGTCTGACAGAAATTATTGTTCCTGTAGTTGTCTCCTACATATTGTAAGGAAATGTTATTGAAATAAGAATACAAAACATATATGCACATAAAAAGTACTTCAGTTGGCATTTATGCAATATTCTTCTTCTTTCCTTGTTAACTGTAAGCAATTTTTCCCATAGTAAAGAAGAAGTTATCTGATGCACATTCTCAGAAGTATACTAGCAAGAGGCCATCTTGGGATGAAACAAAAAAAAAAAAAAGGTGAGACCCCTAAAAGGAGTATTATAGATAATAACTGAATCAAGCCGAATTAAATAGTAAAACAGCAATTTTTATTTTTGCGATCGAAAATACGGTCTTGGGAAGCTACAGACGAAACAGGACAGCACCGAGCCCAGGTAATCGGTGCTGGGTGGACACACATGCTGATCTGACCTCTATTGCATCAGATCCCCCTGTGTTCACACCCTGCAATCTCGGGGAGCCCAGCTTTTATACAGTTTTTCTGGCCTGAGGCGAGAGTTTCTTTTGTTTCTGCTGCGGATTCTCATATTTAGATTAAATCCTTTTCCTGGTACTGCCCTGGACAAAGGTCCTTCCTGCGCATTGATGAATCTTGATGAGGGCTGTGTCTGCTCTGTATTGATGTGTAATTTTCCTTGGGAGTGCTGTTTCTCACTTAAGGGAATCTGGTGGAGGTGATCGGCTGTCTGATATGTCATACTTGACAAGTTCTTTATCGATGATCTTTTCCTGTCTGTGGTTTTAGGATCGTTGAGCTAGGTTTGTTGATATGCTAATTAAGGCCTTTGTTTATGGCTCTGGGTGCGGGTGGCAGTGTCTGAAAGGTTCTCTTACTTAGTTTTTTATTTTATACAACTTTCTTATATATAAACAAGAATTATAACAACCTATATTACAGGAGGAATTACGCTTAAAATATTCCTATGCAAGAATTTCCCTAAACTTTGTCTATTCATTGAAAGATTCTTACTGCTTATTTGTATTAGCTTTCTTTCCATCTACTGTTTATCACTTGGAATCTCTCGCCTGTTTATGTCCACATGATCAGGTTTGTGGGTTTTTCCCCCTAGATATTGACTGGAAAAATATTATTCTTTTTCTCCTTCATCAGCTATCATTTTCTATTTTGAAGTTGTTGAAATATAGACTAACCCTTAAATCAGTGTGGCTGAATTTTCAGGTATGTCTAAAAGTTTGTCTTCAGCTTAGTCCACAGACTGATGAAATGACCTACTGTAATAGCAAAAACAACAAAAATTTTTGAACAAATGAGAGTTTAGAAGAGAATTCTGAGACTCTTTTTCCATCAAAATACTGTCTTTATATTGTCATGGTTTGGGAATGGTATTCTCCAGTTTTGTGCTCCTACCAAAACACTCCAAAGCATGCCGAAGCTTGCTCACTCCCCTTTCCCTGCAGCAACTGGAGAGGAAAATTGGAGGCACAAAAGGTGAAGATAAGGTTGAGATAAGAACAATTTACTAGAAAAAGCAATGGGATTTAAAAAAACCAAACAGTAACAGCAGCAATGTTAATAGTAAAGTGTACAAGAGATTTGCATGTGAATGCTCACCCCAGGAAACCCCCGACAGTACCTGACTGCTACCACATTCCCCAACAGCAGAGACCCTTCCACCCACTCCCCCAAATGAACAGAGGTGGTAGAGAATAACCTCCAGGTCCTGGCCATACCCCCTCCCGGCTTCTGCAGAAATTAACTCTGTCCTGGCCAGAACCAGGACACATAGAATAGTAGTTCTAGAGTTACATTTTTTTCTAATTTTTCTTCAATTTCATGTCTGTTGTGTGACTGACTAGCTCAAGTCATCAACCAAAGAAAGAAAACACTTGTGGATAGTTTCAAATAAATGTTTTTCCTTCCAGTGAAAAAGGCAGAAAATCTCTTACCAGGAATGAGAGATCCGAGATACTTGGAGAGAAGCCTGCAAAGTCTGAGTAAGTTGTATATTTCCAGAACAAGAAGTTAATCTGTAAACACCCTCTATCATATGTATGTGTGTACGAATGCATGTATGTATGTATGTATCTATCTGTCTATCTATCTATCTATCTATCTATCTATCTATCTATCTATCTATCTATCTATCTATCTTTCTTTCTATCTATCTTTGTGACCTATGGAGTCCACCATTGAATTTTGAGGTATTTAGCTTTGATATTTGTAGGTCAAAGAACTTCCAGAACAGTTCCTTTTTGCAGCATAATAATAGTAAAGATATAAGTCATCTGGTTCATTCTGTCTAATGTCTGAAGTGAGGGGTCTTATTGGAGCCCATTTTATACATTTATAAGAAGTGGGTGGGGAATGTAAAATAGCCTCTCTTTCAATTATTTTCACACCTAAGAAGACAAATACATTTTATGTCTTCATTCTTGTGCTCAATATTTCATTAATTGGAATAAACAGGGACCAAACAGGTTTCATTCCGCTTTTTTAAGAAAATTATCATATTGTTTCTTGGTATGTGCAGCTGTACTCTGTAGAACCGAGGTATTTTGTACATGCCACAGAAAACTATTCAAATTCATGCTTAAGATATTTAAGCGTTGGGTAATTTTGTTCCATATTGTGTTTCAAAATAATGCCAGTAAACACCTAGACCCACCTTCAAATATTTTTGCTTTATATAAAATACATGGTAAGCTCTTTGGGCACAGGAATTGGGCTAAGATTGGTTTTTTTTGTGACAGTGACGTAGCAGTGCTTCCCAGTGAGCTATTACAATAACTCCTTGTCCTGGCTGCATCTGAAGAGAGAATCTGTGCTAATGTGGGGGAAGATTCTTAGGCATGCTGAATATTGGTTTGTGTATGCTCTGAAAAACGTACTAAAGTTAACCTGAACAAAATACTTGAAAAATAGTGAATATTGCCAGTGTGATAATTTAATGGTGTGATCGTATTTTTAAATTTTAATTTTTTTTTTTTCTTTTCAGTGCTTTTACAGGGATTATTATGAATATTCTCTGGGAGGGTAACAACACCTTGCTCTGCCTTGGTGAGGTAAGGAAATGTCATGTTCTTTAGTCAATTCTGCTTAAACAGGTATACTCTTGTGTCAGAGAAATAATTTGATTCTTTCAATGTTTGGCAGACTGTCCAAAAACTTTTCTTTCTTCTCCTACTATATACCTGGATGTGATGTTTAATATGTTATCAACATTTTTTCTGATTTATCTTTCCCTTCTGCAGGAGTTCTATAGAGAAAAGAAGAATTCTCAGATGGGAATGCTTGAAGATCTTCCAGACACATTTGAACATTGGGCAGAAATGCTCAGACTGAAACTACTGTCATACCAAAGGCAGACAGATGATTACTACAATTTCTGTCTTAGAGGTAAATTCAGTCAGTTAAGACCTGCATTTTCTTGTGTATGTAATTTTTCAGTATGTAAGCTGAAAAATTGCAGTGACCAAGAATTATGTTGTTGTCATAATCCATCACACTCAGTGGAAAAACTCCAGTTGACTTTACTGGAAATTGAGCCAATATTCTTTTTTATGTATTATCAACTACAAAAAGTGTAGCAGAAGGGCACTTGACTAAATTAAAACACCTGTGCAAAGTCACAACTTTGAGCAAGTGTATGTTTCTTTAAGCTTTGCACCTGTTAAAAGGAATGTCAGGGACATAATCTCTGAGAGAAAATTCCACACTGTTTGTGTCATATACACACCCTGTCTTTTCCAAAAAGAATTTTGGGATCAGCTGAAGTGGTTTGAAGAGGAACTCTCTTCTGTTTCCCAACTGGTTGTGGAAAGTCTTTTAAAAGAACATGAGCAGAAACTCAACTCTTTTACTGGTCATATTCAGCATCTCTTCAACAGACAGCTGAAAGAGTGGGAAGATGTGAAGGTATGTATCATGGACATATTGGAATGCTTTTTAGTGTAACCAATGCTAAGTGCATCAAATTGATAAAATTTTATTTTTCTCATTCTCACTGTTTGCTTCATCACTTTCTGCTTAGCCGACACAGATGTAGTTTCTGTGTTTGCAAAATCTGCAAGCTTTGTATTTGGTAGAACTCTGTCCCTTCTCTCCCAGCTTCCAGCACTGGGCTGCCTCTTTCTAATCTTCTCAGCTCTGCCTGTTGTCTCTCACTTGGATTGTCAACTCTGTGAGGGCTGTGACCTTGTGGTACGGCCAGACAGCTCCTACTGTATGGTTGCATTCCTTTGTAAGAACTATGATGTAGGGATAATGAAAGACTATTCTTTACCATCTTGCATAAAAGAACCATATTTTGTCAAGCAATACCAGAACTGAGAACAGAATCATAATGGAGATCACACAGAAAATGCTACAATGTCTTGTAATTTTGTCTGAGTATTAAAATTAGGTAAAAATTACAAGTGTAGATATACAAAAAATGTCTCACTTACCACGTGGTAGAAGAGATTATTTTTTTGTTGAAAATAAGTCCCAGAGTGAGACCAGAGACCAGCAGAGAGGCAATTTGGCACATATTGCACTGCAAGGCTTGTATCCAGACAGCCAAGAAGTAGCTCCATTTTCCTTTTCTTTCTGAACATCTTTATAGAAAATGTTTGTGGTTTATTTCTTCCTTTTTATGGCTCACAGTACATTCTTTACTGAAGGCATTTTTTTCTTACATATTTGCTCAAAGACTATGCACTGGAGAAAATTACATTACTCCCTAGGACACCCAAATAACTCTCTTCAACTGGAGGCTTTGTGCCAAGAGGAAATAAAAAGGCAAAAAGATCAAACGGATGGTGTTCACCTCAACACAAAGATGCTGCAGGTAATTTTGAAGTCCTTGCTTAATGTGAACTTAAATGTTGCATTTAGAAAGGAGGGTGTATTTTGGATACATTTTTCCTCCCCATCCAAAAGAAACTTGAAAATTTTTTCAGTTTTAGGCAATCCTGTTCATATATTGCTAAACTTTTAAGTGCTGTATTGTCAGCATTAGATTCATATGGACATAAATACATCTGCACACATAAAGGGGCTTAGATACATTGTGGAACTTACTGATATTTTGTATCATTTAGAACCTACTAGCTATGAACTTAATGGTGAATAAGAGTACTGGCTGTGGTGGTGACATCCTCTTGGTAGCTCTCTTACTTCCAGACAGCAGATGCCTGGAAGTTTCTTTTCTGTGCATTTCATTAGTGCAAATAATTTACACTTTTCTACACAATATTAAGAACTGAACTAAACTGAATTTACAGAAGAGATTCAGGAATCAAAATACTTTTCCCCCTTCGCCTACTGGGTTAATTGAAGGTTGTTTCCCCAACATTAAAGCCCATTGTTTAGTTCTCTCAGACCACTTACTCCAAAGTCTACACTGTCTGCAAAGTACTGGTATTTTTAATTCCAAAGTAGTATCTCCTTGTAGTCCTAGCTCTGCATGGAGACACAGAAACACAAATACCCTGTTTGAGAATAACACTTAGGCTAAGCACTTCCACTCCAAATACCTGAATTCCAAAATTGTCTTCTCTTTGGCTAGAAACTGGTTTTATCACATTGAACCCAAATGTTAACTACTGGGTGCCTATACACAAAACAGTTTTTTGGGATTATCATGGGTCTAGGTCTTCAAAAAAGGCAAGAGCGATTGTTGGTTGCTGTAAAGTTATTTGTAGAGGCATGTCAGTTTCAGAGACAGAGAGTCCTGAGTTATAGTTAAAGTCCATGCTAAAAGCTTTTGGCATAGAGTTCCGATAAGAAGTAGAAACAGCTCTGGTGCAAGGTCCTGAGAAGGGCCAAAGCTGCAGCAGCTGCTCCTATCTTCTTCCAGGGGATGATGATGGCGGAGCCCAGTGCACGGATACTTATTTACAAATTACCCAATGAGCTAAAAACAGGAATCTGAAGCATTTCTTCTAAACCTATTAGAATTCTAGTTCTATAGTATGAAAGTTTATGCATAACTTGTGCATATAGCCTATTCACGCAAATAATTCTATCTTGTTCTATCTGAAGAATGTAAGCAATATTCTTAGTACGCTTTTATTATGTTTTTGAGCTCTCACTGAAGCTTATTTTTGAAGCTTGTTTTTTACATCAGATTCTAAGGCTTTTGCTCTTTAAGGCACTCAAAACATATTCCTACGTACTTAAACTTACATACTTACTTACTTTAAACTTAAGCTTACACCTCAATTTCATGTGTGAGTGGCTTAATATACTTCAATTTATGTAAAGATTTTAATTCAATTCCTGCATTCTCATCTCTCTCTGAGGAACTCAGAGAGACCCCTGTTTTACACACTCCAACATTAGATAATCAGGCAATGTTAAGAATACTGCAGAGACACTTAGATCCTTTTATATACAACTTTGAGCCTTAAGTCTTTTATCTACAGCTACTGCAGAATGCAGTCTTTTGGAGCCAAGTTAAAAGCAGAATAGATCAAATTATCACTGGAATTCCTCTCACTTGTCTCCAATGTTGCAACAGGATTCTACTGCTGAATGTGCTCAGAGCTTTTTTTCTGCACTGGCTGCCCTCACTGAAAAGCTCCTCTTGGAACTAGATGAAACCATCACTGTCGATGATGTAAAAATATCAGGTAAGAAAAGAAGAGACTGCTTGTTCAGGCCTCCTCTCCCTTGTCAAAGATGGCAACAGTCTGTCCCTAGGAAGATGAGACTTTGATATTCTGTAGTATTTTAAATTCAAAAATTTGCATAATAGAGCACACAAAGCTATTTCTTGAGTGTGAAGAGCATTGAGCTGCACAATTACACCAAAAGAATTGTATTCCTGACATTGTTTTGTTTCTGCTGAGCGTATCTTCTGTTACCTCCCAGGAACTGAAATAACTACGGAGAAGATTTCGACTTTAAAGCATCATAAACAAGCTGGACTTCCTCTAGGAACCTCCAAATTTCAACAGTTAGTCAAACGAGGAAGGAGGTATTGTTAGATGCTGAACACTGTTCTGTCAGATTTCTCCACTCTGAAATGATAACAGGCCCTAGCCTCATAGTCTTTTGTTGCACTTGTTGAAACTGCTTTCATTAGTAATGTCATTGAACTACTAATGGGGTAGTCTGAGTGGGTAATGATATTAAAGAAAGAATTGCAGTGGATCCAAATAAAAGTGGAGTACATATAGTATTGTAAAACAGTACCATGCCACTCCTACTGCTATGCCATGTGCCTGTCACTAGTTATCAATTCATTACATTCAGATTTATGAATAGTCTGTGTATTGTCATTCAGAAGAAATGAATTCTATACTGTGGAGGGATCCTGATTCTTTAAAAGAAAAGGTGGTCGTACTAAACAAAGGTGTTTTTAGAATACAGTAATTTCACTACTATAAGGCGCACCGGATTATAAGGCGCACCTCTGGGAGTCGGCAAATTTCACAACTTTGTACATTATATAAGGCGCACCGGACTATAAGGCGCACTTTTTTTTTGCAGCGAGGATCCGTGCCACACACAACAAAGTAACAAATTAGTAACGGAATCGTGCCATTGCTGGTTAACTGGCATGTGCTCAAATTGGAAACATTTTAACAGGTTGGTGTAGCCTTTAAACGCAGCCCCAGGCGCCCTCCCCATGCACGGGTGGGCCCCGGCACTCCTGCACACCACTGACGCTGGCTGGTGCAGCTCGGGACTGCCCACAGTTTGGGGCGGCTGGGGACTGCCCGCAGCTGCCGGGCAGGAGCCGGGAGAGAGCTGGGACACAGCCGGGACACAGCCAGCAGAGAGCTGGGGCACAGCCGGGACCCACTGGGAGCTGCAGCCGCAGGGAGGGACCCGGACTGCCCACAGTTCAGGACTGCCATGGTTCAGGGCTGCTCGCCCATGGCTGGGATCTGGTGTGGTCCATGTCGAACTCACTCTCACCGTTAACAACCACCCTCAGTAACGCCTTCACCCACGGGTAGGCAAGAAGCTTTTCTCTGATTGGTTTATCGTGGTCAGAAACGCGGGTCCCGGCTTCCCCCCGGGATTGTTTGGCCATGGAGATTTAGAGAATTCCCACATTTCTGACCACAATAAAACCTTCTCTAACCTGAGACAGCCCTGGCGCTGCCATCTCTCTTCACTGCTCCAGCGGCTGCTACGCCTGAGGGGACCACCGGATCTGTGCGTGTAATGAAATGTCCTTTGTTACTTAATCCTGCTAATTAAGTGCTTACAGACACTGAGTGTAATACTCGTTAGCATGTCTTCCTGTTGAGTAAACGAAGAGCAGTTCCCAGGAGACTACAGAGACAGACCAATACCAGAGGACGTGCTGAGAAGGACGACCACACCAGATCCCAGCTGCAGGCGAGCAGCCCCGAACCATGGCAGTCCCTAAACAAAGGCAGTCCAGGTCCCTCCCCATGGCTGCAGCTCCCAGCAGGTCCCAACTGTGTCCTGACTGTGTCCCAGCTTTGTCCCAGCTCTCTGCCGGCTGTGTCCCGGCTGTGTCCTGGCTGTGTCCCGGCTCTGCCGGCTGTCTCCCGGCTGGTCCCGGCTCCCTCCCAGCATGTCCCGGCTCGTCCCCGTGGCTGCAGCTCCCGGCAGGTCTCGGCTCCCGCCAGGCGGTCGCAGCTCCCGCGCGGTGGCCACAGCTCCCACGGATCCCAGCTCTCTCCCCGTGGCCGCGGCTCCTGTGGGTCCCGGCTCTCTCCCCACGGCTGCAGCTCCTGGGGGTCCCGGCTCAGCTCGCAGCTTGCTCTTCTGGGTTGGCAAATGTCACAACTTTGTACATTATAAAAGGCGCACTGGACTATAAGGCACACTTCTGGGTTTGGACCAAAATTTTAGTCAAAAGGATGCGCCTTATAGTCATGAAATTACTGTAAACCTTTTGTGGGGAAAACAATGAACTTTGGCACCTTAATACAAGTAACATGTATTAGTATGATCTGTTCCCTTTTCTAACTTTTTTCTCAAGTCTTTTTTGGTTGGTTTGGTTTTTTATAGGTCTTGGCCAGGATTACCCGAGACTACTCTTCCTGACTCTCCAGACTATACTCTTTGCAGAGGAACTGCATCAGTTTCAACAGCTAAGACTACCCTGGGCCATCTGGCAGTGATGGATGCAAGAGAAGCTGCATATAAGGTGGGTCTGTGGGGAAGGACTCTTGAGGCTTCTGCTGTTGTGGGTTTGATTTTTCAAGAAGACTGTTATAGAATCTTAGTTGTGTGTGTAAGTTTTTAACATACACAGTGTTTGCAGATCTTGAGGCCCCTTTATGTGTTAGATTGTGAATTGTGTGTCCATTTCTTTGGGATGCTGTCAGAAGCAGACAGGCTTGGTTTCTTAGGGAGTATTCTTATTCAGAGATATATCAAAGGGGAATTGTTTCAGCAGAGAAGCATGGATGGTGTCAGAAACAGGACACTGCATTTCGGCAGCATCGTAGTTCTAAAAGCAGCTGTGCCCCAGTGCCATTCCAGTCCTGCTTGTTTTCACTCACATTTCTGAAACTTACAGCTCCAGCCTTAGATCACAAAAGCTGATTTTCCCATAATAAATGAAGAGGTGTAAAATACTTCATGCCTACCTTATATCTGCAGCTATCACAGATGACTGTGACCATCATAAAAATGATCTCTCTTTCTTCACTGTGTATGTTAAAAGAATGCAGACAACTCAACCTCTGACTGGCACAGACAATTGTTTTCAAAATAGCAGTCCTTAGCAGTTAGGAGAATATTTTTATGGTAAATCACTTGGAGATGTGTTTATGCATCTGACCTGGAAGTAATTGTGCTCCCACGGAACTAAATTAACTTTTAAAACATACCTGGTTTTAATAGGGGAATGTAAAATATACTGTCAATCATGACAAATGACATCCAAATGATCAATTTGCATGTGTGTTTTATGTGTCTAGTTCTAGTGCCCAAGAACCTGATTACAGCACAGATTTGAAGGGAATGTGGTTGTTTGGATGGATACAAATGGTATAATACAAATAGTTAGATAAAAGGATTGGATATAGAATGCACGCATGTCACAGGAGTATTTTCCTGCATGTGTGTTGCATTAAAAATACAGTACTTTATGTTTTGGAGCATGGACTCTTTAGGAATATTAAAGTGCCTTGAGGTTTTTATGGTAGTCTACAAATTTTTGTCTAGAGGAAATAACTTTTTATAAGTTTTGTAATAGTTCAGTTAATACTTTTGAGAGTTAAGATGCTCCAGCTAGAACCAAAGTGCATCTTGTGTTGGAGATGCATATTTGGGTCTTGAGAGAAGGCAGCTCCCTACTCTTTGGAGCTAATGAAAGTAAGATGAAGATTTTGCATTTTAGTAAAATTTAAATATTGCTGATAATTTAATTTCAGAAGTCTATAAAAGGAACACAGCTAATAGTTAATTACAGTAATTTCACGACTATAAGATGCACACTTTTGCCTAAAGTTTTGATGGAAACCCGGAAGTGCGCCTTATAATCTGGTGCGCCTTATGTATGGACATAGTTGGGAAATTAGCCAACCCAGAAGTGCGAACTGCAGCCGCGCTGTGGGAGGCCCGCGCCGCGAGCCGTGGCCATGCCAACCCAACCCGGAAGTGCGAGCCCCGGCCATGCCATGAGAGCCCCGAGCCACGACTGTGCCGCGGCAGCCCTGAGCCACAAGCCACAGCCACCCTGAGCCTACCCAGAAGTGCGAGTTGCAAGCCGCAGCTGTGCCACGGCAGTCCCAAGCCACAAGCCGCCCTGAACCACGGCCGCCCGTGGGAGCCCCGAGCTGCGGCCACCCCGAGCCGCAAGCCGCGGCTGCACTGTGGCAGCCCCGAACTGTCCCAAGCCATGAGCCGCGCCCATGCCGCGGCTGTCCTTAGCCGCAAGCTGCAGCAGCGCCACGGGAGCTGCGGTGCAAGTCGAGCCATGCCAGCTGTAGCAACCGTTGCCGGGGGTAGATTGGAGTGCCAGGGCCTGCACACCAGGAGGGTGCCTGGGTTGTGTTTAAAGGCTACGCCAATCTGTGAAAAATGTTTGCAAATCGAGCACCTGCCAGTAAACCCCACGATCGCGCGATTCCATTATTAATTCATTACTTTGTTGCGCACGGCGCGGTTCCTCACTGCAAAAACAAAGTGTGCCTTATAGTCCATTGTGCCTTATATATGGACAAAGTTCAGAAATTTGCCAACACCAGGAAGTGCACCTTGTAATCCGGTGCGTCTTATCGTCGTGAAATTACTGTATTCATATAGTTCTATTATCAAAGGCAAAAAATAAGTGGCCTCTATGCAGTCTGCTGACACAATGGATCAGGACTTGGATTTAGGCAAATAAAATTATATTTCATCAATACTAATTTTGTCCTTAATTGTTGGGGTTTTTTATACAGAAATACAAAAGTAAAGTTGAGCAGATGTTTGCCCTGATCAAGGAAGAAAGTGCAGCTCAGCTATTGGCAATTCAGCGCTGGAATGATTGGTGGGAAGAATCTGTCCAGAAGATAAAGCGACTCTACGTCTGAGATCTGTCAAATTTTGCTGAGCTTTGTTGGTGTAAATTGACACGTTTGTATGAATGTCACTGATGTTTTTCTTTTATCTTAGGAATCTGTTGCATTGAAAGAAACTACTTTTTGCCTTTTTGTTTGTTTTGCCATGTTATCACTGTTGTTTTCTCATATGCAGCCTTAAGAGTACTACTATACTCATCTTTACAATTTACATAACCACCTGGTTTGACTTACAGTATCATGTGGTACCATTCACATGTTTGTGCACATGAACCCTCTGTACAAGGGCACTTAATGCGTATTTATTAGCAGAGTTTACAGGATTTCTTTGCAGTTTTGCCCCTGTGAGCTGGTTTGGTCTGAAAACTCTCCAAGGCATGGATGAGAACTATGCCTAACCCTGGCATCAAGGCCCCTTGCCTGAGCACCTCTGCACAGAGACTTGTCACTGGAGATGGCCAGCCTGAAAAAGATACACATTTTATGTTGTCTTGGTTTAACGAGCTTTGACTTGCCTACTCTTCCCATTCCTTGCCTTTCCTCTCCCACTTCTATCTTGTGTTGCCTACCCTTGCCTACCACTTTCTTTCATCGCCTTCCCTTCCCTTCCCTTCCCTTCCCTTCCCTTCCCTTCCCTTCCCTTCCCTTCCCTTCCCTTCCCTTCCCTTCCCTTCCCTTCCCTTCCCTTCCCTTCCCTTCCCTTCCCTTCCCTTCCCTTCCCTTCCCTTCCCTTCCCTTCCCTTCCCTTCCCTTCCCTTCCCTTCCCTTCCCTTCCCTTCCCTTCCCTTCCCTTCCCTTCCCTTCCCTTCCCTTCCCTTCCCTTCCCTTCCCTTCCCTTCCCTTCCCTTCCCTTCCCTTCCCTTCCCTTCCCTTCCCTTCCCTTCCCTTCCCTTCCCCCTTCTTTGCCTTTCCCCCCTCTCTTGCCTTCCCTACCCCTCCACTGCCCTTTCTTGCCTACCTCTCCCCTACCTTGTAATTTTCCTTTCATTGCCCACCCCTTGCCTTGCCTTGCTTTGCCTCTCCCTTGCCCCTTTTTTCTTTACTGCCTCACCTTCCTTGCCCCCTCCATTGCCTTTTCCCTCCCTCCATTACCATGCCTTTACTTTCCTTCCTTTGCCTATCCCTTGCCTTCCCAACCTCTGCCCTGTACTTTCTTTGCCTTGCCTTAACTTGCCCCTCTTTGCCTTTTGTTACCCCTCTCTTGCCTTCCCTTGCCTGGTTTTTCGCCTCCCTTGTTTAGCTTTTCCTTGCCTTGCCTTATCCTACCTTGTCCTGTCATTGCACCTGCCTGTCCTTCCCTTACCTCTTCTTATCCCTTCTTGCCTTGCCTTTCCCTTGCCTTGCCTTGTTTTGACTTGCTTCTGGTCCTGGGTTTAGGTTTCTCAGTGAATTTCTTCCATTTGTTATCAGGGAGACTTTGGAAGGGGGAGGAGGCGGCTCTCTGGGTGAATAGTCAGTGATCAGGACACAAAAGGAAATAGCCAATGGCCCTGGCATTCAATGAAATAGTTTTGGGGTTGGGGAGTTTTGGCTGGGGGACAGGATCTTCTGCTTGGAACTCTTCAGGAGTTGAGACTTGGTGCCTTGAATGGTCTGACCTGAGACTTGGTTGCAGGTGGGTCCTTCCTTTTGCTGTGGGTTCCAGAGCAGTTGCATGGTGTGCTGCCTGGAGCCAGGCAGTCTCGGCCGGGTCTCTTTCTGCACATTAGCTCAGCACTATGATCAAGCCCTGGCTACCTGGCTAACTTGTGCCTGCTGCTGTTGGCAGTGCCAAGACCAGTTGCCACCTGCATGAGTTTGCAGGAGGAGCAATTTTCTTCCGTCCTGTGCCAGCTGCAAGAGGATCAATGCAGCTTCTTCCCCACTGGAGCTGCCAGCTCATCTGCTGGCTGCAATTGAACCATTGCAGCATCTGCTTCCCGGAGTGTACCAGCACCTCCTGCCGAGTGTAGTCATAACTACACCAAAGGGGGAAAATTGGTATTTAGCATGTGGGAAGTTTCTGTTACTGGCTTGCTGTTATGCTGAGGTTTGTTCCTAGTAAAGTACTGTTATTCCTTTTCCTATATTTTTGCCTGGATGCCCCATAATTTTGATGTTATAATAATTTTCAGGAAGGGTCTTTACATTCTAGGAAGGTTCTATTGCATATCCTTGTCCTTCCTCCCTTTCCTTGCTCCCCTACCCATCCCTTATCCCCCACTTGCCTTGCTTTGCCTGTCTTTTGCCCCTCCCTTTACACTTTCTTGTTTTGCCCCTCCCTTACCCCTCTCTTTTCTCTCTCTTTCCCCTTCTTTCTTTGCAGTGACTTGCCCCTCCTATGCTCTTCCTTTGCCTCTCCCTTTCCCACCCCTTGCTTGGCTTTTCCTTGCCTTGCCTTTCTCTTCCCTGGCATTGCTTTCCCTTTCCCCCTGCTTTTCCCCTTCCTCCTTTGTCCCTTCTTTATCTGACCCCTTCCTTATCTTGCACTTGCCTTGCCTGACTCTCCATTTCTTTGTCTACTCCATCCTTTCCTTGCCTTGTCTACGTGTCCCTTATTTTGCCTTGCCTGTCCCTCCCTTGACTTTCAGCAAGGAAATGCAAGGGATGGAAGGAAAGTGAAGACAATGGAGGGGTAAGCAAGGTGATACAGGAGAGATGTGGGGAAGGTTCCACTACCTCCTTGGGCAGCCCATTCCAATATCTTATCACTCTTTCTGAGAAGAATTTCTTTCTAATTAACAACCTAAACCTTCTCTGTCACAGCTTAAGACTATGTCCCTTTGTCCTATAACTGCTTGCTTGGGAGCAGAACCCAACCCCCACCTGGCCTCACTCTGCTGTCAGGGAGTTGTAGAGAGCAGTAAGGTCACCCCTGAGCCTATTCTCCAGGCTGAACAACGCCAGCTCACTCAGCCATTCTTCATAACACATACACTTCAGACTCTGAGTTTCATTGCCCTTCTCTGGACCTGCTCTAGCCCCTCAAGGTCTCTCTGGCCATGAAGACCCAGAACTGGACACAGCACTCAAAGTCCCTCAGTTGTGCCAGTACAGGGGACAGGAACTGCCCTGGGCCTGTGCCCAGACTATGGCTGGCACAGCCCAGGGGCCATTGGCCTCTTGCCCACCTGGGCACACCTGAGCTCCTGTCCAACCATTGGCACCAGGACCCTCAGGGGCCTCCCCCATTGGGCACTTTCCAGTCAGTCTGCCCCAACCTGGAGCTGCAGGGGATTATTGTGGACAAAGTGTAGGGATGTGGCACTTGACCTTGTTGACCACCCTCACAGCATTGGTGTTGGCCCATCAATCCAGCCTGTTTGGATCCATCTTCAGAACTGTCTTGGGGTGGTTTTCTATCCATGGTTGTCTGCTCTATGCCCAGAAATGGTTGCTGTAGCTTTAAGGTGGGTCTGGGGGAGGAAGGAACCTTGGGGGACTTTGATGCCTCACTGTCATGCTTTGCAGACTGGATTCCATTTTTTGCTTGGCTTGCTTAGGTTCTGTTAGCTTAAGCAAGAAGTTGGGTATTTTCCCTTTCCCTGGCCTTGGAGACTGCGACAGCAATCCTTCAGTGTCTTTTTTCTTGAATTGTATGGTTTGGTTTCAGGGCTAGGGAACGCGGCGTGGCGCGGCCGGCGAGCCGGGCGGCGGCGGGCAGGGCTAGGGAACGCGGCGCGGCGCGGCCGGCGAGCCAGGCGGCGGCGGGCAGGGCTAGGGAATGCGGCGCGGCGCGGCCGGCGAGCCGGGCGGCGGCAGCCGCCGGCAGGGCTAGGGAACGCGGGGCGGCGCGGCCGGCGAGCCGGGCGGCGGCAGCCCGCCGGCAGGGCTAGGGAACGCGGCAGCGGGGCGGTGCTGACGGGAGAGGGGGGCCAGCGAGCCCGGCGGCGGCGGCAGCCCGCCGGCAGGGCTAGGGAACGCGGCGCGGCCGGCGAGCTGGGCGGCGGCAGCCCGCCAGCAGGGCTAGGGAACGCGGCAGCGGGGCGGTGCTGACGGGAGAGGGGGGCCAGCGAGCCCAGCGGCAGCGGCAGCCCGCCGGCAGGGCTAGGGAACGCGGCAGCGGGGCGGTGCTGACGGGAGAGGGGGGCCAGCGAGCCCGGCGGCGGCGGCAGCCCGCCGGCAGGGCTAGGGAACGCGGCGCGGCCGGCGAGCCGGGTGGCGGCAGCCCGCCGGCAGGGCTAGGGAACGCGGCAGCGGGGCGGTGCTGACGGGAGAGGGGGGCCAGCGAGCCCGGCGGCGGCGGCAGCCCGCCGGCAGGGCTAGGGAACGCGGCGCGGCCGGCGAGCCGGGCGGCGGCAGCCCGCCGGCAGGGCTAGGGAACGCGGCAGCGGGGCGGTGCTGACGGGAGAGGGGGGCCAACGAGCCCGGCGGCGGCGGCAGCCCGCCGGCAGGGCTAGGGAACGCGGCGCGGCCGGCGAGCCGGGCGGCGGCAGCCCGCCGGCAGGGCTAGGGAACGCGGCAGCGGGGCGGTGCTGACGGGAGAGGGGGGCCAGCGAGCCCGGCGGCGGCGGCAGCACCACCCGACCAGCCCCGCCGAGCTGTGGCGCTGAGCTGGGCTACCCGGCCCCGTCGGCAACCATGAGCGGGCCGAGCCTTCCTGGCCCCGCCCCGAGCCAGTAAAGCCCGCTATGCCGCGATCCTGTTACTAATTGGCCAATTTGTGAAAGCTGCGCACGGATTCTCGCGACGAACGAAAGTGCGGCTAATATTCGGGGTGCGGCTTATCTATTGACAAAGACAGCAACATTGTCAAGGCACCGGAAGTGCGGCTTATAATCCATGCGGCTTGTATTCGTGAAACTACTGTACTCATTGCAGACTGTCTTCTCTTAAATTTGTCTCAAAACTAAAAAATGCCTCCAATAGCAAGATGCCAGCATCTTGGGGAAAACAGACCCTGCTCTTGCACTCCTGAAGTGAGTAAGCACAAGTACCAGTGCCATGCATGAGATGCAGGAATCACATACTTTGCATTGCGGAAGGCAACTGACTGCATTCCAGCTGAGCTGTCAGCCCTAAGAGCAGGAAATGCAGATAAAGCCACTTCGAGCAGCAGAGAAAAAGAAAAGGCAAAAACTGCTTCTCCCTCCCCCTTCCCCTTTCCCATGTTGGCAGAAATGCAGCAAATGTGGTGGTAAACTAACCTATGTTTTTAAAGTAATATTAGCTTTTTCTAATTTTTTTCTTCCCTTTCTTTCTTTTTACCCCTTTTATGTTAGTAAAGTGTAAATATCAGATTTTTTTTTCTTATCAACATGTAACTTAGTTTGAATTTTAATCTTGTTTTGGGGAATATTTGAACCAGAAGTCCTTTCTGCAATTCACAGAGAGCTCTTTTTGCTCCTCTATAATTAAGCAGATTGTTACAATGTCACATGACACATGTGGTTGCATGATCTTCTGAGGTGTCACAGTGCTGTCATTGGTTCTGCAGTGTCACAATGTACCCTTGGTTACATGAGGCTCAGTAGTGTCATGATGACCTCTTGGTTCCATAAGACTCCTCTGTGTCACAAGAGACTGTTGGTTCTATGAGATTCTGTGTGTCACAATGGACTGGTGATTCTATGAAGCTTTGCAGTGCCTCAATTGACCCTTGGGTACATGGGGCTCTGCTGTTTAACAAAGAACCCTTGGTTCTGTGAGGACCATCAGTGTGAAGATAGACCCTTGGTTATGCTGTGTCACAATGGTCTCCTTGGTTCCACAGTATCACAAAGGACCCTCAGTTCCATGACTTTACAAAGAGTCACAATGGCCCCTTGGTTCCAGGAGAGTCTGCAGTGTCATAATGGTCTCCTGGGTTCCATGAGGCCCCACAGTGTCACAATGGACACTTAAGTTTCATGAGATCCCACAGTATCAAATGGTTCCCATGGTTCCATGTAGAGGAAATTATGGCCAAACAAGGGCATAATATCCTCATTGAGACTAAAATGCCCAACCCAACCAACTAAAATGGCTGTGAGAATGGTGACGTTGAACTATCCCTGAATGAAATATATGAGAAGATTCAGTAAAGTAACAAACAGTGTGCGGATGGGAAAGAACCATAAAGTTACAACAGTAAGCGGATGGGAAGGTACATTAATGTAGCAAATAAGCAAATATATGTGCAGGGGAAGTATAGCAAAGTAGCAAATAGGTCAAACGGACATGACTAAACTCGGCTGCTAGACTGCTTGAGCCAAGGGGTGGGCAAGATGCCATAAAAGCGTGTGAAACCAATCAATAAATAACAAGTAATACGTGGATAGTGCTTAATAACCAATTGTATGCTTGCTAGATTCACGTGATCATTGTAACAAACCATATAGAAATGTATGCTTGAATGCAATAAAGTTGGATGTTGGATGTCAGGGATTCACCTACACCTCCATGAGGACTCTGTGAATACTTGGCTAAGATCTCCTGCTGTCTGGACAAGATTTCTCCCGACAGTTCCACAATGACACAATTGACCCTTGGTTACACGAGGTTCCACAGTGTCACAATGGTCTCCCCAGTTCCATGAGGCCCCTCTGAGTCTCAATGGCCCCTCAGTTACATGTGTCTCTCTGTGTCACAATGGAGCATTAATCAATGAGACCCTGCAGAGTCAAAATGAACCCTTGGATACACGGGGTGCTGCTGTGTCATAATGGCCTTTTGGTTTTATGAAGCCCCTCAGATTGACCGTAGACTGTTGGTTTCATCAGTTTCTTTAGTGTCACAATGCTCTCCTTTATTCTGCTGTGTCAACAAGGGACCCTCAGTTCCATGAGTTTCCCAAGTGTCACAACAGACTCCTTGGTTCTCCAGTGTCACAATGGACATTTGCTTCTATTAGGTCCCAGTGTGTAACAATTGAGCCTTGATCCCTTAAGATTCCGCAGTCTCACATTGCACCCCTCTGAGTCTCAAAGAATCCTTAGATTTCTGAGGTCCCCTAGTGTCACAATGGTCTCCTTGTTTCCACAGTGTCACAATGAACCCTTGGTTCCATGAAGGTAACAATAGCCACTTGGTTCCAGGATAGTCCACAGTGTCAAAATGGTCTCCTGGCTTCCATTACATTCTAAAATGTCACCACAGGCCCTTGGTTCCATGGGGCCTGCAGTGTCACAATGGACACTTGGCTCCATGAGATTCCACAGTATCACAGTGGTCTGTCTCCTTGGTTCCAGAATGTCAAAATGGACCCTGGGTTCCATGACACTCCAGTGTGTCACAATGGACACTTGGTTCCATGAGGTTCAGCAGTGTCACAATGGTCTCTTCTGTTCCACAGTATCACAATAGTATCCTTAGTTCTCCAGAGTCACAATGACTCCTTGGTGTTATGAGGCCCCATAATGTCCCAATGGACACAGGGTGCCATGAGGTTCTGCAGTGTAATAATGGTCTACTTGGTTCCACAGTGTCGCAATGGAACTTTGGTTCCTTTAGGCTCCTCAGGATCACAGTGGTCTCCTTGGTTCTACATTGTCTTGACAGACCCTTTATTCCTTGAGTTTCTACAGTGTCACTATGGCCCCTTGGTTCCATAAGACCCGTCTGAGTCTCAATGGCCCCTTGGTTCCATGAGTCCCCTCTGTGTCAGGCTAGATCGGTAAATCGGTAGATCACTAGGTTATTTAGTGTCACAATGTCTTGGGGTTACAATACAGGGTGTGATAAAAGGTCTATTCTATCACCATCTCTTGAGAGTGGGGGCAGTGATCCTTATCTCAATGGCAGATATTCTGCTAATGGGCCATCCATTGAAACTAGGCAGGGCATTGTTCTTTATCTTTTCACAACCCATCCTTCCTCCAGGGAGTCATTTTCTGCTAATGGCCCATTGAGTCCCACTGTGGGACTGATAAAATTACTTCATCCCATTGGAAGTTGCTCCAGCCAGGGGGAAGGGCCCAACATTTCTTACCAAGATAAAACAGAGGTTTTGGGACACTAAGGGAGCCCCTTTCTCCACTGGACTCCAGAGGGAATCTGGATTTCTCCACATCACCACTGGACCTCCGGAGGGAAACTGCACCGTGTACAGGAGCACTGCTTCAACTGAACCACATCTGTCACTACAAGAGGACTACAGCCACCATTGAATCGGACTGCTACCAATACCCTGCCTGATGGGGTTTGGGGTTTGTTTCTTTGTAGTACTGTATTTCTATTTTAATTTCTCTAGTAAAGAACTGTTATTCCTAATTCCCATATCTTTGCCTGAGAGCCCCTAGATTTCAAAATGATAATAATTTGGAGGAAGGAGGGTTTACATTCTCCGTTTCAAAGAGAGGCTCCTGCCTTTCTTAGCAGACACCTGTCCTCCAAACTGGGACACACAGTGGTCTCGTTTCCACACTGTTACAAAGAAGTTTCATTTCTATCAGTCTCCAAATTCTCACACTGTACTCCTTGGCTCTCCAGAATTGCAACTGACCCTTGGTAATATGATGTCTCTATGTGTCACAATGGAGCATTGATCCATGAGGTCCTGCAGACTCACAAAGGACCCTTAAGTACATGGGACACTGCCGTGTCACAATGGCCATTTGGTTTTATGAGACCCCTCAAATTCACCGTAGACCGTTGGTTTCATCAGTTTCTTCAGTGTCACAATGGTCTCCTTCATTCTGTTGTATCACAAGGGACCCTCAGGTCCCTGAGTTTCCCAAGTGTCACAACAGACTCCTTGGTTTTCCAGTGTCACAATGGATACTTGGCTCTATGAGACCCCACTATGTCACAATGGACAGGCACTTCATTCATCGAGATTTCACAGTATCACAATGGTCTCCTTGGTTCCAGAGTGTCACACTGGACCCTGGGTTCCACGACACTCCAGTTTGTCACAATGGACACTTAGTTCTATGGGGTTCTACAGTGTCACAGTGGTCTCTTTTGTTCCACAGTATCACAAAAGTATCCTTGGTTCTAAAGTGTCACAATGGTTCCTTGGTGCCCTAAGGCCCCATAAAGTTGCAATGAATGGACGGTACCATGAGGTTCTGCAGTGTAACAGTGGTCTACTTGGTTCCAAAGTGTGATACTACACCGTTACTTCCATATGGCCTCACAGTGTAACATTGGTCTGCTTGGTTCTGCAATGTCACAATGGCCCCTTGGTTCACTAAGGCCTCATAATGCCATAACAGGCTCTTGGTTTAATGACATTCTGAGGTGTCACAATTGTCTCCTTGCTTTTACAGTGTCACAACAGACCCTGGGGTTCACACAACATCATAGAGTCACAATGGACACTTGGCTCCATGAGGTTCCATAGTGTAACTGTGGTCTCCTTGGTTCCACATTTCACAAGGGACCCGTGGTTCTATGAGGCCATGTAGTGACACACCCTTGGTTCCATAAGGTTCTGTAGTGTCACAATGGTGACACAATGGTTCTGATGCCTTAAGTTTTAGTTTTCATATTTTTCAGATTCTGTACTGCATTAGTATATAGCTCTGATCTTCATATAAAGTGTTAGCAAGTTCTCTTCACAATTTAGGTAGATAAACCAATCCTTTTCCAGCCCAAGAACCAAGGACACTGATACAGCTTCAGGCCCAAAATGTATAAACAACAGGGAATTGAGGAGAAAAACTGGGAGGATGGGACTTCATAAGATGAAACTATAATTGGACAATTAACCCCAATATATAAATGGACCAAATCTTATCAAAGTGTGAATTCTCATGACCCATGAGATCCACGCCGCGCACAACAAAGTAACTAATTAGTAACAGAATCCCACGATTGTGGAGTTTACTGGCATGTGCTCAAATTGGAAACATTTTAACAGATTGGTGTAGCCTTTAAACGCAGCCCCAAGCGCCTTCCCTGTGCGCGGGGCCCGGCACTCCCGCCCGCTCCTGGCTGGTGAGGTGGGGCTTGTGGCTGCCACGGTTCAGGGCGGCCACGGCTCACACCTCGGGGTTGCTGCAGTTCAGGGCAGCTCGGGACCGTCCGCGGCTTGGGGCAGTGCAGGGCTGCCGGCTCCCTTTCTCCCTGTGTGGCTTCCGCTGGCCGGGGACTGGGAGGTGCCTCTCAGCCCACATGGCTGCCGCTGGCCGGGGGTTGTTCGCTCCTGCCCCCCCTAGCGGCTGGACTCACAGCTCGCACTTTTTTTTTTGCAGCAAGGAGCTGAACCGCGTGCAACAAAGTAGTGAATTACTGGCAGTTTGCAAACATTTTTCACAGACTGGTGTAGCCTTTAAACGCAGCCTCAGGTGCCCTCCCCGTGCCGGAGCCGGGGCCGGGGGTAGCTCCCTCCCTCCCCGCGCAGCTCCTGCTGGCTGTGGCCACCTGCTCCCGCCCCTGCTCACGACTCGGTGCTCCCACGGCACCACCCCCCCAGTTGTGGCTCACACTTCCAGGTTTGCGAATTTCGCAACTTTTTCCATTATATAAGGCTCACCAGACTATAAGGCGCACTTCCAGGTTTGAAGGAAAATTTTAGTCAGAAAGGTGCGCCTTATAGTCGTGAAATTACTGTACCTATTTTATTCCATCAACTATGTCTGGCCTCTGGCATAGGTAACCTCTCAAGGCATCAGTTCCATGTGACTCCAGAGGGTAAGAATGGATTCTTTGGTTCTGCAGTGTCACAAAGGACCCTTGGTTATACAGTGCTCCTCTGTTTAATAATGAACCACTGGTTCCATGAGGTCCCATGGTGCCACTTTGCCTTTGTTCCATCACAAGACCCTCTGATCCATGAGGTCTTGCTATGTCATAGTATATCCTTGGTTTTATTAGGTTATTTAGTGTCACAGTGGTCTCCTTGGTTCCATGAGGTTCTGCAAAATGGTGCTCTTGGTTTTGCAATGTCATGATGGACCCCTGGTTCCAAGAATTGCCACAGTGTCACTGTGGTGTCCTTTGTTTCATAGTGTCACAATGGTCTTCTTGGTTCCAAAATGTCAGAATGTACCCCTAGTTCCATGAGGTTCAGCAGTTTCACATGTCTCCTTGTTTCTGTGATGCTCATCAGGGTCACAACTGCCCCTTGGTTCCATAGGTCTCCAAAGTGCTAACAATGGTGTATGTGGTTCTACAGTGTCCCAGTGGCCCTTTGATTCCACGAGCAGGTGGATCAGAGCTTCTGCACTCTCAGCAGTTGAAGGAGAGGCCATAGGGACAACATGCATAGTCCCATCACCCCTTCTGTCTCATCAAACCTAGCCCCTTACCTCTTCCTGTCCCTGCCACGTGCCTGGTGTGTAACGCCTTCCCCCAAGTCCTTACATGTGCAGGTGACCATGTCCAGTGTCATAAGCAGGGGCAGAGATGGTCCCTCGGGAACCCCACGGGGCAGGAGGCTGGGAGGGATTCCTCTCAGTCAACACTCTGCAGCCCCACAAACACAGTGAAAAACCTCACAACCCCTCATGCACCGCACCCCCACTCCTGTGCTACCCTTTCACCCTTCCCAACACTTTCCTGAGCTGTGTCCCCTGCTTGTACCATACCTCCCACCCACCCTGCACCCAGTGACCTCCCAAGAGATCTCTGGGGGCCATGGTGTTATAGGTGAACTGTTGATGAATTGTTTGTTGTTTGTGTATGTTTACCCAGTTAACTGTAATTATTGTTAGTATTTACCATTTGCTGCTAATGTTTTGGTACCCAATTGTCTCACCCATATACCCTTTCCCTTCTGTCAGGTAATGCCTCTGCTGCTCCCCTAAAAGGGCGCCCGTGAGGAGGGTGACATCATCGAGCTGTATGCCAATGAAAGGAGTGCAAAGGACACTGGGACACTATTCGGAGTTAAAAACCCCTTAAAACAATGAGCCCAAATAGTATCTGGAACTGAAAATAGTGTTCCCAGGTTGGGAAAATTTATCACTCCGAGCTGTTTTGTTCTGTCGCTATGATCCGAACAGTACCCTACCAGCATGATCCCCCTGTTTACTACGAGCCAGAACAGTCTTCCTATGGACCCTGTGAGGACGGAAGGCCCAGCTCTGCCCGAGGACAAAGCTGCATGCCTCCTCCTCCTTCACATAATCCAACGGGAACAGCAGTGGTGTGCGCAACCCTTTGGGTTCCCCACCCAAAGTTGACCTCTAATAAAGGCCTTACAAAGGAGCAGGTCTCCTGGCCCATTTATTTCAGCTTGGGGGCTCGTCCTGGATAGGTCACACCTGAAGAGGACTGAGGCCAGAACGACATCACCAGCCCTATTGGGCCTCGGAGGGGCAGCTGGTTGAGCTGGACCCAAGACAACAGCTTGGGACCTGCAACACGGAGGAGCACTGAGATCGGGTAAGAGACCGGTGGCGTGTTTAGGAGGTGAGCGAGTGGTGTGTGAGTGAGACAGGGGCCGGTAGCTCAGACTCCCAGAGGGAGTGTGGACTCCTCAGTATCACGGTTCTGGAATCCTGCAAAGGGGCTGTCCAGGAACAGGGGGAAGCTTGTGAGGCCTACCAAGGCCTAGTGAATGAAAGAGGCATCCCCTAGGTGGATAGGCAGAGTCTCCCTCCTCCAAGCTTACGGAGGAAATTAGGTTACTTTCTCGGGGCCTGTGCTGCACAGATAGGCGGTACGAGTGGGGTTGGACACTAGGGGATGTGAGGACCTCTAGGGACTCTGTGAGTGGGAGAGGGGAGTACCACCCTTTTCACCATCCTTACCCATTTAGGATACCATCCTCAAAAGGGGTGAGGATGAAGACTAGCTCCACAGGTTCTGGGCTGGGTGCCTTTTGTGTTGGGAAAAGGTCCCTGGGGTAGGGGAGCTACTACCTCACAGCTTCGGTGGCTCTGGCAGGAAGGCCACCAGCTGTGAGAGGGTCCTTCTGATCATTAGGATCAGAAGGAAGGCTGGCCAGTCTCACCAATCCTGGGCTGGGCACCTTCACTCCGAGTGAAGGTCCCTAGGTTTGTAAGGCTGTTAACTTTGATTTTGTTTTGGAGTATTTTATTTGAGGGTTTGATGTTGGTCTTGAGAAGTTGAGGTTTCTGTTTGATGCTTTGTTTTATTTTAGGAGCGACTGTTCATTTGTACCTCCGCCATTTTGGGGTGCTGCGACCACATTGTATTGGAACACCACCACTTTGTTTTACCTCTGCTAATTGAGTGATAGCTCCTCCATTTTGTTTTAACCCTTCCATTTCGTGTAACCTCCGCCATTTTGTTTTCTACAATATTTAATTCAAAACTGTCTTTATTTAATTTAATTTAAATCCACCATCTTTATTTTGCTTCTCATGCAAATTTACCTCCATCATCTTGTTTTCTCATATTGTTCTTTTTGATTTAAACCGCTATATTTACAGTAATTTCATGAACACAAGCTGCACCGTTTTGACCAAAATTTTGCTCCCACACTGGAAATGCGGCTTATACTCAGGAGCGACCAATATGTGAATAATTTTCTGACATTTTCAACCCCGGGAGTGCAAACCGAGTCAGTGGAAACTGCAAAGTCGAGCACCTGCCAGTAAAACCCTGCATTTATGTGGTTGTTACAAATTGGTTACTCTGTTGCATGGCGGGGTCAGCAGCACAGGGGGTGGGGAAGGCAGGGCAGCTCCCTCCTGCTGGCCCCATGGCTTGGGGGGAGGCAGGGGCTCTCTCCTGCTGGCCCCATGGCCTGGGGGGAGGCGGGGGGCTCCGTGCTGCTGACCCCACGGCCCGGGGGGAGGCAGGGACTCCCTCCTGCTGGCCCCACAGCCTGGGGGGAGGCGGGGGGCTCCGTGCTGCTGGCCCTGCGGCTCGGGGGGCTCCCGTCCCTGCGTGCCGCCGCCGCAGGAGCAGGCAGGCTACATCCCCGCCTCCCACGGCTGCCGCGGGTGCTGGCGGGCTTTGTGCCCCCCCTGCCACCACGGGGCAGTGCCGGGCCTGGGAGTGAGCCCAGCGGTGGTGGTGGCCAACTCCGAGCGGCCCCGCTGAGTGGCAGCACTGAACTGGGCCACTCAGCCCTGTCGGTAGCCCCGAACCCTCATGGCCCGAGCTGAGCCAGTAAACTCCACCCTGCTGGGATTCTGTTACTATTTGGCAACTTTGTTGCACGCAGGTCCTCGCTGCGAATGACAGAGCGGCTTATACTCAGGTGCGGCTTATTTATGGACAAAGAACGAAATGTTTGCCAACACTCGGCGATGCGGCTTATACTCAGTGTGGCTTGTGTTCGTGAAATTACTGTACTTCTGCTATTTTGCTTTCTGTAGTATTTAATTTAAAACCACCATCATTATTTTGTTTCTCATGCCACCATTTTGTTTTCCCATACAGTTGCTATTGTTTTAAACAACCATATTTATCTCTGCCATTTTCTTTTCCACAATATATTTAATCTAAAACCCGCCATCTTTATTTCGTTTCTCGTGAATTTACCTATGCCATTTTGCTTATTATGAGCACACTATTTTGTTTATATATAGTTACATATTATTGTCTTTACATTTTAGGTTTATTGAAAATTTTAAGTTTATTGGAACCTTAGAGCTTATTTTATTAATTTATATTGAAGTTTTAATTTTGTTTCTCATATTTTATTTCATTCTTTGTACTATTTTATTTATTATTACTGATACTACTGATACTGATAACTATTTTGGTTATAAATTGTCATTTTTACATTTCTAGTTTTCATTACTATCTAAAGAATATAATAGTTGATTTGCTTTGTGATTTTGTGAGGATGGGGCAGTGTACGGGAAAAAGTGTTGGAAGGTCAAGGAAAAGAAAGACTTTAGTTAAAAATATTCCTACGAATAGCCCTTTAGGGGAAGTGTTAGATAATTGGGACAGAGAGGATTTGGACAAAACAAAAATTATAGAGTATTGTATGGAAATTTGGCCCAAAGAAAGAATTTCAGAAGGGCCTGATATTGACCATGGTATGGGTCCAAGGAGAAGTGGCTTTGTGTAGCCTTGAATAAACATGTTAACTTAAGGAAGGCATTGGATGACAGGGAAATAAAGTATGCAGCTTATTGGTTGGAGAGAGTGGAAAAGGATAAGGGAATGAAAGTGTATAAGGTATATAAAGGACAAGAAACGGAAAAGGAAATGACACCTGGGAAAGAGTGGGATCCTTTGGACTACTTACCACCACCTCCCCCTCCAATTCCACTTACAGCTCACCCTCCTCTGCCAGTGCCAGATCCTCCTTCTCAACACGCAGTCCCAGTTACTTATCCTATTTTATCCTTTACACCCTCAACTATAACATCTCCAACTCAATATAATTCCCCAGAATTTCAATTGTATTCCAGTGTGGACCTGGAAAGTCCAGAAGGTCATGTTTTAGTAAAGATACAATGTTGTAACCCACTACCCAAGATGTATTGAGATGTATTGTATTGGTATGTCCCCTGACTCCTGTGACCCCTGTAATACAAATGGACTCACCCTATCCCTCTGCTTTACTCTATTGGCAGGATGCCAATTCTCCCCCCGCCCCTTCCTGACCCTTGAAAAGACCCCTGTCCTTGGGAATCTTCCTCTTTTGCCCCCTGGACACCATGAAGAAATAAACCATGGAACCCCCTGGGAGAAAAGAGCCTCTTTTGAATCTTTTACCTTAGTTCATGCCATTGTTCCAGGCTTGCCCTGCTACAGAATTACCAGGGTGCAGGGTGATCCTCGGACCGTGTAGGAATTGGCTTTTCCAACGTGGGTCTTTTCACTTGAGAGCCCACACACGGGTGGCTGTGAGTCCTATTATAGGAATTCAATAAACCCAAGGACAGGTCAATTACCCTGAAGGCAAAAAACTGCTTTCAGCATAGTTTCAGACTACAGGGACAACATTGGGAACTTGCCCAGACGAGGGTGAACAATTTCTGAATGGGGACCTATCCACAGTTTCCACAGATGCCGACACCCGCTGAAAAAAATGAGTACAGCCCCAGTTCAGGTGGGGCGGGTCTTTGGAACTCCACACAACGAAACACGTGCAGTTCCCTCTGTGGGGGGGTCACAGGTGTTGGTTCGTGTGGCAGCAGGGTGCCAGGGGAAGCGAGCTCGGCATGCACGTGGGCAGCACGTGGGTAGCCCGGGGCTGGACTGTGCGCAGGGCTCGGCAGACACGCAGGCACAGGGTGCGCAAGCGGCCCAGGGCCGGTGCGCTGTGCAGGCGACTTTGCATGCCCAGATCGGTCCAGAAGCGGCACCAGCACCCCCGCAGCAAGCGCAGTCTCCCAGCAGGAGGGGCAAATGGTGGCACTCGCTCCCTGCAGCCAGCACTGAGCAGGGAAAACCAAAAACCGTGTTCTTCTGTGTTTTAACCGTGGATTAAGGGTAGATAATAGAGCAGACTGCTTTAAAACATGGGCTTGCAACAGTCTCCCCTCCAAAAGAGCATGATTTCCCAGATTAGGGAAATCTTAAATTCTGGAGATGTTATAATCTCTAAGAAAAGATTAGTACATTTTGCTAGCTGGTTGTCTGTCGAAAAATCAGATCTTAATTTGGAAGATAAGAATTCAGTTCTATTTTGGAATGAAATTGGAGATTTATTAACATTAAAAGTGGAAAATGGAGATTCAAAAGTCTCTCTATTCCTCCCGATATTTTTACAAATTCGGAAACTTTTACTTCAAACAGAAAACAACAGACAGCAGCAGCAAAGCACCCCGGATTCCCCTTCACTTTCTCCAAAGCCCTCTAACCTAGAGCTGGAGGGGACCTGTGGGTCACCCCGGGGTCCCCAGGGCATCTGGCATAGCCGTAGTTGCTCTGGGCCCCCAAGTCCTCCCCAGTACCCAGTATCTGATGATTTTTCACAAATTGTCAGCCGTTCTTCTTTGTATCCTTCTCTCCCTATTGTTTGCCCTTCAGAGCAGAGTTCAGAAAACTATTAAGTGACTTTCCTTCCTCTCAGGGCCCTGGCCATATGGCTCAGCCTGAGGGGGCCAGGGGCAAGGTTCAAGATGGCTCCGGCCATGTGGCTTGTCGTCGGGGGGGCTTGTAGACCGCGTGGTGGGGGGGCCAATATGGTGGCGGACACATGTTACCTCCTTCATCCCATAGCCCCTTCTTCCCTCTGGTCCCAGCCCTCAACTCATTCCCCTCCCATAACCCATTCCTGCCCTCGGCCACCCTGTCCCCTCCCGCCTCCCAGACCCATGCACGACATCACCCTGCAACCCTACCCAGTGAGCTGCAACCCTGGTTCCCTCTGGCACCCCTCCCCTGCTCCAGCTCAGTTTACACATGCCTGTCCCCCAAGCTACTATGGGAGCGGGGCAGGGGGAGGGTGGAGCGATTGCAGGGCTCAGTGCCATTGTTGATGGGGATGGGCAGGGCCCAGCCCACAGCCCCTGTGGGGCAGACAGTGTCCCTGCAGTGGGGAGGGTGCACAACCTCCAGGGCCCGGTGGTGGGGTAGTGCCCAGCCCTGGAAGCCAACACCTGGAAGAAAATTATACACCATCAGCAGCTCCAGTGGTTTATCTTGATAAGAGAAATGGCAAGAGAAGTTATCAGCCTTTGTCCTATCAAGATAAAAAGAAAGTTGTAAGGTCCAAAGAGAGTTTGGTAGAAGCAGTGAGATTTTTAAGGGTATGATGACAGCAACTTTTAATTCAAATGAGATGGTACCCAATGACATCAAGGACTTGTTCAGATGTCTGTTAACTCCCTCAGAGTATGGTCTATGGGAAAGCATGTGGAAAAGATCTTTAAGAGTGCTTCTGCAGGAGCTGCAACAAAGCCCAAATAGTGCAAAGGATGAGGATGATAATGATATTACACATGAACATTTATGTGGAGAAGGCGAATAGCATTACCCAGAAAAACAAATGGGGGTATTAATCAAGTTTGTTTTGGATAAGATCTGCAATGTAGCAGAAAAGGCCTTTGACCAGCTACCTACTGTTGAAGTTGAAGGTAGCTATGTTAATATTAAACAGCTTCCTTCAGAAAATTTCTTGCAGTTTGTGGACTGTCTGAGAGTGGAGATGGAAAGACAGGGGCCAGACCCAGTGGTACAAGTGGAATTGATCAAGGAGATGGCTCAGAGGAATGCCAATGAAGCCTGCCACAGGGTCATTCTTAGCCTTCCCCTCGAGCCAGCACCTAGTCTAGCACAGATGATTGAAACCTGCGCCAGAAAAGCAGAACTGTTCAGTGCACCAGAGAGGAACCCAGGACCAGCACAACCAAAGTCTGCAGCAGCTGTAACACCAGGACCAAGGAAGCAACCGGTGCCACGACAACAGCTGCAGCATATGACCTGCTTCCAGTGCAAGAAGACAGGACATTACGCTAGAGACTGCCCATACAACCAGAAACAGAAGACCAAAAAACAAAAAAAAATAGGTTTACAGCACGTGCCCACATGTAATACAATAACATGCAAAGATATAAATACAGCAGGTTCCACACTGGCAAAAGCCTCTCTCTTCAAAACAAAGAGGGGAGGATGGGACAAATGGTGTGGAGATTCAAGATAACATAAATGTCAAATGTCCAGTTAACAAGGTTTGGCAGCCTCTTGGTCGTTTCAGGCTTATAACTACAAAAGGTTTTCATTTCAGGTCAGCAGAGTGGACAATTATTACAATGGACCTGCCTAACACTTCACCGGATGTGACGTTATTGCATATGGAACTGCACTGTGGGTATTTAATTATTGGGGACATATCACACACACCCCTGGAGATTGAGGTGGTTCCTATGACCATGAAGGGAAACATCTCCTGCCTCATTCTCCTGGCACGTTGCCCTCAACCACCATTTTACCTGGTCGAGAGGCAAATCCTCACCCAGACCATTCCCATTCCAAAGGAAGTCACAGTAGATGGAAAATCACCTGAAATCTACCGGGCAGAAGTGGTGGGTGAGGAAAAACCCTCTCTGGCATGCAACCTGACCCATGGTTCAGACCATCTCCTTGTGGAGGGGGTGCTGAACACAGGAGCAGATGTGATGATCATACCTGAGAGGATGTGGCCGTCACATTGGGAATTGCAACCCATGGCAGGCAAAATCCAAGGTGTTGGAGGGGTCAAATTGGCAAAAATATCAAAAAGCATCGTGCAAATTGAGGGGCCGGATGGAAAATTGGCTAGTGTCCGTCTATTCATTACAGACTATAAGTGCCCCCTGTGGGGAAGAGATACCATGTCCCACTGGGGAATGCGAATTATTATCCCTGAAACTCCCCAGGATTTTTAAAGGTGGCCACTGAGGAGCGCCCTGCCCAAAAATTGACACGGCTGTATGATTCCCCAAGATAGGTAGCTCAGTGGTCAATAAGTAAGGAAAAACTCAAGGTGCTAGAGGAGCTTGTAGCAGAGCAATTGGCAAAAGGACACATAGAAGAAACTACAAGCCCTTGGAATTCCCTGGTGTTTGTAATAAAGAAATCAGGGAAGAATAAATGGAGGTTGTTACATGATCTCCGGGGAAAGAAACAAAATTATAGCAGACATGGGATCACTTCAACCTGGGATGCCCTCCCCAACGATGCTTCCCCAAAATTGGAAATTGGCTGTCTTAGACATTAAGGGCTGTTTCTTTCAAATTCCTTTACACCCAGAAGATGCTCCACGGTTTGCCTTCTCTGTTCCTACTATCAACAAAGAAGCCCCAGTGAAGCGCTACCACTGAAGGTACTCCTACACAGGATGAAGTGTAGTCCTTTCATATGCCAGTGGTACATGGCCTCATTGCTGTCCCCGGTGTGTGCTCAGAGAAGGGAAGCTATCATCCTACATTATGTTGATGATTTACTTGTGTGTGCTCCTGATGACTCTATACTCCAACACATGCTTGACCTAGTGGTTAAGGTTTTAACCTCTGCTGGATTTCAATTGCAGGATGATAAAGTACAAAGGATACCACCTTGGAAGTACCTGGGCTTGGAAATCACTGCAAGGACCATTGTTCCTCAGAAATTGGACATTAATTGCAATCCAAAAACCTTAGCAGATCTCCATTCTTTGTGTGGGTCTTTGAATTGGGTTAGGCCCTGGCTAGGCCTCACTAATGAGGACCTAGAACCCCTTTTCAATTTATTGAAGGGGGAGAGAGAGCTGGTTTCTCCCAGGGAACTGACCCCAGAGGCAAAAGCCGCAATCGAAAAGGTACAGAAAGCTCTAGCAGAGAGGCAGGCTCATCGCTACAAGCCTGAACTCCCTTTCAAATTCATAATCCTGGGAAAACTGCCACACTTACATGGTTTGATATTCCAGTGGATTGAGGGGCAGAGAGATTTGCTTTTAATCATAGAGTGGGTCTTTCTCTCCCACCAAAGATCCAAAACCATCACAAAGCCACAAGAACTCATAGCTCAGCTGATTCAGAAGGCAAGAATGAGACTGTATGAGCTGGCAGGTTGTGACTTCACATGTATTCACCTTCCAGTCAAACTCTCAGAGGAGGGAAGGAACTCTCCTGAGAGGTTGACAAAGGAGATGTTCGAGCACTTGCTCCAGTCTCCAATTGTCTCGACAGCTACAGTGAACAAATATCAGTCCATGCCCCGTCTCACAAGCTGTTCAATGAGGAATTCCACCTCATTCCTCGTGAGAAGAGGAGTCGGAGACCACTCAAAGCTCTTACACTGTTCACAGATGCTTCTGGGGTTTCCCACAGGTCAGTGATGACTTGGAGAAATCCTCAGACTCAGCATTGGGAAGCTGATGTTGAGTTTGTGGAGGGATCACCTCGGGTAGCTGAACTGGCTGCAGTGGTAAGAGCTTTTGAGAAGTTCTCAACTTGGTAACAGACTCAGCCTATGTAGCAGGGGTAGTGTCCAGGGAGGAGCAGGCAGTGTTCAAAGACATCGGGAATGAGCAGCTTTTCAGGTTGCTGTCAAAACTAATCTATCTAATTTCTCATAGATAACCTCTGTTCTGTGTGATGCATGTGAGGTCACACACCAATTTGCCAGGTGAGATCACAGAAGGGAATTGTCAGGCAGACTCTCTTGCAACCCCAGCTGAACAAGCACGTCTCCCAGACCTCTTCCAACAGGCAAGCTGAGCCACCATGTTGTAACCCTGTACCCAGATGCTTTAAGAATGGTATGTTCCTGTAACCCTGTAACCCCTGTAAAACCTATGGACTGACCCTCTGCAATGGGATTGGCAAGAAGCCAAAGGTTCCCTCCTCCCCTTTCCTGACCCTAGAAAAGACCCCAGACCTTGAGGATCTTCCTCTTTTTCCCCTTGGAAGCCATGAAGAAATAAACTGAGGAAAACCCTGGGAAAGAGCCTCTATATATCTTATCCTGTTCGATATGATATCACCTCAGGCTAGCTCTGCAGGGTTTAGGGGAACAGAACTAGCCTCTGGGTGATTTATCACCACCAGCAATACCATGAGAATGTGCCAGGTCTGATCCCTCAGTTCCAGCTAATATGGAGTCAGGCTCGAGCCATTGTGGCCACCTGTCCCAACTGCCAGCTCCAGGCCATGCCATCGCTAGGTACAGGGGTTAACCCCCGAGGCCTTGGCAGCTGTGAGGTGTGGCAGACAGACATCACACACATTCTCAGTTTTGGTCACCTCAAATATGTTCATGTAAGCATTGACACATATTCAGGTGCGGTTTATGCCTCTGCCCACGCAGGAGAAAGAGCTGTGCATGCCAAACAACATCTAGTGCAAGCCTTTTCAGTATTGGGGATCCCTAAGGAAATCAAAACAGATAATGGTCCAGCGTATGTGTCCAAGGAGTTCCTAGAATTTGTCCAGCAGTGGGGAGTGGAACATAAGACAGGCATCCCCCACTGCCCCACAGGCCAAGCTGTGATTGAGCATGCACACCAGACGCTCAAGCAAGTTCTGGCTAGACAGAGCAGTTCAACTGTGTGGATGTCTCCACAGCAGAAGCTCTGTAAAGCCCTGTTCACTATCAATTTTCTGAACTGTTCATTTGAAAACATGAGTCCTCCTGTGGTTCGTCATTTTAACAGTGGTAAACAGTTCAAGTTCTCTCAGCATCCACCAGTTTTGATTAGGGATCCAGAAACATGGGAAACCAAAGGTCCCTATGAGCTTGTTACCTGGGGATGTGGTTATGCGTGCGTATCCACTCCCTCAGGCCCTCGGTGGATTCCCCAGAAATGGGTGAAGCCTTTTGTCCCCAAACAGCCAGCTCCAGCTGAAGGGGAAGAGAAGGAAGTCGCAGTTGCTTCAAAAAGAAGATGCCGCTGGAAAGAGGAAAGAAAGCCTTCATAGAGAACTACATTCCAGTAGATACCAGAGACTTTTAACATGTTTTAAAAAATGTTTGTTGCTCTTTTTAGAGAATAACTTCCTTCCACTCAACCCCGTGATGAACCCCATCCAAGTTGTCTTCTTGTTAACAATGAACAGTCTGGCAGCTGCAGGGATCGTCCCTCAGCCGCGTCAAAACGTCGGGGTGACCCTGGCATAGACACTCGAACAGGAAAACATATACCTGTCCACGGCAGCAGAAAAAAATCCTATATCCACCTGCCTGGTAGGAGTTCCCTTGAAGGCTGGAGAATATTCAGCCACTTTTGAAATACAGATGCCAAATGAACTTCTCGAGTCACACACAATTTCATTATAGAAACCTCAGAGGCAGCAAACAGTAATAAGTAAGAATCCTCTAGAGGAACTGCTGCCAGGTTTGCCCAAAGCAGCTCAGGAACCCCAGGAATTACAGTTGCTGGGTTCCTATGCAGCACAATACTGCATTCATTTTATAATCTTTCCAAAACCTTCTGACACCAAAGAGTTTCACAACATAAAGCAATTACAGACAGGAATTCATGGCTAAAAGGTGGTGCAATGTTCTGAGTCATCTTGCAGCAGACTCCCCATCTCTAACAAGTCCCAAGAGCCTCCGTAAAGGGTTGTTCTTGGTTTCTGGAGAACGGGCATGGGCAGGGATCCCCTCGCGGCTTTTAGGAGGACCATGTACCTTTGGGTGGCTGTTCCTGTTGGCACCCAACAAAACCTTAATTAGTGATTGAACTCATAAAAACAAATCGGTTAATAAAATCCAAAAAAGAAGTGCAGACAATTTGTACAGAGATTGTGATTCTGAAACTTTTCATTGGGCCATGTCAAAAAGAATTGTTGTATCTGTGTTTCTTCCATGGGTCGCAGCAGCCAAGGCTCTGGATGAATTGGGCCACCTAGAGTGTTGGGTAGTCAAGCAGGGAAATTTGACATCCACTGCCATCAGTTGCCTCCTAGAAGACGAGGAAATTACCAGGCAGATCACACTCCAAAACTGTGCTGCCATAGATTTTCTCCTGCTGCTGCATGGACATGAGTGCCAGAAATTTGAAGGACTTTGCTGCATGAACCCGACCTCAAAAGCTCCTAACATCCATGCTGCCCTCCGAAACATGAACAGCTTGATCGGACAAGTGAAGCAAGAATCTGAAGATTGGCTCAATGAACTGTTCAAAGGCTGGGGACTCACAGGGTGGTGGACTTCTATAGTTAAAACTATTTTGTTATTCTTTGTTATTGTTTTCCTTGTAATAATGGTGTTCGGAATCCTTAGTCACTTAGTTTTCAAGGCCATTAGTGGTCTCATTCCTTCTACCTCAGTAGTTAATCACATAGAGATGAAAACCCTGAAAAAATCTAACTCTCCCACTAACTGCAAGTGGTGGGAAAGATCATAACTTGAATCAAAATAAACCTAATATCCTTCCTTCAACTTTTTAAACAAAAAATGGTGAGATGTTGTTTCCCACTACCCAAGATGTATTGAGATGGTATGTCCCCTGACTCCTGTGACCCCTGTAATACATATAGACTCACTCTATCCCTCTGCTTTACTCTATTGGCAGGATGCCAATTCTCCCCCCGCCCCTTCCTGACCCTTGAAAAAACCCCTGTCCTTGGGAATCTTCCTCTTTTGCCCCCTGGACACCATGAAGAAATAAACCACGGAACCCCCTGGGAGAAAAGAGCCTCTTTTGAATCTTTTACCTTAGTTCATGCCATTGTCCCAGGCTTGCCCTGCTACAGAATTACCAGGGTGCAGGGTGAGCCTCGGACTGAGTAGCAATTCAATTTGTAACAAAAGTCTGGGTGGACATTAGAAGGAAACTGGAAAAATTGGATGATTGGCAGGAAAAGGGTTTGAATGAGTTATTAAGAGAAGCACAAAAGGTGTATTTCAGGAGGGAGGAAGAAAAGACAAAGACAAAAGCAAAAAAATCATGATGGCAGTTGCAAGAGAGTGTATAGGAACTGGGAAAAGTGAGTCAGTAGGGGCTAGGAAAAATGAACTAAGAGATACTGCAAGGAGTGAACCACACAAGAAAGTAGAAGAGAAGAGACAACCGGACAGAGGAAGGAAGACAGCAGGAATGGATCTATTTTGCTATTATTGTAATGAAAGAGGTCATATAAAAAGGTTTTGCAAAAAAAGAGACTGGGATGAGGCAATAGAAAAAGAGTCAAATGATTTGGAGAAGATCTTGAAAGGGGAGGATTAGGGGTGTCAGGGGCTCTATGCTCTGAGGGATAAAAATGAGCATCTAAATGAACCCCTGGTAAACTTAGATGTAGGCCTTGAGAGTAAAGTTTACGAATTTTTAGTGGATACTGGAGCGGACAGGTCAAGCGTTAAAGAAATATCTGAAGGATGTAAATTAAGTGACCGAAAATGTAAAGTAAAAAGTGTCTAAAATAGCCCCTTCAAAGTGTCTATTATAGAAAAAGTACATATAAAAGGGAATTTTAGGGAAACATATGCAGACCTGTTATACATACCAATTCAAGATAGCAATCTTTTGGGTCAGGATTTACAGGTGCAATTAAAAATAGGTGTGGTGCCCAAAGGAGGGCGTATGGTAGTAAAAACAATGGTGCTAAAAGAAGAGGATGAAGAGGGTATAAATCTGAAAGTGAAGGCAGAGGGAGGAGGTCGTGGACTGTTAAGCATCCCTCCAATAAAAATTAAAATTAAACCTGGAATTCCACCAATAGGAGTCTGACAACACCCTGTTTCCTCAGAAGGAAAGCAAGGATTAGCATCTATAATTAAAAGTTCAGTTGAGGATGGGATTTTAGAACCGTGCATGTCCACACATAACACCCCGATATTACCCATAAAGAAACCAGATGGTACATATAGGCTGGTGCAAGATCTAAGGGAAGTGAATAAACAGACTATCACATGTTACCCAGTGGTAGCTAATCCATATAATTTGTAAAGTAAAGTACCATCAAAACATGCATGGTTTAGTGTAATCAATTGAAAAAATGCTTTTTGGTCATGCCCTCTGGAAAAAGAGAGTAGAGAACGGTTTGCTTTTGAGTGTCAAGATGAAGAAACTGGGAGAAAACAGCAGTTACAATGGACCCAGCTACCACAAGGATTTACAAAATCACCTAATTTATTCAGTCAAGCCCTAAAGGAACTAATAAAGCACTTTACACCAAGAAGGGATACAGAGGTTCTGCAATATGTTCATGATTTATTAATTTCAGGGGAATTAAAGGAAGATGTACAAGAGACCAGAGTTGAACTATTATGCTTCTTAGGGGAAAAGGTTTTAAAGGTGTCCAAAAAGAAATTGCAATTTGTATAACCAGAAGTGAAATATTTAGGACATCTAATTGGTAAAGTGTTGCGAGACGACGCGGGAGACGAGTCTCAGGCTATCATGGTCAACAAGTCTCAACTTTATTATAGTGCTGTGGCCCTTTTATACAGTAGATAATCAAGCTCATGCATATTGCAAAACCATAGCTCATGATTGGTACAGATACTTTTAAGCCCCTTGACGCATGTCGAAAACCTTGCAGTTACAGCTGTTTCTCTTCATGTACTTTTCCCATAACATGCTGTTATACTTCTTTGTTATTGTTCCTCTTCTATCCCCGCAAGGGCACCCTGCCCTTGCCCCAACCTTTGCTCATACTTTAACCAGCCTGATATTATCCCCGTGTCCTTTGTCTCTCAACCACTGCTCGGAGAGACTATCCACAGTAAAGGATATAAAAAGCTAAATCCAAACAGAGTACAAGGAATATTATCGTTGCCAACACCAAAGACCAAGACAGACGTAAGAAAATTATTAGGGTTAATTGGTTACTGTAAATTATGGATAGAAAGACATATGAAACTGGTTAAGTTCTTATACGATAAGTTAGTAAAAGACGAACCTATAAATTGAAATGAGGATGATGAGAGAAAACTACAGTAATTTCACGATTATGAGCCGTACCATTTTGACTAAAATTTTAGTCCGAACCCAAATTGCGGCTTATAATCAGGTGCGGTTTATATACGGACAAAGAACAAAAAGTTGCTGTTATAGTTTGGAGGAGAGGGGTCTGCTGAGAAAGGCAGGAACTTCTCTTTGAAATGGAGAATGTAAACCCCCTCCCTCCCTCCAAATTATTATAATTTTGAAATCAAGGGGTTTTCAGGCAAAGATATGGGAATTCGGAATAACAGTTATTTTCTAGGGAAATTAAAATAGCAATACAGTACTACAAAAAACCAAACTCCAAACCCTGACAAAGTCAGAGTACAACCTGACACCCCGTCAGGCAGGGTGTTCGTAACAGTCCCATTAAATGGTGGCTGTAGTCTTTGTAGTGACAGATGTGTTTCAGTTGAAGCAGTGCTCCTGTACAAGGTGCAGTTTCCCTCCGGAGGTCCAGTGGTGATGTGGAGAAATCCGGTTTTCCTCTGGAGTCCAGTGGAGAAAGGGGCCACCTTAGTGTCCCAAAACCTCTGTTTTATCTTGGTAAGAAATGTTGGGCTCTTTCCCCCGGCTGGAGCAACTTCCAATGGGATGAAGTAATTTTATCAGTCCCACAGTGGGACTCAATGGGCCATTAGCAGAAAATGACTCCCTGGAGGAAGGATGGGTTGTGAAAAGATAAAGAACAATGCCCTGCCTGGTTTCAATGGATGGCCCATTAGCAGAATATCTGCCGTTGAGATAAGGATCACTGCCCCCACCCTCAACAGATGGTGATAGAATAGATACCTTTTATCACACTCTGTATTGTAACGCGCGGCTTATAATCAGGTGTGGCTTATATATGGACAAAGAACCAAAAGTTGCCGGCACCCGGAAGTGCAGCTTATACTCAGTGCGGCTTATAATCGTGAAATTACTGTAACTGAACTTAAAGAAAAATTAACCACTGCCCCAGTTTTAAGTTTACCAGATTTGAATCGGTTGTTTGAATTATTTATTAATGTTGTTAATATTTTGCAGCCAGAGCACGCAGGACATGAAGGAAGACTCAGAAGCTGATTTTCTCAGGTTTCCAAGGTTGTTTATTCTTTCTTATACAAGGAATTTTCTCTCTAGCTTACAACGGTCCACTCTGCACTTCGTTCAAGGCTCTTCTCCTGCCCTCCTGGGCAGGACTTATCCTTTATACTCTAAATTACGCATACATTGTTTGCAATTAATCACACAGCTTATGGTGTGATTGTACAGGAATGGTGTGGAGTTCGGAAGCCTATAGCCTATGTTTCCAAATTATTAGGTCCGGTTGTTAGACGATGGCTGATATGTCTCCAGATGGTAGCAGCTATGGTTGCCTTGGTAGAAGAGGGTTATAAATTTACCTTTGGGAACAGAATTAAAGTGTACACTCCACATGATCTAAAAAGTATATTAAACAAAAGAGCAAGTAAATGGATCTCTGATAGCAGACTTTTAAAATATGAATTAATTTTAAACCACAGTGAAAATTTAGAGCTGACTATCACAAAAGCTAAAAACCTGGCACAATTTCTATACAGTGAGTCAGAGGAAGAATTAGAACATTGGTGTCTAGAAACCATAGATTTACAAACCAAAGTACGCGAAGACCTTTTGGATTTGGAACATCCGTTAGTTGGAGGAGAAATCTTTTTTACAGATGGCTCATTGAGGGTTATAGATGGGAAAAGACTATCTGGATATGCGATTATAGATGAACAGAGAAAGCTGGTATTAGAAAAAGGGAAACTACCTGCAAGTTGGTCTGCACCATGTTGTGAGATCTATGCTCTGTTCAAAGGACTGAAGTGGTTAAACAATAAAAAAGGGACTATATATATAGATTCAAAATACGCATATGGAGTTGTACACACCTTTGGAAAAACTTGAACTGAGAGAGGATTTATTAATTCAAAAGGAAAAACTTTAATTCATGAAGGTCTAATTAATGTGGTGCTAGAGGTCTTGATCTATTTCTACAGAAATAGCAATAGTACATGTGAAAGGACACCAAAAAGGGGACTCAAAGGAAATAAAAGGGAATAACTTAGCAGACCAAGTAGCTAAGAGAGCTGCCATGAAGGACACAGAGAAAGTTCTTCGGTTGAAGGAAGTGGAAGATAAGAATATGGGGATAAAAGAGATGAGGATGTACCAGTGTTCAGTGAACGGGAGCAGGAGGAATTACAAAAACAAGGTGCCATTAAAAATAGCAGGGGAGAACAGAGAATGCCAGATGGAAGACAAGTATTAAACAAAGCATTAACAAGAAAGGTATTAGAAAATTTACATGACTCAACCCATTGGGGAACTCAAGCTCTCTGTGACCATTTCTTAAGAACTTATGTGTGTATGGGAGTATTTGAAGTTGCAATGACTATAACAAGGGACTGCACGACTTGCCAACGAGTAAACAAGAAAGTGATGTGGCGACCACACCAAAGAGGAAGGGAATTAGCAAGGAGACCCTTTCAGAATATACAAGTAGATTTTACGGAGTTACCACAAGTTCAAAGGTTTAAATATTTATTGGTAATAGTAGACCATTTAACACACTGGGTTGAGCCCTATCCAACAACGAAAGCAACAGCAGAAGTGGTCAGTAAAGTTTTATTAGAGCAAATTATACTGAAATATGGAGTAATAAATACTATTGACTCAGATAGAGGTCCTCCGTTTACGGCGAAAATTCTACATCAAATTATGGAAGCTTTAAACAGCGCATGGAAATTCCATACCCCCTGGAGACCACAGAGCTCTGGAAGGGTTGAAAGAATGAATCAAACAGTAAAAATAGCCCTAACCAAATTGATGGAAGAAACAAAAATGAACTGACTGAAATGCCTTCCCTTAGCTCTCTTGAGAGTAAAAACTAAACTAAGAGCAGACATAAGGGTATCACCCTATGAGGTGACGTTTGGCTTACTCTTCTTGACTACCCAAGGTAATAGCGGTACATATGAGGAAGGAGAACAAAGTGTAAAGAAGTATCTACAAGTTATAACCAACACTTTAGAGAAGTTAAGAGAAAAAGGTTACCTCCCTCAATTGACACCAATAGATTTTAAGATCCATAAATTTGAACCTGGAGACTGGGTTTTGATAAAGGTATGGAAAGAGCAACCTCTAGTCCCAAAGTGGGAAGGTCCCTTCCAAATTTTACTAACCATAGAGACAGCTATCCAACCCAAGAGAAGGGATGGGCTCATGTCTCTAGAGTAAAGGGGCCAGCCACTGCACCCACCGAATCTATCTCAGCTTCCACTTCCACTCCTACTGAATGGATGTCAACAAAAGTAATGAATACCAAATTAGTCCTGGCAATGAAGCCATGTGAAGGATTCTCTAAGTAAACAACAGAAAAAGAGATGCATTAAAAACTTCTAAACTTTAAATATATTTAAGAAAGATGTATACTTTTTAAAGTTTTAAAGTAATTTATATTAGTAACCATAAAGTAATCTATCCAGTGTTTGTAATATATTTAAGATATAACTTGTTAGGATGTATGCTTTTAAAGTTTTAAGTAATATATATATATATATATTAACTGTAAAGTATTATACAGGTATGTTTTTAACATCTAGTATTTCTTGTTACAGATCCTAAATTCTGGAAAAGATAGAACATCCTCCCACACATCTAGCAATCTGACCTTAAATACAAAAGGAAAAAGTTGATACAAAAAGGGAAAGTGAGCTCCTGTAACTGGAAGTATAATAGTAGACGGTAAGAACATTGCAGCAGGGGACAAGACCGGATCAGGATACACTTTAGCCACATAAAGTGGTTGATCCTCTGAATGGGATTAAAAAGTGGGAAGACATGAGTGGGAAAGTGCCGTGTACCAGACCCCTGTTTGTATTAACCCTCCTAGTGATGGGCATTCAAAGAGAAGGAACTATATTGTGTGATAAATGTTACTACTGTCCGTTGTATGCAGGAGACTCTCAGATAGCCGTCCTCAGAACCCACTGTAACCTGAGCCCTAACTGTGTCAATTTTTACAACTAACAACTTGTGTTTGAGGACGGCAAAACCTATTGGCTATATATTGGCTATACGAAAATACAGGGAATTTTAAACAAAATTGCTGGGAGAATGTCGTATCATGTGGGTTGTGTGATCTCTTTTATGGTCAAAGATCACTCACCGCACATAAATGGTGGTTTGAGAATTCTTGTTTTGCAGCCAGAGCACGCAGGACATGAAGGAAGACTCAGAAGCTGATTTTCTCAGGTTTCCAAGGTTGTTTATTCTTTCTTATACAAGGAATTTTCTCTTTAGCTTACAGCGGTCCACTCTGCATTTCATTCAAGGCTCTTCTCTTGCCCTCCTGGGCAGGACTTATCTTTTATACTCTAAATTACACATACATTGTTTACAATTAATCTCCAATACATGACACCTACATTGCATTGTCCAGTTTTCCCTTAAACCAATCCAGAATTGACATCCTAACCCAAAAGATGGATGACAAGAAGAAGAAGAAGAAAGAAAGACATACCACGGTCTAAATCCTCCATCTTGTGTTCAGACCCTTAATATAAACAATTTTTAAAACTTCACTTTTCTACCTTTTAATGCTCTAATTTATACTCTACTTATTTTTGTGACATTGTAATTCTTCATATAAAGATGGTAATTTCTCCTAGGGACTTAGATCGAACTCACAGGGGTTTTGGGCACCTTGCCAAGGCTTCTGAGCCCCCTGCCCAGATTCCAGGGAAGCCAGGGGAATATCCTGGGTTCCCACACTATCAAAGAAAGGTAGATCTGCTCTGAAAAAGACACCTGTAAGAGTTGAAAATACCGGATTGATGCAAAAGGGCAACCAGAACTCAGAAACAGCCAAAGAAGTTTGTAAGACATACCAGAGGCTCCGAAAATTATACCAAGTTCATGAAGAAACAGTTTAAGGTAAATGATTGATGCAGGCTTAAGCCCGGTCAAAGTTTTAGAGGGGGGGATTATTATAGGTGAACTGTTGATGAATTGTTTGTTGTTTGTGTATGTTTACCCAGTTAACTGTAATTATTGTTAGTATTTACCATTTGCTGCTAATGTTTTGGTAGCCAATTGTCTCACCCATATACCCTTTCCCTTCCGGGTAACGCCTCTGCTGCTCCCCTAAAATGATGCCCGTGAGGAGGGTGATGTCCTCACTGAGCTGTAGGCCAATGAAAGGAGTGCAAAGGACACTGGGATGCTATTCGGAGTTAAAAGCCCCTTAAAACAATGAGCCCAAATAGCATCTGGAACTGAAAATAGTGTTCCCAGGCTGGGAAAACAGTGTAGAACATGAATTTATCATCCCGAGCTGCTTTGTTCCATCGCTATGACTTGAACAGCATCCTACCAACATGACCCCAGCCCTTGACTACGAGCCAGAACAGTCTTTCTATGGACCCTGTGAGGATGGAAGGCCCAGCTCTGCCTGAGGACAAAACTGCACTCCTCCTCCTTCACGTAATCCAACAGGAACAGCAGTGGTGTGCGCAACCCTTTGGGTTCCCCACCCAAAGCTGACCTCTAATAAAAGCCTTACAAAGGAGCAGGTCTCCTGGCCCATTTATTTCAATGGAGTCTGAGGGTTGATATGGTTCAGGGACCTACAGGGGCTGTGAGAACCATGGAGACTTTTGAGGGCTGCAGATGATGTGATGGTGTGTTGGTTTGGCACAACCTGGTTTTTGGTAGTGGAGTGGCCAGAGGGGTAGCTTCTCTGAGAAGCTGCTAGAAGCTTCCACCATGTCTGACAGAGCCAAACTCTGATGGCTCTGAAGACGGACATACTGCTGGCCCAATTAGAGAGATTGGTAAAGCCTCTGTAATGACATACTTAAGAAGAAAATTGAAAGAGTGCAAGCGCAGTTTTTTTACAGGGCTGGCGAAGCACCAGGGCCAGGGCCATCCTGGAGTGGTTGGCGGCAATGTGTTGCCACGGCAGCTGCTATCTCGGCATGGCCTGTGGTGAACTTTGCTTGCCTGGCCACCCCTAGCCAGCCATGTTTTGAGCAAAAAGGGCAGGGGCAGCGTTGGTGGCTTCTTCCTGGCACCCCGCATGAAGAGAGGCATTAAATAGTACCAGTGCTAGGGTGGCTGCCATTGCTGCTCAGTTAACAGCAGGGCCGCCTGGCCAGCAGCAGAAATATGATTCCCCAACATGGAACTTAGACGAGATAAACTTCTTGGCACTATGGCATCTTGCAAGAATCTTTGAATTGGTAGAAGGTGACAATGGTATCTGCAAGCAGCAATTTTTCTTCTGGTTAGAGAAGAGGAGGAAGTGAGGACATGTGAGTGAGAAAAACATGGCGACACCAAGGTCAGGGGAAAAGAAGGAAGTGGAGGAGGTGCTCCAGGTGTCAGACCTGAGATTCATCTGCAAGCCACGGTGAGTACCACAGTGAAAGAAACTGTCCTGTTGTAATACGTGAAGTCCATGGGGCATGCAGAGATCCACTTGCAGCCTGTGGGAAAAGTGCTCATGCTGGAGTGGGTGGATGCCAGAGAAAGCTGTGCTCTAGTGAGAGACCCGAATAGAGAGAGAGGGCCCTTGCTTCCAGAGATAGTGAGAGAGGGACCATGCTTCCAAACTAGAGCAGCCTATCCTTAAAAGACTGCACCCTGTGGACAAGTGACCCATGCGACAACAGTTTTGCCTGTGGGAGGGACCCCATGGCATAGCAGAAAAAAGACTGCTCTCCCTAAGTGAACAGAAAAGACCTCAAGTGATGAACCGACTAAAATCTGCACACCTTGTCTTCCTGCGCTGTTAGTGAGAAGGAGGGCGGGACTGGGTGAGGGGGAAAGGTGCTTTAAAGGCTTATTTTTACTTCTCATTATCCTCCTCTGTTAATAATAAATTTACTTCATACTTTTAAATTTGAACCTGTTTTGCTTTTAGAGTGTTTTTTTCCTCCCAATCCTTATCTCAATTAGGAGCCCTTTGTTTAATCTTTTTCTGCCTAACTGTAGCAGAGAAAGGTTAGCTAAGGACTCTTGAGGGTGCCTGGCATTTGGCCAGTGTCAAATTCTAACACAGAGCTATGGGGTTTGTGAGTGCCATTCAGTCTGTGAGATCTGTTGGGTCTGTGAGACTCAAGAAGGCTGAGGGCTATAGAGGCTGTGAAGGCTATGTGGGCTTTGTGTTCTTTGATGGGTGTGGGATACTACGAGATCTATGGTGGTTGTGAAGGCCAGAGGGGCTTTGAAGTCTTTGAGGGCTCAGTCCTGTGTGGGCTCTGGAATCTACTGGTGCTATGAGAGCTATGGGGGCTGTGAGGTCTGTGATAGCTGTAGGTGCACTGAGGGCTTTGTGGCTTATGAGTGCTTTGGGAGTTTGAGGTCTATGGGGGGTGGGAAGGCTATAGGGGCTTGGAGGAGTGTAAGGGTGATGGGTTGTGTCAGGGGCATATGTGGGGTCTGTGGGGACTGAAATGTGTGTTTGGGCTATGCAGTCTATAGGGGCTATTGGGGTTGTGAGGTCTAGGAAGGCTGTGAGGGCTCAAGGGTGTTGGAGGACTACAGGGTGTGTGAGGTCTTTCACAGTTTTGAGTTCTGTGGGAAAGCTACAGGGGCTGTAAGGCCTATGGGGCCTCTGAAGGTTATGGGGTTTGTGATGGCAGCAGGGTCTGTGAGGGTTGATATGGTACTGTAGGCTTTGAAGGCTGTCGAATCTTGGTGGGCTGTGGTGTTTGTGGGGTCATTCAGGGCTATGAGGGCTGTGACGACTAAGGGAGTTTTGAAATCCACAAGGATTGGGTGGGCTATGGGTCCTGTGGTGTCTGTGAGGTCCATGAAGTCAGTGAAGACTTGTCTCAGACATCCAATTGAATTCCATTCAGTCGTGTTTCAGTATGACTCAAGATCATGTTGTCCAAGCTCCTGGTAGTTCTCCACATTCTCCCCAGAAATCTCTTTATTTGAAAGGAGATCGCCAAAAATAAGCACTGTTCTTCAGGAAGACCTTTTTGAGCAGAAGAATGATTTTGATCTTGTGTTTGACAGCCTTTTCCTACATCTCAGTAGAGCAGTCACATTTTTGCAACACCAAATTGGCTCAAGACATTTTAGGATGCTTGGAATGCCTGTGTGTGTGGTAAGTGGTAAATCACTGTTGCCTCATTTTCTATTTGTGAACTACCATGAACCAGGATTTTCTGTAAAGCAACTGCTTTGTCTCCAGCTCACTTTTTTGCAGCCAATTATTATTCCCAGCTGTGTGTAATATTACCCTGTTGAATTACATCCTCTTTAGTTCAGATCTTTGTTCCAACTCGTTATGATTTGTTCAATTTCAATTAGATCTTTCAAAATTATTACAGTGCTCATGTTAGAGATAATAACTGAATCAGGCTGAATTAAAAAGATTTAAGCAGCAATTTTTATTTTTTGCAATCGAAATATGGTCCTCAATAGCCACAATTAAAATGACAGCACTGAGCCTGGGATCTGCACTGGATGAACACACACACTGATCCAACCTCTATTGCATTGGATCCCCCTGTGTTCACAAATGTCATCCTGGGCAGTCTGTTTTTATACAGTTTTTCTGGTCTGGGGCAAAAGTCCTCTTTTCCTGTCGTGGATTCCCATATTCATGTAGTCTCCTTTCTCCACAGTGAACTGGACAAAACAGTTTCTGGGCAGCGATGAATTTTGATGCATGCAGATTTTGGTTTATGGGAACTGGGTATTGAAATGTAGATTTTCCTGAAGACCCTGGTTATCTTGATTGATGATACTTATTGAGTGCTCAGGGCTGGGGAGTTTCCTGGACTGCCTCATAACGAGTCACCTCTGTTGGGGCTGGTTCTATTAACTTGCTAATTGCGGTTTTGTTAGCGGCTGCAGTGCTGGAATTCTATGAAGCAATCTTTTCTCCTCGCTGTGGCTCAGTGTTCCTAAAGTTACTTTAATACACTCTTTATTTATACAAACATGATTCATCTTTCATAAAACACGAATTACTTTATAGCATATATCACACTCACTTGGGTAGGATATCCTCCACAAATATGATAAGAATATTCCCTATCCTGTTCCCTCACAGAAGTAGTTCAGATCTTGGGATGGAAACTTCTGGAAGACTAACTGTAAACAACTTGATAATACCTTTGAGTGCCATTTTCTAAGCATTTCAACCAAGTTTCATGTAGCCAATGCTACTTGATCCCGCTTAGGAGAGCATTAGCTGATATATTGTCAGAAGCCTTGCTGCAGTGAAGATTCCTAATTTGGTTTTGAGATGTTACTGCTGTTATTAATCTTATCAGACAAAGCATTACTTAATAATTACCAATAATTTGCTTATTCTTCCACTAATTTGTCTGATATAAATAAAGCTAATTGGCCTCCAACTATAATTTTCTGCTTTAGGGTAGGCACTGTTTGCTTTTTGCTGGTCTCGTGGAACCTCAGTATCTTTTCTGAGTTCTTGAAGGGAATTGCTAACAGTGTTCAGATTACTTAACCATTTTTCTAAATGTGTTATGTAAAATTGCAGACAATCTTTGTAAGCATCTTAAATAGTTTCTTTCTGTAGTTTAGCTTGATCATTTGTTTGTATGTTAGTGGGTTTGGATGGTAGAATTAATTCTCTTCATAGTGGCTTTTGTGGGGCTGTGTTTTGGATTTGGACTATTCCCCTCTAAATCATCTGGTTACAGCTGTTCTTTTCCTTTTGTATTTATCCAAATACTGTCACTGATTGTGTACCTTATGTCTCTTTTTTCCTACCTAGGCTTTCTGAACAAACTCTCCATTTCCAATAACCAGTTATGACCGTTTATTCATAATTGTGGTTAGGAATATAATGACTTTCAGTTCCTCCTGTTTATTACCCACATTGACACACCAGTGTGCAGTGCCTGGGTACAGTGCCAGGGATACTTTCTTCTTATTATTTCTCTAGTGTAATAGTCAATAAAATAATTTTCCTCGTCTCTTCGAATTCTTCTGCTTTCCCTATGCTTTTGTGGTTTATCTGAACCCGTGGTGTGATAAAAGTAATCTGAATGCAATTTAATTCACACCATTTATAGACGAATAGTAGCAATTCTTAAATGGGAAGCTGGCCAGAGAGTCCTAGTATTTTTATTTTTTTGTAGTGTGTGTGTGTGTGTGAAACGCTCTCCTTTGCCCGCTTGCCTTGTCAGCTTTGAGACAGGTTTTTTATGACAGTTCAGCTCAAAAAAGACCATGTAACAAACCGATCTCTCGACCTCAGTGACAAGAAAACAGCCTAAAATAAATGCCCACATGGGCAGTCTGGCTGTCCCAGGGGCAATAGGACACAAGCCACTGGCTTTTATGCTGAAGTTGTTTTATTGAAGCCTGTGATCTAACATTCCTTAAGATTTTGCTGAACCACATCTGAAATGGGGAGAACAAGCTGTATAGATGCTGTGGTTAATTTAAATGTAATTTGTTTCACACACAATCTAACAAGACAAACTGTGCTAATTTAAACATATCTAAACATAAACAATGGTGATATTTAATTAAGCATAGATATTTACTTTTTAAATATTTGTTTAACCACACCAAAACACTGCCTATAAGCAAACACAATCTACCACTTGGCGAGACCAAAGTGTACAAAACTTGGGGTACAAAATCTGAAGGCAAACTTAACTTGTTTTTTCTAAAGAGCACTATGATTTATAGGTTGCTTCCATTGTCCTTCAGTTGTGGGTGAGGATTTTGAGATGTTTCAGTGCCTGCCAGATGCTTTCTGGCAGGTGGGAGAGAAGCATATATCCAAATTAGGGTGGGCAGCAGCAGAGGGGAGGACTCTGCCCCTCTGTTCAGGTGAGACCCCAGTAACCTCCAGCTCTAGCGTCCCGGCACAGGAAGGACATAGACCTGTCAGGCACCAGGATGATCAGAGGGGATGGAGCACTTCTGCTGTGTGGAAAGGCTGAGAGAGTTGGGATTGTTCAGCCTGGAAAACAGAAGGCTTTGGTGTGACCCCGGTGTGGCCTTTCATTACCTGAAGGGAACTTACAGGGAGAATTGATTTATAAAACCATGTAGTTCCAAGACACAGAATTGCTTACCACAGGAGAGCAGGGTTGGATTAGATATTACAAATAAATTTTTCCCTGTAAGGGTGGGGAGGCCCTGCCACAGGTTGCCCAGAGAAGCTGTGGTTGCCCCATTCCTGGAAGTGTTCAAGGCCAGGCTGGACAGGGCTTGGAAGAAGCCGGTCTAGTGGAACGTCCCTGTCCATGGCAGGAGGGTGGAATGACATGGTCTTTAAGGCCCCTTCCAACGCAAACCATTCTATAATTCCGTGTTCCAGAGGGGGGCCGCACACGAATTCAACACCGACAGCAGGGCAGGCCGGGCCGACCGCGGGGTCTCTCGCACCCCCCGCCCCGGGCTCCCAGCGCAGCTGTCTCGGCTGACGGCGGACGCCAACCCTCCTTCACGCCCGCCCTCACGCCGTGTCAGCCGTGCGCGCGCACCCGCCCGCCCTCTCGCCGCCGGAATGTGGGCTACGCTGTCCCGGGCCTGAGGCGGCTGCGCGGCCCCGCCGGGCTGGAGGCGGAGGCAGCGGCAGCGCGGGGAGGACGGCCCGGCTGCACCGGTAAGAGATCGGGACTCTGCCCCGGCCTGACCCGCCGGGGCGAGCGGAGCGGGTGTCGTGAAGGGCGCAGGCGGGGAGGTCGCTGCTTCCTCAGGAGAGCGGGCGCAGGAGGAGGGGGAGCCGTCGGCCCGCCTCGTGTGACGGGCGATAGTGCCCAGTGACCTGAGGTGGCTCCTCCGCTGGCCGCGGGCCCTCAGAGCGGCGGGGGCGCGGGGTAATGGTTCCGCTGGTTCGTGTTGTTCGGTGTTTGTCTGTGTATGTGGAGTTTCCTGGGCAGTGGCGCTCCGGGAGGAGTTCGAGCACAGCGCAGGATTTAAAAAATGAAGTTGTTTTCATGGTCAGGAAAGCGACAGCGCTGTGGAAACGTTCATCTCCTTGCCTCCTCCGCGGGAAAAGTGAAGTCACCTTCCCAAGAGCCCACACTAGCAAACTGCTGTCCTAAATCTGTGCCTTCTGCGTGCGTCGGATTCATCTACGTCTACGTTGTGTTTTGTTTTGGGGTGGCGTTCCTTTTTTTTTTTTTTTTTTTTTTTCCTGATGGTTTGTTTTATTTCTAGTGGTTTGTTTTATTTTTAAGCCCTCTTCCACTCTCTCCTGACCCATGAGCTGGTACAAAAATTCTTGTCTTTAGATAAAAGTACTTGAAAACCTGGTGATACTATCTGAAGCAGGTACGGCAGTGAGCGAAATGGACTTGGTGACTCTCCTCGTGTATAAGTTCCTGCAGTGTCGTGTGTACTTTGCTCCTGCTGTCACTCTCTTAAAGCTGTGTTGCTAAGACTGCTAGGTTTGGTAGTGCTCTGAATATGTCATATCCTACCACATTTCCCAGTTGTGTGCGTGTATGTATCCATCCAGTGTATGCCTGAGAGGGGGAAAAAGGATTAAAAATGTCAGCTCTTAAAACAGAGAAAAATCTAGTGACAGTTAAGAAATAACGTCTTAGGAAAGCATTGCTTGTCTCTCTCACTGTTGAGCTCTAGTCTGACAACCGCATTGTTTTTCAGCTAAAACTTTCAGAAAGGCAGGTGTGCTTTCATTTTCTGGAGAGACATCTTGTTGACCGTGCAGGCAATATATTGTTATCCCTTTACATGCAGAAAAGGTACTGTGACTTTATTTAACCAAACCTTTATATACAGGCCAAATCCCAACTGCCTGTCAGACCAACCTGGCTCCAGATTGTATGAAGATTTACTGGGCCTATAAGGTTGGTTCTGCAAATTATGCCTCTGCCTAAGTTTTAAGGAGGATTGTAGCTAACTCTGTTTATGTGGGTTAAATGGTAATAATTATATGACTAATAACTTACTTTGTAGTTTAAATTTGAAAAGACTACAAATACAGTTACACTAAGTGCAAATTGACTCCAATGTTGTAATAATGATGCCAGTGAGTGTCCGGAGGGGAGCCAGCACCAGCTGCCGAACCCCAGAACTCAGTAAGTGATGGAGTCTTCCACTACTTTCTGTTTTAGGTAGAGGTAGGAGATCATGCTTTTTTCTGAAAGGATTCTGGGACTGTGAACAGCTTGGCTGTACATGTAAGAACTGTAAAAACTGCTCTGCAGTGTTTGCTTTAAAATGGTTACAGTGTTGGTATTGCTTGGTTAACAGTATTATTCAGTCCTTTAAAAAGTGATTCACAGATTAAGATTTGGTGGTGTTAGTAAGGGGATTGCAAGAAGATCAAGTTTATAATGTGGCTCTTTTGTTTTCCTGGTGTACTCCGTAGCATTTCAAGACAGTCTGAGTTGTGGCTACTCCTTCCCTTCTCTCATCAAAGGGACTTCTGCAGCCAGGAAGTGAGTAAAAAGAACTAATCTGGTTAAAAATATGTAGATATGTGCTTCTAGTTCTTCTTTTTTTTTGTTCCCTGTGGTACTGTGATGACAATAACTTCCTGACCCAGCTCTCTTGCCTGGCCATGTGGACATTGGCTCGGTCTGGAGGAGGAAGTCAAGTGTTGGTAGGGGAGAGAGTGAAACAGACACAGGTGTTGTGTGGGTCCTTAGCTGGGACCTGGCTTTATGGTCAGTAAGTTAATGGCAGAAGTCAGTGCTGCTAGAAGAAGCTACATTGTGGGTTTGATTGACTTCAGCTACTTGTGGTGAAAGTAGCAATGATAGTAAGGTGGCGGCTCTAATTTAAAAATAATTAGTTGTGTTTTGCTATTACCTCTGCTGTAATAGGAAGGCTATTTCAAACTTGACTGACCTTAGTAATTACACTATCTGATTTCTAGTCTAGATTAATTTGTCATGGGATTATACTCATTTTATGCACCCAATGAACTGATAGGTTTGCTTGGCACTCCTGATCTTGGTAAAAAAAAAGGCGTTTTTAACAAAAAAGACGCAAAAATGTGTGGAAATGCACCATGGAAGGTTTCTTTTTTGGGCCACCAGCTACACGGATCATTCCTGTAATAATTATCATCTTCTCCCCATTAATTTTAATCTTGACCAACTAAGTGAGAATTAAAATGTGTTAAAATTAGTGAGAATTCAACATGAGCTTCCTGGAGGTGTCCTTTTAGTGAGGGTTAAATTTTTCAAGTATATTTTGATAAGACGTGTTTTTTGGCATTCATACTTTTGGCAGTTTGTTCCAGTCTCAGCCTTAATCTGTTATACTGTGAACCTGTTGAAGGAGCCAGTATTGTAACTTGGATTGCTGAAGGGATTCTTTCTTCTTTGATGGAGTCCTAGTCCATAAACAAAGACTGACGTGTTTGAAAATTACAGTAATTTCACGACCATAAGGCGCACCGGACTATAAGGCGCACCCGCCGGGAGTTGGCAAAATTCGCAACTTTGTAGATCAGATAAGGCGCACCGGACTATAGGGCGCACTTTTTTTTTGCAGCGAGGCTCCGCCCCCAGCTCCCTCCGCGCGGTTGCTGGCCGAGGCCCCGCCTCAACCCGGCAGTCATTGGCCCCCGGGCCCGCCTGTACCTGGCAGGGGCGGTGCCGCGGGGCCCCAGGCCCGCCTTCATCCGGCGGGGCCGGGGCATGGCCGCCACCCCTCCGTGCTGCCTCTCCGGGGCCGGGCTATGGCCACCGCCCCTCCGTGCTGCCGCTCCGGGGCCGGGCTATGGCCGCCGCCCCTCCGTGCTGCCTGCACGGGGCCGGTGGGTGCCTGTGGAGGGGCGGCTCCGCCTCCACGGGGCCAGGGGGTGCCTGTGGAGGGGCGGCTCCGCCTCCACGGGGCCGGTGGGTGCCTGTGGAGGGGCGGCTCCGCCTGCACGGGGCCGGGGGGTGCCTCTGGACGCGCGGCTTCGCCTGCACAGGGCCCGGGCGTGTCTCTGGAGGGGCCGTCCCGCTTGCACGGGGCTGGAGGGTGCCTCGGGAAGGACGGCTCCGCCTCCACGGGGCCCGGGCGTGCCTGTGGAGGGGCGGCTCCGCCTCCACGGGGCCGGTGGGTGCCTGTGGAGGGACGGCTCCGCCTCCACGGGGCTGGAGGGTGCCTGTGGAGGGGCCATCCCGCCTGCACGGGGCCGAGGTGTGCCTCTGGAGGGACGGCTCCGCCTCCACGAGGCCCGGGCGTGCCTCTGTAGGGGCCGTGCCGCCTCCACGGGGCCAGGGGGTGCCTGTGGAGGGGCGGCTCCACCTCCACGGGGCCGGGGGCTGCTTGTGGAGGGGTCGTCCTGCTTGCACGGGGCCGGGGGGTGCCTCTGGAGGGACGGCTCCGCCTCCACAGGGCCGGTGGGTGCCTGTGGAGGGGTGGCTCCGCCTCCACGGGGCCGGTGGGTGCCTGTGGAGGGACGGCTCCGCCTCCACGGGGCCGGTGGGTGCCTGTGGAGGGGCGGCTCCGCCTCCACGGGGCTGGGGGGTGCCTCTGGAGGGACGGCTCTGCCTCCACGGGGCTGGAGGGTGCCTGTGGAGGGGCGGCTCCACCTCCACGGGGCCGGGGGGTGCCTCTGGAGGGACGGCTCTGCCTCCACGGGGCTGGAGGGTGCCTGTGGAGGGGCGGCTCCACCTCCACGGGGCTGGTGGGTGCCTGTGGAGGGGCGGCTCCACCTCCACGGGGCCGGGGGGTGCTTCTAGAGGGGTCGTCCCGCTTGCACGGGGCCGGGGGGTGCCTCTAGAGGGACGGCTCTGCCTCCACGGGGCCGGTGGGTGCCTGTGGAGGGGCGGCTCCGCCTCCACGGGGCCGGGGGGTGCCTGTGGAGGGGCGGCTCCACCTCCACGGGGCCGGAGGGTGCTTCTAGAGGGGCCATCCCGCCTGCACGGGGCCGAGGTGTGCCTCTGGAGGGACAGCTCCGCCTGCACGGGGCTGGGGCGTGCCTGTGTAGGGGCGGCTCCGCCTCCACAGGGCCGGGGTGTGCCTCTGGAGGGGCGGCTCCGCCTCCACAGGGCCGGGGCGTGCCCGCCCCTGCTCCGCCCCACCTCCACCTGGCAGCCATGGCCCTGCCGGCTCCCCCCGTGGCTCACAGCTCGCACTTCCGGGTAGGCAATTTTTTTGAACTTTGTAGATCAGATAAGGCGCACCGGACTATAAGGCGCACTTCCGGGTTCCAGGGAAAATTTTAGTCAAAAGGATGCGCCTTATAGTCGTGAAATTACTCTACTTATTTCACCTTTTTCCTATATTTTTAACTTTACAGAGAAACAAAACCAATGTGTAGATTATTAGAAAACCTCTGTGGCTTTTAAGGTGTTTATTTAAATTTACTGTCAGGAGTGTTCCCAGAGGGGACTTTGTGAAGCTAACAAACTAGTGTGTTTCGTGTGACTGTAAACAGAACATAAATCCATAAATGGAGTTCCAAAATCTGTTTAATAAGTTAGTTGATTGCTCTGAAAGGTGAGTAAAGCCCTTGTGGAAAACTTCTGTTAGGTTGTGTCTTTCCATGGAGTATTTCTTACTTTTTGGAAAGAGTAGCAGGGACAACTGTCTTTCTAATGTTTTTAAGTGGACAGAGGGAAAAAGTAGCTTTTGCCACAAAGTGAGATGGGTCACAGCCCTTGGCTTTCATACTCTTGTTATCCCTGTATGATGAATCCAGGGTATCAAAGAAGATGTGGGTTTTTTAAGACCAAGTAAGCTTAAAAGTGAAAAATTTTTCTGATGCTGGAAACGTTCCCTGCTTGTGGGAGAAACACAGAAGTACAAAGGGAAGATGTTCTAAGGGTAAAAAGATAAGAGATATGTACATTTCTGTGTACAACACTGGATGTAGGCTTACTGTATGTACAGAAGAACTGGAATTTTGAAATACATGATTAAAAGTAATAAACCTGATGCAAAACCTGCTGAAGGAAAGTTTCTAATGTAGAATAATTGGCAGGTCAAATAGTACATTATTAAAACAGAGTCATTTAAGTTAGAAGGGGCTTCTGGAGGTCATCTAATGCAGCTCCCTGCATATATTAAAGTAGGAGTAAATTAGATGAGATTGTTCAGCCTTTAGCACCTTTCTCGGTAATCTATTTCCGCATTTGAGTGCACTCAGTGATTTTTTTCTTTCCTCCCTCCATTTAAACTAGTTGAAATTTACTTTCTATCTTGTGTCTGTTGCCTCTTAACATGTCAGTGTCCATCATCCACAAGAGTCCAGCTCTCTCTTCTGCACCCTTTCATTAGAGAGCTGACACTCATAAGGATTCTTTAGAGCTCTTTTCTTGACCAGATTGCACAAACTTAGTTCCATCAGCCTCTTGTACACCATGTGCTCCTGCCATCTGGCCAGCTTGGCCTCTGGATATGCTCCAGAGTGTCTGTGTGAGTCCTGCACTGGGGAGCCCAAACCTGGCTGCAACTGCAAACACTGTCTCACAGGTGCTGAGCAGGGATCCTTCCCTGGACCTGCTGCCTGAACTCTTGCAAACAGCCCGTGCTGTGCTCGGCTACCTTTGCTATGAGGATGTACTGGTGATTTGTTTTCAAAATTTTATCTGCTGGCATCTCCAAATACTTTTCTAAAAAAGTCACTTTTTATCTAGTTTGTGTTCAACCTGTCTTGTCACAGGAGGTTGTTCTGTCTTTGATAAGGACCCAGTGTTTACCTTCATTGAACTTCACAAGGTATTGCTAGTGCCTTTCTCCAGCCTGTCCTGGTCCCTCCTCCCACTTTGGTGCCATTGGAAACTTACTGAGGATGCCGCCTGTCCCTTTATCTAGATGACTGATAAAGACATCGGATGGTACTGCTGGTTTCAGTGGTGATCCCCAGGGGATGTGACTGCAACTGCCTGGATACTGTTTGGTACACCTGGTGACTGTTCTTTCAACTCAGCAGTCCAGACGAATTCCCAAACACCTCATGGCTTACTTCATGCCTGTCTAACCAGTTTGGCTGTATACTGTGATACTGTGGAAGACTGTTGTTAATGGCCTTCAGTGCTCTTCCATCATCTGCTAAGCCCATTGTCTCCTTGCAGTAAGCTCTTGTGTTCATCAGGCATCAGTTGTCCTTGGTGAATCCATGCTAGCTATTCCCTGTCATCTTCTTGTGCTTCTTGAGCAGAGGGATGCCTTCCAGGAGGATTTGCTCTGTAATTCTCTCATGAACTTAGGTTAAACTGGCTGATCTGTAGTTGCCTGAATCCTCCTCCTTGCTCTTGAAATTGGTTGTGATATTTATCTTTTTTCCAGTCAGAAGGAACCTCTACCAGTCTCACGGCCTTTCAAAAAGTGGTAGAGTGTGGTATCTCAGCTACACTGACCAGCCCCCTCAGGATTCTTAGATGTAGCCCATCTGGGTGAACATAGATTGTAACCAGTGCTGAAGTGCTTCCAAACTTCATCTTTCTCTTTTGGAGCGAACTTCTTACTCCAGCAGACTGCTGCTGGGTTCAGGGGTCTGTAAGGCTTCTGAGTGGACCTTGCTAGTGAAAACTGGGGCAAAAAAAGCACATGTATGTCATCCTTTTCCATGTACTTTGTTAACAACTGACTTTTTCCACTGGGCACAGAGATCACTTCTTCCTTACCTTTCCTTCTGCCGCCAGTGTTGATTTTTCCTAATACCATCCTAAAACCTGTGTCTTTGGGCTGCTCTTGGGTAGCTTTTCCAGCATCTGCCTGCTGAGTGCTTGTGAAACAGAGGTAAAAACTTTTGTATCTTTAAATATGTAAAACTCGAAATTAGTTGAAGTGTTGGATAATGAATGATTATAACCTCAGTGTATTGTGGGTGAATGGAAGATGTCAGTTCCCCCTAAGCAAGCAGCAAGCATTATCAAGCTTTTTCATAAGGGGGTAAGTCCTGCCTGAGATGTAGAGTGCAACTTGTACCAAGGAGGCAAAGCAATGAAAAAAATGATCCACATCTCTTCTTTTTTTAGATTCATTTTCTTCCCCCATCTCTGAAATAACTAATTCCACATAGAAATTTACAGCTTCAGTGTATGTCCTTCCCCTTTTATTGAAAAGGAAATGTTAATATTTAACAGCAAGATGGGTGGATAAATACTTGATGCTTTGGAATTAATTCAGTTATTTTCTGTTGATGCATGTATTCATTTTAGAAATCATTGGGATAAACTAAAATTCTGGAAATGGAAGCATGTTTTTTTCAAGAAAAATAAGGGAATGAGTTCTTGAGTTATAGTCTGTGTAGACAGACAGTCTGAAATGAAGTTCTTGGTTAGTTTAAACCCTCTGCATGTATTTGATGTTTCCTACAGTTTCCTAACTGGTGTAAGTGTGATTTGTGCTGATGTTCTGGTGACTCAGTAGTACCAAGGTAAAGCCTTGGGTATGTCAGTTAGTGGTCTGGCTGTTCTATCTGAATAGGGCTTTGGTATCTGTTTGGACTAGAAATACCCTTTTTGGCATGGTTGGGAGTTCTGAGGTGTTTTCCAGTAGAGTAGAAAGATTTTGCAGTGGAATTACACTTTGATGCAAAACAGTGCACATCAACTGTGGTAATTAATGGTAAAATTATAATCTGCACATGCACAGCATTTGCCTTCATGTGTGATCTTTCATTTTACATTAGGCTACTTGAAAACTCTTAAATAATAAAGCTTATTACTTTTAATGGTGAACAACTTCCTGTCTTAATTGCTCAAATTCTTGGTATCTCCCACCTGATTTCTATCTAGAGAAGAAAAGGTAAAAGGGCAGAGAAAAAGAAAGTGAAAGGTGTTTTTGAGAAGCAGTAAACTGTCAGAACTGGATTTCAGTCAGTGAGTGAATCTAAGTGTGGATCTTGAAGGCTGTTTGCTAAATGGCTTAGTTAGGGTTCCATGTCATTCTTGGGCTTAGAAGTGAAATAAGTTGGTTGCTGCCATGCAGTATATCAGTGACACAGGTGAGGAATGAAATCAATGTGAATGTGACTGACAACAAAGTCCTTTCTCAACATGTGCTATAAAACTTGTGTAGTAGTAATTTTTTTAAATGAAAGGAATCAGTTTTGAGTAAACAGTCATGACCAATCCCTGGTCTTCTCTTGCAGGCAAATAAACATGGCTCTCAGAATGTCTCTTATATTGTGTGTGTGTGTGTTTGTATTTACTTATTAATTCTTTCATCACCAAAGCCTCTGTATGTTGTATTGCAAGGTGTGATGGTACAAGTTTCCAGAAGACAATTACTGTAATTTCACAATTATAAGATGCACCATTTTGACTAAAGTTTTGGTCCGTACCCGGAAGTGCAACTTGTAATCCGGAGCGGCTAATATATGAAAAAAAGTTCTGAAATTTGCCAACCCAAAAGTGCGAGCCGGCAGCAGCCCCAAGCTGAGCCGAGCCCACCTGGTCCCGGCGGGGCAACCCCGGACCAGGGGAAGCGAACGTGGTGGGGGCCAGGCGGGCAGCCCCGGGCCAGGGAAAGTGAACGCAGCAGGGGCCAGGGGGAGCGAACACGGTGGTGGCAGGACCGGCAAAACTGGGCCAGGGCCAAGCCCGTCCAGCGCCGGCGGTGGCAGCGGCGGATGGCCCCAAGTGGCCCTGCTGAGCGGCAGTACCGAGCTGACTCCCTTGGCCCTGTCAGCAGCCCCAGGCAGGCCGAGTCTGCACGGCCCCGAGCCAAGCCAGTAAACCCCATGATCCCGTGATTCTGTTGCTAATTGGCAACTTTGTGAAAGTTGCGCTGGGATCCTCGCTGTGAACAAAAGTGAGGCTTACAATCCGGTCCGGCTTATATACGGACAAAGAACGGAATGTTGCCAACACCCGGACCTGCGGCTTATAATCAGATGCGGCTTATACTTGTGAAATTACTGTACTTAGTAATTATGGAATAGTCTTGAGGTTACACTTTTTGTCCTTGGTAAATAAAACTGAAACCTCTGACTTTCAGGGTGTTGAGTTAAGTAGCTGTGCTTTCAGTTCAAATATTGTTGACCTTTCTGATTACATTGTATATGTTGTACATACCTTAAGTCACACACAACCAGATTTTTTGGGGGTAGAAGGCAAATTGCAGATGCTGATCTGTTGCAGTTGTCCATGCATAAGACTTAATTTTTCATTTTGGAAAGAAAAAGAATGTGAGTTGAGGATTTATCCAAGAATCTTATTCAGAGGGTTGACTTTTAATATAAACTAATGATATAGTTAATTCTGGTGTTCTTTGCTACTGTTTAAGGAGATGGATCCTGTTCTGGCGAAGTGATTTTTGCTTTAACCAGAAATTAATTTCCTCCTCTGTTCCCCATAATGTATATTTAAGAAGTAGTTACATTTGAATACTTTGTTTTTCTGTTCAGTACAAATTGTGGTGTTGCAGCTTCACAGTGGTGTAAGAGTGGTATGTTTCCAGGTGGATTTGAATGTTTTGGTTATAAATTCTGTAGCAATCTGCCTTTTCTGAAGTTCCTTCAGTGGAAAACAATTTAAAGAACTTCAGTTTAAATATTCTCACTTGATTACTGCACTTTGCAGAGATCTGATGTTATCCACTATTTTAGCATAGTAAGTAAGACAGTTCTAATTTATACTTCTATTGCCTATGGAAGATATTACTGTTTTTTTTCTGAAATTCGACAAAATCATTTTGCTGAGATCAGCACATCTGTTGCAGTACACAAATTTGTAAAAGTACAAATACATATGTGTAGTTTTAACAAATGCATTACAATTTAACAAGTATTTATGTTTTATTTTTCTCTTTGTTTTTTAACTCTTTATTCTCATCTGAAGATTTTAATTAAGGGCAAAGGCTATGCTGTACCTTTTCAGTGCTCAGGCCTCTGCAGGTGAATCAGTGTGAAAATAAAATGCAAATATTCTTAATCTAGTGCTTTGTCTCTCTCTGTGTATTTAGATACAAAATGCAAGGTCCAGAATTTTAATTTAGAAGTCGGTGGAGAAATTTAATAGCTAACTAAAATTCGAAAATAATTTGGAGTTTTTTTCTTTGTATTTAAATGAGATAATGGTCTATTTCCCTTTATTAAGAATTTGAATGCTGCAAGCTGGTGTTTTTTTCCTTAGAAGCTTGGAGTTTTTAAATTAGCTGTTGCTGAGAAACAAATACTAGATTATATGATTTAGACTGGCTAATTTGAAATGCATGTGGCAGAAAATGGATTTTTTTAAAAATTCTGTAAACCCTTCATTTAATTTTGTTCTACTGGTGTGTACTTTCATTATTTCCTGTTGTTTTGATGAGAACTCAATTAACTGGTCGGTGACAGCGCTGCATAGGTGCCCCTTGTGCTGGCTGCTGAGTTTGGTCTGTGTTCTGTGCAGTGTTATGCTCTCTTTGGTGTTTGTCTAGTGAAGTGTGATCTTAGCAGAGAAAGTGGGGAGATTTGCAGCTTTTTAAAGGTCATTTTTCACCTCCTGCATCTTCCAGATACTATTGAAATCTGTGTAGCTTTTAAGTACCATCATCTTCTGCTTGAACTTAAGGAGTGCAGAACAGCAGTGGAGTTGAGTAAGAACTTTTTGTGTTTGCCAGCAGTTGTTTTCAGAGGAAAACTTCAGCTGGAACTTGGGTCAGGCAGTCTGGTGAAAACTGGTCCTTGGAGAGGCATTGGTCCCTTCTGTTTGCATAGACAGTTTGTGTTTGCTCATAGAGGTACACTCATACTATAAGAGGGTTTTTTAAACCCTGTCGTAATTGATCCTGATTGTTAAAAATTAGTGTTGGCAGTATAAACATGCAAGAAATCAGGAACTGATAACTAGAATTATTCTTGGACATAACTGTTAATTCTGAGGAAATGACTAAGGAATGGAAGTCAGTAATTTTTACATTGTTTTGAAGGTTAAATCTTACTGTTTATTCCTATTAAATGTGTATAAAAACTGTGAGGGGAGAGAGGAAATGAGTTAATCAAAATGTCCAAGAGAATATTTTGTCAAGTTTCAGAACAGTAATGTGAAGTTGGAAGTTCTCCATTGTTCTTTGGAGTGATAATTTGCTTTTGACTCTTATAGATTCCACTTTCTGATTCTTCTTTTCTTTCATAATTTTGAGACATCACTAAGTCAGATTGAACATACAGGGGTTCAGACTGAAGTGTGGTTTAGAAATGAGCTTTTGATAATAGCCAGAGAAATCAAAGAGTATAATAAGACAAATGCAAGTGATCCTTGTTCCAGCAGTCTCTCTCAATTTCTCTCTCTGGCCTTTATGATTCTGTTTTTTGCTATTTCTGGCAATAATTGAGCTTCATGGGTCTTACTTGGGAGTATGGAAAGGACAGATGACTTATTGTTTACATTTCCCAGGAAATTCATGTGAGGTGCCACAACAATTCTGCATTTGCCCAGTGCACTTCTGCAATTTATTATCATTGGTTTTGCTGGGGCTTCTGAACACCCGACTGGTGACTTTGCGCAGACTGAACTCTGACTAGGATGAAGAGTGGGATGCTGGTGCTCTTCTAATTCACACTTCATATTTAGGTTTGGATTCCTTGTGTTGGAAATGCTTAGCTTATTCCATGGATTTGCTCCTCGTGGGGCAGCACTGCCCTCTCCAGCTCTGAGAGACACTCTCAGAGAACAAGACACTCTGCCTTTGGTAGTTGCAGTCTCTTAACTGTGTTTGACATTTCGGTAGCTTGTCCGTAACTTAATACTCTCACTTAAAAGAGACAGAGGTAAGATGCTGAAAACAAGGTTGTGGAAAAGATAGGTTTGTATAACCACTTTATAAAGCATGACCTTTTGTCTCACTACACCTTTCTGTGATCTTTTAGATTAACTGCATGTAACTTCCTCTCTTTGTTTCCTTAAGTAAAAGTATTTTGTAGAAATATTCAGTATATAAACATGGATAGTAAGTTTTCATATCTGCATTTAATGAAAACCATGCATAATTTATGTTTAAACTGATGGTACAGTGTGGTAATATTTGGGAAGCTGTCTGAAATTTTGAGAGATAGATGCTGATTAAAAAAAAGGAAACAAAAAAAGGCATAGTAAACACAGATTTTTGGCTTCTCATGTCTTTTATGCAATTAGTGAATTTATCAAACTAGAAATATGATGAAACACTTAAAATCCAAACAACAGTACAGTAGTTTCACGAATACAAGCCGCACGGATTATAAGCCGCACCCCCGGTGCCTCGACAATGTTGCTGTCTTTGTCAATAGATAAGACGCACCCCGAATATTAACCGCACTTTCGTTCGTCGCGAGAATCCGTGCGCAGCTTTCACAAATTGGCCAATTAGTAACAGGATCGCGGCATAGCGGGCTTTACTGGCTCGGGGCGGGGCCAGGCAGGCTCGGCCCGCTCATGGTTGCTGACGGGGCCGGCCGGGTGGTGCTGCAGCCGCCGCCGGGCTCACTGGCCCCCCTCTCCTGTCAGCACCGCCCCGCCGCTGCGTTTACGTACTCGCCCTGCCGGCGGGCCAGCCACTGCCGCCGCTGGCAGGCATGCCGGCCGCCTCGCCGCTGCGTTCACGTACTCGCCCTGCCGGCGGGCCAGCCACTGCCGCCGCTGGCAGGCATGCCGGCCGCCTCGCCGCTGCGTTCACGTACTCGCCCTGCCGGCGGGCCAGCCGCTGCCGCCGCTGCCAGGCTCGCCGGCCGCCACTGGCTCGGGGCGGGGCCAGGAAGGCTCGGCCCGCTCATGGTTGCCGACGGGGCCGGGTAGCCCAGCTCAGCGCCACGGCTCGGCGGGGCTGGCCGGGTGGTGCTGCCGCCGCCGCCGGGCTCGCTGGCCCCCCTCTCCCGTCAGCACCGCCCCGCTGCCGCGTTCCCTAGCCCTGCCGGCGGGCTGCCGCCGCCGCCGCCCGGCTCGCCGGCCGCGCCGCATTCCCTAGCCCTGCCGGCGGGCTGCCGCCGCCCGGCTCGCCGGCCGCGCCGCGCCGCGTTCCCTAGCCCTGCCGGCGGGCTGCCGCTGCCCGGCTCGCCGGCCGCGCCGCACCGCGTTCCCTAGCCCTGCCCGCCGCCGCCCGGCTCGCCGGCCGCGCCGCGTTCCCTAGCCCTGCCGGCGGGCTGCCGCCGCCGCCCCCGGCTCGCCGGCCGCGCCGCGCCGCGTTCCCTAGCCCTGCCGGCGGGCTGCCGCCGCCGCCGCCCGGCTCGCCGGCCGCGCCGCGTTCCCTAGCCCTGCCGGCGGGCTGCCGCCGCCACCACCGGGCTCGTGGCCGCCCCCTCCCGTCTGCACCGCCGCCGCGTTTCCTCACCCTGGCCAGCACTGCAGGCCCCCGCACCGCCGGGCTCCCCCATGCTGCTGGCCCCGATTCTGCTGGGCTTCCCCCGCTGCCAGGCAGCCCCACCCGCCGGCCTTCCTGCTTCTGCCATGCTCCCCTGCACTGCTAGCCCCAGTTCTCCCGGGCTCCCCCGCCCTACTGACCCGGCTCTGCCGCCCCCCTGCCCCGCCCTGCTGGCTCAGGCTCTGCCGCCCGCCCCCCACACTGCTGGCCCCGCTTCTGCCAGGCTTTCCCACCTCAGCCGGGGCCGGCCGGGCTCCAGCTTGGCTTGGGGCTGCCATGGGCTCTCACTTCCGTGTTGGCAGCTTTTAGAATTTTGTTAATGTATTAGCCGCCCCGGAATATTGGCCGCACTTCCGGGTTTCCACCAAAATTTTGGTCAAATTGGTGCGGCTTGTATTCGTGAAATTACTGTAATTTCACGACTATAAGGTGCACCGGATTATAAGGCACACTTCCAGGTGTTGGCAAATTTCCAAACTTTGTCCGTATATAAGGTGCACTACTGTATAAGGCGCGCTTTTTTTTTTTTACAGTGAGGATCCGCGTGCAGCAAAGTAATGAACTAGTAACGGAATCACGCGATCACGGGGTTTACTGGCTCGGCTCGGGGCCGGGCAGACATGGCTCGGCTTGGGGCTGCTGCGGGCTCACATTTCCGGGTTGGCAAATTTCTTAACTTTGTCCATATATAATGCGCTCCGGGGTATAAGTTGCACTTCAGGGTTCAGACCAAAATTTTAGTGAAAAGGGTGCACCTTATACGTGTGAAATTACAGTAATTTCACGAATACAAGGTGCACCAATTTGACTAAGATTTTGCTCCTAAACTGGAAATGCGGCTAATACTCAGGAACGGCTAATATGTGAATAATTTTCTGACATTTACAACCTCAGAAGTGCCAGCCAGAGTGCCGAGCCGAGCAGCTGCAAAGTCGGCATTTTGCGATTGTTACAAGTTGTTACTCTGTTGCACCGCAGGTGGAGCCTGGCTGCCTGCAGGCAGCACGGGGGGCGGGGAGAGAGGAGGGAGAGCTCTTTCCTTCCCTCCTCTGCCACAGCCCAGGGGAGAGACGGGGAGGCCCCGCACCGCCACTGCCGCGGCCCGGGGAGGAGAGGGGGGACCCGGGCCGCCACTGCCGCCGCTCTGGGAGGCAGCGGGGGACCCGTGCTACCACTGCCGCGGCTCGGGGAGGCGGCGGGGTGCTTTGTCCCTGCCCGCCGCTGCGGGAGCGAGGGGGGCTCCGTCCCTGCCTACCACCACAGGGCAGCACCGGGCCGTGGTGACCGAGCCCAGTGGCAGCGGCGGCTGGCCCCCAGTGGCCCCGCCGAATGGCAGCGCTGGGCTGGGCTACCTGGCCCCGTCGGCAGCCCCGAGCGGGCTGAGCCTACACAGCCCGAGCTGAGCCAGTAAACCCCGCCCTGCCGCCGTTCTGTTACTGTTTGGCAACTTTGTTGCACGCGGGTCCTCGCTGCAAATGACAGAGCGGCTTATACTCGGGTGCGGCTTATTTATGGACAAAAACCGAAATATTTGCCAACACGCAGAGATGCGGCTTATACTCAGTGCGGCTTGTATTCGTGAATTTACTGTACTGTACTCTGGGTAGCCTGCCTCAGCAGATAGATACTGTGTTTGTTCATGTTTGTTGGCTAATGTGAGACAAGAAAATTACATCAAGGAAATTAATGACTTTTGCTGTATTTTTTTGCAAGATTTTTGCAATTATGATATAAGCAGGTCTGTTGTATTATTATAGATGTATTTTCCCAGCAAGAACTTATTCTCTGATTTTTATAGATTGTTGGAGATTAACCTTAGGCCAAAAATAATCCACAAGATTAATTCAATATTGTAAGTGAGGTGTATAAAATCTGCATAATAGTAATCTGGCCAAGAGGCCAAGTTTATTTATTAAAAAAAAAATAAAATCTGACTCATTTTTCTTTGAACCCAATGACAGTTTAATCCTAAGAAGGATCTGAGAAGTCTTTTTTTGTTTTTAGCATCGATTTTGTCTTTTATAGTAATTCTATTTACTAATTTTGATTACTAGAAAAAGGCTGCAAAAGCAAATTAAAACTTTCATTGGCAGCCCCAGATTAACTGATCTATTGAAACCTTTTCTGTAATCATTGGAAGAAGGTGAATGTTTGAGTGTCCTCGGTAATACTTTGAGATGTGTTTGTTAGCAGTTTCAAGGAATTGAAGGTTACTGCAGGCAGTGCAATGGAAACACCTTTCTTTGTATAACTTCTTCAATTGCTTGCTCATATAGATATGAAGGAGACTTCCTTTAGGTCAAGTATTTTTTTTGATTAGAGATATAAAATGCTTTTAATTGTTTATTAACTGCATGAGCAAGCTTTTGTATCGGGAGCAGTTGATTGCTTTCACACTACCTTTCCAAGCAGCAGTTCTTGCTTGAATTTATTTGACTAGTGAATTTCATCACAGAGAAATCATCTCAACAAACACACTGTCATTTAAAAAAACAGTAAGGCTCTTTCATTTAAGGAAGGTCCATATAATTCCTTGGTGCTTGTGTTCCGGAAGCTTTCATATGTGCAGCTCATACCAATTCCTAGAAGAGTTAAGGTAATTTGAAAGACTTTTAACAGTGATTTGAATGTTGAGGCAAAACCTTGTTTTTCCCTCCTCTTGATCTATGTAAAATGAGCAAAACAGTTTGCTTCTTCAGACTTCAAATGGAAAAAGCAAAAAAGCAGAAAGTGAAGGAAATAGCATGATTGGGGAATAGAGAGATGTGTTAGTACTAGGTATGTCTTACTGACCTATTCTTACCAATGGAAGATCATCTTTTTGTTAAGGAAATGGTCTTACTGTCTTTTATGAAAATTTCTGTTCTCCATTTCCTAAGACCTGTCAAGGCCTTTGGAATTAAGAACAGAGCTGCATTGTGGAATATATTTATGAAAACTTGTCCTAGCAATGTGAAATGCCAGCAGATTAGTTGTGACATATGAAACACGTTGAGAATTCACTAGTCAAATAAAAATTAGAGTGGTAGTTGAACCAGTGCACTTCGTCATACGTAGGACTGGGAGGGACAGTGGTTAGAAAGAAGATTAATTTGGTGTGTTTTTTTGTTGTCATGCACATTGTTCCGTATTTCTCAGCATAAAGCAGGTGACTTTCAGGTTTCAGTTGGTCTTTAAAATAGCTGTAGTTTCTCTCGCCATCTTTTCCTGTTATATCTTAATATTTAGATGTCTAAGTGACAATGTAAAATCTTTGCTTCTAACCTAAAGGGTTTTAAATATATGTGAAAATTTATTTAAAGTGTAAATGAAAATGTTAATTTTTAACTTGTGCAGGAGTATTTAATTTTTACCAAGAAACTTGTTTTTTTTTTTCATATTACAAAGGAAGGGAGGTTTGTGCTTATTAAGTATTGAGGAGACTGTTGAAACTAGTTTTGATACTACAGCAGTAGAAGTCTGGAATATAGCTGTCAAATCAAAACTATAGTGCTTGCAATTTCGGAAAATCTGTGATTGAGGTATGAAAAAAGCACCTAGTGTTTCTATTAATTTACAAAAGTCCTTTTTTCCTGCTGTGGATTCCCATATTCATGTAGTCTTCTTTCTTCGAAATGGACTGGACAAAACAGTTTCTGGACAGTGGTGGATTTTGATGTGTACAGATTTTGATTTATGGGAACTGGGTATTGAAATGTAGGTTTTCCTGAGGACCTGGTTATCTTGATTGATGGTGATTATCGAGTACTCATGACCGGGGAGTTTCCTGGACTGTCCCATAATGAGTTACCTCCCTTGAGGCTGGTTCTATTAACTTACTAATTGCGACTTTGTTAGCGGCTGCAGTGCTGGAATTCTATGCAGCAATCTTTTCTCCTCACTGTGGCTCAGTGTTCCTAAAGTTACTTTAATACACTCTTTATTTATACAAACATGATTAATCTTTCATAAAACACGAATTACTTTATTACATATATTACAGTAGCATGTGGAGAAAATTCCTGGGTGAAATACTCAATTTCTTTAATGGACAGAGGTTGTTCTATTGACTGCATTGGACCAACACTGTTATTTTTACAGTTAGAGAATAAACAATTAATAATCTCCTTAAAGCAAGGATTGCATTATGCTTCTCCTTTCCTCTGGAATATAGGTCATTAAAATTTTGAGTGATGGTACAGTTCAGTAACTTGGCTAGTGATTGGTTTCAATTTTCAATGCTGCCTGCAAGCATTATGTAGCAATCACAAAAAAAGTAACTTGCGTTTGCCAAATTCTAGCTTTGAAAAATTGCGTACTCTCACTTGCTACTTTATATTTTCCTAAGTTAAAAATTAATTACTGGCTGCAGAAATTAGAGTGTTAGTTTTCAGTTGGTGTCAGGGAAACGGTGTGAAAGCGTACTAGAGTTGTTTTATCCTTGAGGCAGAATGAACTACTGCTTAAATGAGTAAACCTGTTTACCAGAACTTGATGCATAAAGTATGGTGTGTTGGTTTATTTTTGTTTTTAATAAGATACACGTAAAGACTGGTAACATCTCTGTAGAGTAGCAGAAGAATACTTATCTGTTATACCCTTTGGAAGGGAATAAATAGAGAGGAGAAGGGTTTTTCTCTAAAGCAACTGAAAATAAAATGTATTTCCTTAATTGGATAAGCTAACATCAACTATACTTTTAAACAGCATAAATCAGTCTGTGGCAGCTAGAGGTTTGTGTGCTCTGTTCTCCTACTAATATTTCTTCTGTGTGTGGACAAATCTTAGGCCTGAAAATTTGAGATAATTGTTCAAAAGTATCCCATCAACCTTGTTTTTGTTTTATCTAGCTTGTTATCCATGACTCCTGCTTGCTCAAATTGTGCAAGTAAACAGAAGGAAGCCCCCAGCTTGCTGGGAGGTTGCCTTTGTGGCCAGCAGTTTTCCTGATGTGCTTTCACTTACCTGGTGTTTCATCTAGTGTTTGTGATGCTTCACCCAATATGTACGTTTTAGGGGTTGGGATCAGTGGTTGGTTTGGTTTTTTTAGTTTGCCTCGCTTGAGTCATGCTCCAGCTCAGGACCAACTGTATGCCCACCATTCCTCTGGAAGGGTTCTTTACCTCGGTGGTTTTGACTTTAAGCTAAATAAAAATACTATTTTTTCCCTCAAGCAACTCCATACTTTGACTGTGTAATATTTAAGTGGTTTAGTGGGTTATGTGTAACACAGAGATTCAAGTCAAGAAAGCTGGTTCTCTCCTTTCCAGTAAATGTTTCAGTATTCACACTGAGTTGTGTTTGACAAGCGCTGCTTATCATTTATTTGAGGATATGCAGATGTAGTGTGTTTTTGAAGGAGAACAGACATTTTCTTGTTTGTGTGGTTCTCTTTTGATTCTGTTTTCCTTAAATTGCTATTCTTTGTCTATGGGATTGAAATGTAAAAAGAATGTGAAAAAGCTCTGTATCTAGGCACCTGGTACAACAATTCCGAACATTTTACCATCATGAACGGAATAATTATTTGCTGTTGGCTACATAATGGAGGTTTGCTTTCTCAGGAGACAGTGTTGCCAAAATAAGTCAGTGGTTATTTTCTAGTTGTGGGGTTTTTATTTCTTGTGGCTTTGTTTGTTTGGTTTGGTGTTGTTGTTGTGTTGTTTTATTTTTTTGGAAAGATTTTTGTTCTTTACAGTGCTTTCCTGGAAATAAGAAGGATTTTTTTAATGTACATACATATATGTGTTTAAAGTACAGTGATACAGCTCTGTTGCTTATTAAGTTGATTTTATTCCTCGGAAATAGTATCTGTAAGCCAAATAAATGGATGGTTGGTTGTTTTTTTCATTATGTGCTTAACGTGATGTTTCACTGCCAGAAATAAGACTGGGAAACAATTTATGGGTAATACAACAGTTTTTAGTGTAAGCACAGAGACGGTTTATCATAAGAAGATTACACAGAGAGGAGTTGAGATTAAGGTTGAAATTAAGATTGTAATACTGTTGTAGTCGTGAGATTTGAACAAACTGATTTTATGACACCTAGAATTTTCTTCTGCAAATGTCAGGTCAGTAGAGAAGAGAGTTTTGGGGCAGGTGGTGAGCTGTGCTGCCTCAACATAAAGAATCATATGGGATTTTATCAGGTTGTTTAGTCTTTCAATGAAGAAGCTTTGAAAAGGTAAAGCTTTGTGTAATTGCAGCATTTCTGGGTTTCTGGGGAAGGTGTCTTCTATTAAAGGGGGGAGCCAGGGTAATGCAGTTTTGATACATTTTTGAAAAGAAGATGATGTGACTGAGACCCTTGGACAGTTCCACATGCACAAACACATAACCATGTCCTGTTTCTGGAGGCGCAAGTTAGAGTCACCACACCACTTCAGTAATCAGGAAATATGAGTCATGGAGTGATTGCAAGGCCATTTAGTTTAATGCTCATTTTGCTGTGATGCACTATATGCTGTAGCTCAAACAAGGGAATAAACCATGACTTTTGGTGTATATCTCTACTTCAGACTTAAGTTAGCAGAAGATGAATATCTGCATAGCTCTATTGGACCTTCCTCTTCTCAAAGGTCACAGATTCTCTTGAGGAACCATAGTTCTGAAAATAGGTATAACTTATTTCCCAGTCTGGTTTTTTTTTTTTTTTCAGTGTGAGGTTGTCAGACAAACTGTATGGCCTTGAAGCCTGCCTTTAATACTTCTGTCTGTAATACAGGATGATTTTGTTTCTCTGCTAAAAAAAAGTATGAATTAACCTGCTCTTGATTGTCTTCTTTCAAGCAGGTAAGAAACTTCCTTCCAAAACATGTTTCTTGTTTCTTATTGAAAATAGGTCAACATTTATCTTCCTTAATTGTTATCTTTTCACACCTCCACAATTCTTATTTTTTTGGTGCTTATAATGCTGAAGCAAAAGATATTTTTTTCTTTCCACAAACCAACAGTTACCTAGAGCAGTTACTTTGAAATATTTGTTGAACACAAACTGGGGGTAAATAGAAAAAGTTTGGTAACTGCTTCAGGAGTCTGATTCACGTAAAAATTATGTTTACTTTTGGAGACCAGTTTGCAGAGGAAGTTTCTGAATCTGTCACGTCTGCAAAGCAGTTTTCTTCTGGAAAGTCAGTGGCTTTCTAGAACCTTTGATTCTTTCTCCTGTGATAATGAGTGTGTGGTGCCAGGAGTGCCTTGGCCTGTGTTACTCTGCCCAGCAATCCCATGGATGTACGTGCCTGCCTAGGTATTTGTGTTCTGCATGTGATGTGTTTTTGCAAGTCTGGATTCAGTGGGAGTACATGGAAGAGTTATGGAGGGAAGGAATCAAACGTGATTCTGTGTCCTTTGCCCTGATCCAATGCTGCATCTCCCTGGATTTTCTAGAATTGCTGTTCTTCACCTTCTCTTGCTCTTTAATGACTTAGGCTACTTTACAAAGGCAGCTGTAGTGAACTTGAGATACCTGTCTGGAATGAAGTGGGGAAGCTGATCAGTTTGAGCCTCCCACAGCCTAGTACTGTATGTATGTGAAGGTATGTTCTGATGACTGGACCCAAAACAGTCTCAGTAGTATGGCTTAGTTACCTTTTATCCAGGACTTTGTATAAGCAAAACACTCTCTGATGTACATCAGAGAGGTTGGTTGACCAAAACTATGTGATAAAGCTAGAAATGCAACAGTTTTTCTGCAGTTCTTTTGTTGTCCCTATGGCTTAAAATATATTTTGGAGCAAGAGCCACATGCCATACCACACACACTCTCTCCTAAAGTGATGTCTGAATAATTTCTTTGACTCTCAAAACTTCTTTGGTCTTAAAATCTGTTTGTCAAAAAATCTTTTCTGAAACTCTTATTTTTAAAAATCTTAATTCTGTTATCATAGTAGGCTTTCTTTCACTGAGTTTAGAAACATTTCCTCCTGTGTGTATGGTCCTGACTTTTTGTGTGTGTATATGTGTGTGTGATATTGTTCACTGTAGTATGGGGGGAAGTACCTTCTCTATAGGAATGAGCATGACTATTCAAGGTACCTCTTTTGTAGCACTGGCTTCCTCACAGTAGCAGTACATACTTCCCAGTGTTTCCTACAGTCAAGGGAACTTTGACAGCAGAATTTGTTGTTGTCTTTTGGAAGGCGTTATTGGAGGAGTCCGTCTGACTCCTGGCTCTGAGGATTTGAGAAGGTACCATCTGATCTGAGGTTTCAATCCTTGGGTCAGCATTGGCAGAAGAGAGAGTGTATTTTTCATTTAGAACTGAACTCCACTATCAGCTTAAACTAAGGAACTGGACTTGGAGCTGAGGTAACTGAAGTGTATTGGATTTGCCCTTTCCTGTCCCTGACTGTCAGCTCCTCACTGCTGGTTGCTGCCCTTCCAGAAACTTTAAACTGGTAAAGCAAATGCTAAATTTCATTCCTCAGAATTCTGAGCCAACATGCAGCTGTTGAGGTTATCAGGAAGTAAACTTGGTGTGATTGTGGACTTAACAACTGTCTATATGTTCTAACTAATGCAGTCAGAAATAAATTCTTACATTTTTAGCTTTAAACTTTTCATCAAAAAATATGATTGAAAAAATTAGATACTTGAGTTTAGTAGTAGGAATCTGTTAGATTTTGTTCACGACTAGTAGGTCAACTGGCCTACATTTACATTTGTAGGAAAAGGGAGGTTTAAAGTGCATCATTCGGTAACGAGTGAAAAAGAGCACTAGAGCCAATGACACAAGGGAAATGAGAGTCACCATAGACTGACTGCAGATGACTATAAAGTCCAGAATGCATGTGTGTGTGTCTCCCTTCTTGTTACCAAAGAATAAAAAAGCTTCTTCCTCAAATAACCTTAATGCATGATTCTTTTAGAGAGGTTTTTATTCTTTTTAGTGCTTTTCTTCAAATGCACTTAGCTGAAGTGTGAGGTCATGTGTCTTTTAAATGAAGAAAAATGGAACACTTTTCTCTTTAGGTAGCTTACTACTTAAGATGGTGTAAATTTCAATAATCTTAATGAGAATCACATCCATACTCTTGAGTAAAGTTCATGTCAGAGTTGAAACCATTTAGTTTGAAGAAATGACTTGTTCATGATTTGTGGTGCTTAGTTCATCTCTGACATTAAAACCTATTTTCGATCAAACACTGATGATAAAATATGGTGTAAAAAGATTTTCCCAAATGCCAGATCTACTTGTGTTTGTGTTTTACTGGCAAACTGAAGCTACAATGGCTTTGTTTGTACTGCGGTGGGATAGGGGAGCACTGACAGTAGGTTGGAATAGTCTGTAATGAAGGACTGGAATTAGGGGTTCTGGAGTGCTAATTTATCCAGTTAATATAGTTGTGTATCTGAAAAGGTGTTTTGTCTGCACTGGCTATGGTGGTTTAAGTTGGTTGGAAAGGCAGGCTTGGAGTGCACTCTTAAACACATTAAAGGCCTTATAACTCAAAAGTACAGTAATTCACGTGTATAAGGCGCACCTTTTTGACTAAAATTTTGGTCCAAACCCTGAAGTGCGCCTTATACTCCGAAGCGCCTTATATATGGACAAAGTTTAGAAATTTGCTGACCCGGAAGTGTGAGCCCGCAGCAGCCCTGTGCCGAGCCTACCTAGCCCTGAGTGGGGCCGGGGCCACTGCCAGCGGCCGCAGGGAGTGGGGCCGGGGCCGCCCCCTGTGGGGGGAGCGGGGCTGGGGCCGCGGCAGCCCCGAGTGGGCCGAGCCCGCCTGACCCCAAGCCGAACCAGTAAACCCCGTGATTGCACGATTCCGTTACTAGTTCATTACTTCGTTGCGCGTGGACCCTTGCTGCAAAAAAAATGAGTGTGCCTTATATGCTGGTGCACCTTATATATGGACAAAGTTCGGAAATTTGCTGACACCCCGGTGTGCCTTATACTCGTGAAATTACTGTAATGGCGAGAGTGTGTATGGTTTCCTTTGAAAGTATCTGACCTGAATAAGGAGCTTCTCACAGTCATTTAATGTTTATAATATTTTCTTTACTTTTGGGTTAATATTTAGGAAGTAGAAATTCTCTTAAATTCCCTTTACACACCTGGGGCAAGAATAAGTATTTAGTGTGTCAGTTTGCTTCTGTATTTGTGTGATCGTACTTTTCTTTGGCTTTACAAATGGTACATTTTTCCCTCATTTTATTATTGAAATACTGCTGCAGAAAACGTTTCATAGTTCACATGGTGCTTGTTGGTTCATTCTTCATTGCAGAAAGAAGAGCTGGTGAAAACGTAATGTTAGCAGTCTGCATTTGACTTTGATGATAAATGGAGTAGAACCACCTTACGCTGGAGTTTTGTGTGTTACTCTCCTGTAAGTAAGCTCAAAAATTAAACTTAAATAGACTAAACCACAAAAATTTGTTAAAATAGGTTATCTTGTGATCCTTCTTTGTGCGGATGTGCTGGAAGTAGTGGTTGAGGCTTTATTTTTGTCATCATCAGTTCCAGCAATAAGAGGTGTACAGAGTGGCCTCTGATAACCTGGACCTTTGCTCCTAATGTGGCTGGCAGTCACCTCTACTGATTTCTCCAGTGCTAATGTCACTGTAAAGATAATGATTCTTTAGGATATACTTTATTTGGGGAACATAACTGATGTTGCCTTCAAACAGTTCTGTAATAGTTGACCTGCACTTTCATATAGAGGATTTACTTTGAAATTTGTGTTTTGAGCTAGACTTGCTGTTTATTGCAAGCAAGCTCTTCAGCGATGTTTTTACTGCACTTGCTAAAAAATACATGGAGTTAATAAACTTTTTGTAACATACGTAAAATCTTGTGTGGTAAAACCTTGTCTTTCTCATGCCAAGAAAATCTTCAAAACAAAGATACTTTAAAAAAATCAAAACAAAACCTATTGGAACAGTGAGTCCATTATGCAGGCTGAGTGGAGCTCAGCTTACATCATTTGTCAGGAAAATATTCCTGCTTGTGAGTTCATGGTTGGTCTGGAGATATGAAAAGTGTCAGAGTGTGTGAAACTGCTCATCCAAATTTGTAGCCACTCTGAATCACCTGTTGTTTAGAGACTTTTTAATAAGGTGGCTTCTAATGAGTTTTTATGCTGTACAAGTCAGTTATCTAAAGAACTCAAATTCTTTTTTCTGGGATTCCTTCATGTAATATCCTCACTAGGTTGATGGGTAAAACTATGCCTTGGTTAGGGAGAGGAAAAAGCTTTTTGATGAGTTGCATGTAAGTTATGCCAAGTCAAGTCTTTGAAAGGGCAAAACACTTTTTGACTGTTTTCAAAAGTGATAGAAAATATGACAGCATTGAAAGCTGCCTAGTTCCCACACCTGCTTTTTCTGGTTTAAAACTGCAAAACTTTCTCTTCCTGCCAACATCATATGTAACACCTATTCAAAATAGTGGAGAATATGCATGCCTTTGTTCTTTTATGTGCTGTTTTCTGCTTCCATATAGCTATACCTAAGTCAGCATTCTTTTCTTGATCACTGGGTGGTTGGAATTAAAAGAGAATCACAAAGTTCTACTCCTTGGTGCTGCTGGGAAGGGCAAGGTGAAGCTTAACCTCTTCTTGTTCCTGGTCACCCACAGATGTGGGTTGGGCTGTCCCTCCTTGGGCACTTTCCAGCCTTGCAAAGGTGACAGTCACAGATTTTTCTCCCTGTGCTGTGTGTGACTCACCTGAACTCTGAGTCTTAAGCACAATATATCCCAGCACTCAGCCACAGCAGTATTTTTCAGGAAACTGGAATGGAAGTAGACCATATATAGAGATGCATGCTCTTTATAAAGTTTATGAAATCTGAAAATACATTTTTCCTTTTTTGACACAGAAAATATAAAAATGTATGCATTTAAAATAGAAAAAGTTTTAAGATTCAGCTCTTCATTCTCGAATGAGGGAAGACATTCTGAATTAATGTAGGTCATGCTGTCTTTATTTGGTGGATACCTACAATAAGTGTCCTTATGCTGGCATGCTTGGAATATTTCAACTCTGTATTTTTATATGAACTTGTAATGTATAGGCTGGCCATTATTTTGCCCTTTCTCTTTGTTTCTAGATTTATTTCTCTTGTGTGGAGATGGGAAGACTTGCTTTTGGTTGCCATAATATTTTTAGTTTCATTGATGCTTATGTTTATATTTTTTTAAATGGTGTGGTTAATTTTAACAGTTGTGGGTGGTTTCAGGGAAATTAGGTGAGAAGGATCTGATCGTGATTTAGTATTACTTTTGACTTCACCACCTATAGATATAAAGGATAACAAAAACCCCTAACATAAGTGATTGTTAGTAATGTTTTTATGTGGAGAGCATACACTTGGTATGCACTTTTTGGGAAATTAATTTTCAGGTAATCTGTATCTTCACATGACCTTTGTGACACTCTGGGTAAGCAAAATGCCTGAGGGAGAACCAAGGGCACAAATTAGGGAGGTAGAGGAAGCAGACTCTGGAAGATTAAAAACAGGGGAAATCAAAGCTCTGGGGTGAACCTCTTCATTTGTTATCTATATGCATATATTAATATATTAATAACCACTGCTATTAAATCATAGAATTTTTAAACACCAGCCTAAAAATCATAAGACTCCTTATGCCAATGAAGTCAGAGTTTGAGAAATATAGTATAATACATTAGTATAATTTTAAGTATTGTATTATTCCACAATAGCATTATACCTACTAACATACTGTGTACAGCTTCAAAACTAGTATTTATTTTTCATTATTAAGTTCTGGTGGCAGGAAGAGAATACTGACCTGAGATGGAAGTCAAAACATCATTTAGCAAAGCCAACAGGATTCCTGAGACTGTATCCACATTAATTAATGAAGAATTTGTCTTGATTCATCAGAAATCTGAGGATGCCTCTGGAAACGATGAAAAGCCACAGCTAAAGGTTTGCTATGAACTAATTTTTAAATGTGTAGCAAGGTTTGATGAAAAGAGTGCATAATTGGTGTGTGCTTGAGGAGAGTCCTAGAATCTAATTTTTGTCCTTGCTGACTACCAGTGAAATTAACAGCTTGGATTAAACAAATCTGTCCAAAAGTGGCAGTTCAGGTTTTCTTTTAATAACTTCTTTGGGGGTTATTTGTTGTATTCTGTGAATCTATACATTAGTAAAGGATGGTAAAAAGAATGAGATTCAGTTTAAAGCTTAATATTCTTTATTGAGAATCAGAGACTGTTATCTTAAAAGCATGTAATTAGACTATATAGGAATAGGTTGCACAATGTCTTGGACTTTAGTTTCTAATTTAGTTTTCCTGCGTAGTGCTACTTTAGGAATGAGTCAAACCTTTTCTAAATGCTTTCTACCTCTAAATAGCAGAATATTGTAGCACCGGGGTGACAGCTGGTTGGATAAATAAAAATTTTGCCATTTGAGCTATAGTAGCTGATGTACTGGTTTTGGTCTGCTTGGAACAATAGGAATTTGTTCTCCCTGAAATGACAGTAAGTGCCTAGTCTGTCTTTGCAGTACTCTGTGACAGTTATTTACATCTGGTAATTTCTGTCTGTAGTAGATGTTATCTGCTTTGGTCTCTAAAGGGACTGGTGAACTGGAGGCAGAATCTATGAAGCAGCTTTGGCCATGGTTTTCTTTTGTTAGAAAAGCTGATACTTGTGAAAGATTCTATTTTTCTCTTAGGGAGTGTCTATCTCCAATTTAAAAAAAAATTTCCTTAGGCTTCCGTCACTTGTGTGAGAAAACTGGTGAAGCAATTGAAATAGAATGGTTATGATTAAGAAAGTAAAATTTTTTTTAAGTGTAGCAATGGAGGCTTTAAATACACAAACCTGTTATTCTAAGAGAAGTCTGTAGTTTTTTGATGGTTTTTGGATTAGCAATGAGAATGTGCATTTTATGTAAGGGATGTGACACTGTATTATATTTGATTCAATTTTATTGGTTCTTGGTTTGTTGTCTTGTTCAGCAAAGTTTCTTAACTTTTGCAATTAGTAAGATTATATGTTTGAAAACTAATAGTCAAAGTAAAACTGCAAGTACCTTCAAAATATGTAATTTCCTTCTGCTTACAGGTATTTTCAAATGGAGATGAGGAATTGGAGAAGGCAATGGAAGAGATATTGCAGGATTCTGAGAAAGACCAGTATGTCACCGCACTCCAAGAAGGTTTCAGTGGCCAGGCAGCTGCAGATGGATCAGCAGGACAAACAACTCCGCCATCTTTGCAGCTTGTTTTGGACCCTTCTGCTACAGGTATTGCCTGAGTGTTTTCCCCATTCATCACACATGGCAGGTTTTTTCTTTATACAGTTTCAAGTTAACCCTAAAATGAGTATAAACCTTTCCAGAGCTTAGTTCCAAAACTGTTGGAGAGTACCTCGGGGCCTCCTCTTATTATTAGTTAAAGATTATAGATATGAATAGATTATCATCATACTGATACCTGAGCTGCTCTACTTTGGTCAAGATATTATTAATTTTGTCTTCAGCCAAGGATTAGTTATCTTAAAGGACTAAGGATTGTATCTGTTGCTGAGTGGATGATAGTTCGGGTGGATCTGCTGCTGCTGGAGCTCAAAAAGTTTCAGGGCAGTGTTCATTGATAGTGCTACCTGGAAATGAGATACACCCTGAGCAAACCAATTAAAATGTCCATCTCTGATGCTGTCAATAGGTAGCAGTAAGGCTAGCTTAGGATTTGATACTTGCTAGGAATGGTTGTGGTACTTGCCTGGTATTTGAAGTTCTCATGAAAAGGGGAGGACTGAAAGCTTTTAATGTAAACTATATTGTATATATTTTAAGTAAACTATATTGTAGCTTTTTTAGATACATATAAAAAACCTGCAATATAAAAATACATGTATTCCATTACATATATTAGGAATACAAGGTTGTGGTCATAGTTTTGTGCCTTGAACTGTAATTCTTTTTACCTCAGTAGTGTGCAAGGCACTTCTGTCAGCTAATTCCCATAGCATTTGTTGGAAATAAAAGAAATATGTTCTTGTCATACTATAAGATAGTTTATGTGAAATGGAAGCACACATCTCTTAATTACAGCTCTGCTGTATTTCTGAGAAACTTACCTTACTGTCTTCCTGTGTGACATTCTTCAAACAGAACCCAACCATTGGCATGAATGAACAAATGAACACGTGTGCATATGTTTCTCTCACTCCACACCAGCCCCAACAGCCTTAATGATTCTAAGTATTGTGGCATTATCAGCTCTAGTAATAAGAAATAGAAGTAACAGTGCAAGCAGGGGGGTTGGGGCTGGATGATCTTCAGGGTCCATTTCAGCCCCTTAACATTCTATGATTCTGTGATTCTGTGACTTAGAATGTTTGTGCTGTGTTCCAGTGGTGCTAAAGAGAATCAGAATGCAGTTTGTCCCCATGCTGCCCTTGGAAACATGAATTAGATTAGAGCAGACTTCACAGTAATATTAAACTGCCAAATTGATTTCTTGCTGTTGGAGCTGAACTGTCTACTTTCATGTCCATTCCTGGAAAATGTAGGAGATTTTGCTGTGGAACTCACTGGGAAGAAAAATTGTGTAAAAATGAAAACTAATAGCTAAAGAAGCATTTTCTTCATTTTCAGAAATCTCTGCACCAAGGCCATATTCTCCCAGTGAACCCCTGGAAGAGGAAAGCGTGTTGTTTAACAAACTGACTTATTTGGGCTGCACAAAAGTGTCAGCCCCACGGAATGAACCAGAAGCTCTACATGCCATGGCCAACATGAAGTCCTTAAGTCAAGCCCCTTTACCAGTAACGCTCTATGTTCCAAACATTCCAGAAGGCTCTGTGAGGTAACACACAAGAGTTTCATTTGTTGCTTAAGCAGAAGCATAGGAAGTGGTTTCTGCGTTTGTTACTTGCACAGGCAACTAGAATTGCTGGATTTGTGCCTGTGGTTCTTGGTGAAGACAGTTAATTTTGAGAAATTCCTCTGAAGCAACAGAATGTGTGCTCAAATTTATTATGCAGTGCATGGCTGGTGGTACCAGTTGCCACACAGTGTGAATAAAAGCATCTCTTTCTACCTTAACATCTGTTCAAATATGGTAATAGGAGAGATACTGAAAAGGTAGAGTTGATAATACCTGCACCGTCTTGACCTCCCTAGTTTGTCAACACTTCCAAGGTCCACTTGTTGCAGGAGTTCTTCTGGCCTTGGGTTTGTTGCAGACGTGTCAGTTTAGACTCTCCCATATACGTTGCAGAGTTGAGGTGCCAGTCTCTGCTTCAAGTCACTGCTGTGCAGAAGCCAACTTTGACCTGTGTCTGCCTCATGATGCAGATGCTGACAGTCTCCAGATACTAGAAAAGATTCACATTCCCCATGTGAGAAGGGTCTTTCAATTAGTGATGAGGGAGTCAAAGGTTCTTAATCAGGGTGCTCATACATGCACATGTAGCATTTTTGCATACAGAAGTAGGGAACATCTCAATATCCAAGATGTTTATTTTGAAGCTCTGATATCAAGGTATCTGAAGGATGTAATTACAGTAATTTCACTATAAGCTGCACCATTTTGACTAAAATTTTGCTTCCATCCCGGAAATGCAGCTTACACTCAGGAGCAGCCAATATATAAAAAAAGTTCAGAAATTTCCAAACCCGGAAGTGCCAACCAGGGTGCCAAGCCGAGCACCTGCCAGTAACACCCGGGATTGTGCGATTGTTACAAATTGGTTACTCTGTTGCACAGTGGGTGGAGGCGGGCTCTGTGCCGGCAGCACCGGGGGGAGGCGGGGACCTCCCTCCCGCCAGCCCCGAGGTGCAGGGGGGAGGCGGGGGACTCCCTCCCACTGGCCTCGCGGCCTGGGGGGAGCAGGTGGGCTCTGTCCCTGCCTGACGCCATGGGGCAGCGCCGGGCGGGGGCGAGTGAGCCCGGTGGTGGCAACGGCTGGCCCCAAGCGGCAGTGCCGAGCTGGGCGCCTGACCCCAAGCGGGCCGAGCCTGCACGGCCCGAGCCAAGCCAGTAAACCCAACAATCCCACGATTCTGTTACTACTTGGCAACTTCGTTGGATGTGGGTGCTCACTGCGAAGGACAGAGCGGCTTATAATCAGGTGCGGCTTATTTATGGACAAAGACCTAAAGGTTTCTGACACGCGGAGCTGTGGCTTATAATCAGGTGTGGCTTGTAATTGTGAAATTACTGTAGATTTTCTTCCTTGCCTGAGCTATGTTTATTTATTGACTGTCATTTTGTGGAGAAAGAGAAGGACCTTCAATTATTTTCTTCCATTTTTTTCTTTGAACCCAATTTCAGTTTAATTTGACTTTGGAAACTATTTCGTTTGTATACTTCTACAATGGTAACAGTCACCCAGACACAAGACCTAAGGTGTTCCATGCCTGTTTTTTGTACTCAGTGTGGCCATTCAGGAAGGTTGTTTTGCAAGTAAAACAGCAGGTTCTTTTGATCTTTAATTTCTTAGGAGATCAGTAAATGTGCGACTACCTAAGAACCTGCACAGAACTTGAAAGGTGAATTCACGTATAACATAACACATTCCATCAAAGCTTAGGTAGTACTAGTCTTGGTTTTGAGGAGTGTGTTCATGACTGGTGTCTGAATACTTGTCCTGTGAGTTACCACGTCACCAAAATTAGAGTGTGCTGAATCCTCCCTCCTGCGGTGGCGGCATGCGGGAACGGGAGCCCCCCGAGCCGCGGGGCCAAGCAGGAGAGAGCCCCTGCTTCCCCCGAGCTGCAGGGCTAAGCAGGAGAGAGCTGCCCCTGCTTCCCCTGAGCCGTGGGGCCAAGCAGGAGAGAGCCCCTGCTTCCCCTGAGCTGCAGGGCTAAGCAGGAGAGAGCTGCCCCACCTTCCCCACCCCCTGTGCTGCCTGCACGGAGCAGCTCCACCCACCACGCAACAGAGTAACCAAGTTGTAACAACCGCGTAAATGCAGGGTTTTACTGGCAGGAGCTCGACTTTGCAGTTTACACTGACTGATTTGCACTCCCAGGATTGAAAATGTCAGAAAATTATTCACATATTGGCCTCTCCTGAGTATTAGCCGCATTTCCGGTATGGGAGCAAAATTTTGGTCAAAACGGTGCGGCTTGTATTCGTGAAATTACTGTAACCCTGTATACAGACTTGGGATTTTAGGTGACTAATGTTTATTTGCCCTGGATGTGAATGGGCAGATGGACAGGTAGTGAAAACACAGAGGAGAACACTGTTATTCTTTAAAAGTCACTGCAAGTGGCTAAAAGTCACCAGTCTGTTCTGAAGCACCACTCTCCTGCTTTTAAGATTCTAAAATATTATTTGGATTCTGTGTTTGAGGGTATTTTAAAATTTTGGATGAGGTCTTAGATCTGTGATAAACATTCACCTGAATGTGGCAGATTTTGCTAAACTGTCTAGTTCTGTTGATTCTGAAATTGTTTTTGTAATGATTTCTTTAACAGATATTTAAATTTCTTTTTAATGTTGCATTTTCTTTGATCTTTGTATACAAATTACGGTAATTTCATGATTACAAGCCACACTGATTATAAGCCGCATGACCGGGTGTCGGCAACATTTCGTTCTTTGTCCATAAATAAGCCGCACCGGATTATAAGCCGCACCGGATTATTAGTCACACTTTTGTTCGCAGTGAGGATCTGCATGCAACTTTCACAAAGTTGCCAATGAGTAGCACAATCACGGGATCACGGGGTTTACTGGCTCGACCCGCTTGGGGCTGCCGACAGGGCCAAGTGAGCCAGCTCAGTGCTGCCGCTTGGTGGGCCACTTGCTGCTGCCGGGCTCTCTAGCCCCTGCCTGCACTGCCGGCGTCGGGCGGGCTGGCCCGAGGCTGGCCCTGGCCTGGCGCTGCCAGTCCTGCTGCTGCTCTGTGTTCGCTTCCCCTGACCCGGGGCCCGGTGCTACTGGTCCCGCCCCTGCTGGGCGGGCTGGTCCTGGCCTACCACCGGTCCTGCCACCGCCGTGTTCACTCCACCCGGCCCGGGGCTGCCCACCTGGCCCCCGCTGTATCCGCTCCCCCCGGCCCGGGGCTGCCTGCCCGGCCCCCGCCACATCCGCTCCCCCCAGTCCCGGGGCTACCTGCCTGGCCCCTGTCATGTTCACTCCCCCCGGCCCAGCACTGCCCGCCTGGCCCCTGCCGCGTTTGCTCCCCCTGGCCTGGGGCTGCTCGGCTCGGGGCTGCTGCCTGCTCGCATTTCCAGTTGGCAAATTTCAGAATTTTTTATCACATATTAGCCGCTCTGGTTTACAAGCCGCACTCCATGTTTGGACCAAAACTTTAGTCAAAATGGTGCGGCTTATAATTGTGAAATTACTGTACTTTTTTATGGTTTTCTGTGGTTTCTACATTTCTTCTTTTGTATTTTTCACAAGCAATGGCCATTGCTGACTGTCTGATCTAGAGGTACTGTATTTGTCTGTATTATGGCGTATAAAAGAAATTAAATAAATATTACAACCAGAAACATTTACGCTTCAAATTTGTAAAGCATAACATTACTGTTCCTGCTTTCCATCTCATCTACTTGAATTTAACAGTAATTAGAGTTTAGATCCTTTTATATTAGCTGCAGAAAAGCCTTTTAGGTAGGCCTGTTTGTTTTACTGACCTGTTCGCTTGATCTTCCCTGTTCCTTTTCTTGCCAGAATAATTGATCAATTGAGCAATTTGGAGATAGCCTCCTTTCCCATCTATAAGGTGTTGTTTTGTGTTCGGGGGCAAAATGGGACTTCCGAGAGTGACTGCTTTGCATTTACTGAAAGCAGCTGTGGAACAGAAGAGTTCCAGATCCATGTTTTCTCCTGTGAGATTAAAGAGGCTGTGAGTATTCTGTGGTGTGCAGTGACTGGGAAAAAGGATACAAGCAGTATTTGAAGAGGTCATTACTAATGTGGAAATGGTATATAGTGCCTTGGAAAATATGTTAGCACATATGAATGGGTTTTGCAGAATGTGCAGCTAGTGATACGTGAATATTATTATAATTTTAAGTTTTTGCTTTTAGTATTTCAACAAAATTCCAAAGTGGGCTGTAATCGGAAGATCTGGAAAGCCTCATTTGGGGCTTTTGCAGACCTCATTTGGCCTGTAGTTGTAGGCAACTAAAGTTGCAGTGTATACCTTTGGAATTAAAAAGAGCTGTGTTACAGTCCGTAGATATTTTAAGAAGAACTGTGTGACAGTCTGGGAGAAAAGGACTTTTTAGGGTGCAAAAAGAGAGGCTGAAAAAGAAGAAATCTCCTTGGGTTTTGACATCTGCGGGAGCAAGCTGTACGTTGTGTTGTTAAAAACACAACCTGAAAAGTGCATTATGCAGGTCCATTAACAAACTGCATTCCTAATCTCTAATCTAATTTATATTAACTCGCTGAGCAGGGAATGTATCAGGAACGAAAACAGGAAATGTTACTGAAATGGCTTGGTTGTTGAACACGTGATGTTGAGTGCCTTGTGCTACATGAGGCATGATTTGTGTTCAGTATAAGAGGCAAGTGATTTTTTGACCTTCAAAAACATCACAGTGTCTCATTAAAAACTCCCTTATTTTTTATTAATTATTAATGATTTTGCTTTTCTGCAGGTCAGTCGAATTTTGTATAGTTTCTCCACAGCATTCAAGCGTTCTTCTAAACAAGCATCTGATCATGTGAAGGACTTTTTTCTTCCCACACCAGATAGTGATGTGTACACTTTCAGTGTCTCCTTAGAAGTCAAAGAAGATGATGGAAAAGGAAATTTTAGGTAATCAGAATGGAAAGGGAGAAGCAGAAATCTCTTTGGAAAAAGCACATAGCTGCTTTCCACATTCACAGCTACTGTGTTGCAAAATATTCATTTAACCTCAGACATGCTGTAAATAGGAAGCTGCTCATGTGACGATTTTTTCTCTGTATTTTTTCTGTAAAAAGATTAAAATTCAGGTTACTTTTTTTCAAGTGAGTTTGTTTTCACTACATTATTTCTTTTAGTGATGCTCAGTGGAGGCCTGTGCAAATGCAAAAGATAGTATGAAGTCTATTAAAAACTTCAGTCAAACCAAATTTTTTTAGTAAATGATACAGTCTAATTGTCTCTTTTTTGGATTAGATTTTTTGTTAATCTAATGAACTTTGAATTAATTGAAAATTTAGAAAATGTACTCTTTTCTGTATTTAACAGTTCATGTTCTATACCTGCTGAATGATGTTTCTATTCTTTTAGCCCTGTGCCAAAGGATAGAGATAAATTGTACTTCAAGCTTAAACAGGGAATTGAGAAAAAAGTGGTGATCACAGTTCAGCAACTTTCGAACAAAGAACTGGCCATTGAAAGGTAAAATTCTTATAAAAATGATGAAAGTTAGATTTTTGAAAGAATGGTATTTAATGTAGTTTTCTCTGACTTTGCAAGTTATGTGGCAGAAAAAAATGTACTAATAACACAAAGTATGATTGCACAACAGAATTAATGCCACCAGATGGCAATCTTAGCAAAAGAGTAAAAATGGGAGAATTCGGTTCTAGTGAAAAGGAAATTCAGGATAACAGGAGAATGAAGAAAACCTGCCCCCCAACCCTCTCAAAACCTGACTGATCTCTTAACTTGGTTTCAAGCTTTTACTTCAGAATGGAAACTGAAGTTTTAGACAAGGAATATACAGTAGATTTTTTTCATAAATCTATTAGTGCTGTAAAATTAGGCTTTTGCTCCTTATTGACTTAAAAAAAAATACTTTCAGTGTAATTTTAATTTAAAGAATTTTGACTTCAGAATTCAGTTAATGAGGCATTTATGAATAGCATTTGATTATTGCTTTTCTCTCCAAAGTAAAACTGCCTTTCTTAGAAATTAGCTTTTATTTTGGTGTTGTTTAGAACATTTACAGTAATTTCACGATTACAAGCCACACTGATTATAAGCCACATGTCCGGGTGTCGGCAACATTTCGCTCTTTTTCCATAAATAAGCCGCACCGGATTATTAGCCACACTTTCATTCGCAGCAAGGATACCCGTGCAACTTTCACAAAGTTGCCAATTAGTAACAGAATCGCGGGATCGTGGGGTTTACTGGCTCGGCCCAAGGCCATGTGGGCTTGGCCCTCTTGGGGCTGCCGAAGGGGCCGAGTGAGCCAGCTCGGTGCTGCCGCTTGGCAGGGCTGCTCGGGGCTGGCCGCCACTGCCAGGCTCTCTTGCCCCCGCCTGCACTGCTGGTGTCGGGCGGGCCGGCCCCAGGCTGGCCCTGGCTCAGTGCTGCCGGTCCCACTGCTGCTCTGTGTTCGCTCCCCCCGACCCGGAACCTGGCGCTACTGGCCCTGCCCCCGCTGGGCAGGCTGGCCCTGGCCCGCCGCCGGTCCTGCCACTGCCGCGTTCGCTCTGCCCGGCCCCTGCCGCGTCTGCTTCACCCAGCCCAGGGCTGCCTGCCCGGCCCCCGCTGCATCCACTTTCCCCAGCCCGGGGCTGCCCGCCTGGCCCCCACCACGTTCGCTTCCCCTGGCCCGGGGCTGCCCGCGCGGGCCCCACCACATTCGCTGCCCCTGGCCTGGGGCCTGGTGCTGCCGGCCCTGGCCCCGCTGAGTGGGCTGGCCCTGGCCTGGTGCTGCTGGTCCCACCACCGCCGCGTTCGCTCCGCCCGGCCCCTGCCGGATTCGCTCCCCCTGGCCTGGGGCTGCCCCACCGGGGCCAGGTGGGCTTGGCTTGGGGCTGCTGCCGGCTCGCATTTCCGGTTGGCAAATTTCAGAATTTTTTATCACATATTAGCCGCTCCGGATTACAAGCCGCACTCCGGGTTTGGACCAAAACTTTAGTCAAAATGGTGCGGCTTATAATTGTGGAATTACTGTAATGTTATTATCACCACAAACTTTGATGTGAAAAAGTTATTTTTGGAATGACATACACAGGCTCGTAAGTCATTTTATGTACTTACCCCTGATAAGATTGAAGTTCAGAACTGGTGTAAGATGGATGCGGGTTTCATCAGATTGAGCTTCTTGAGCAATTTATTGTGTCTTCAAAAGTATTTTGAAGTGGAAATTACAATGCAAAAAGTGTTTCTGAAGAAATTTCATCTCTGGTCTAAAGACTTCAAAATTCTTTTGTCATAGTTTCAAAGAAAGTGCTCCCTCCTGGTATTCATACAGGGCCTGGCGTTGAGGCAGGGCGATGGAGTGAGTTACTCTCATGTGTTACTTTGGTCCTTCCTGCTCTTGTGTCCTGTTCGACCTGGATTTTGCCAGTTTTTATTTGGTTCAAAGCAGCTGAAGAGATAGTGTTCATTTCTGAGTCATGTGTGGCACTAAATAGGTTCAGTCCCACAATGGGGGATGTCATGTCTCAGTTGTTTATAGGATTTAGGAATGATCAGGGGCTTTGACGAAGTTGCTCTGAAGAGTGAAATAGCCTTTCATTCTCAGAGATGGAAGGATTGACACTCTTCTCAATACAGTGGTGTTTAGATACAGTTGGCTGCCAGTTATAGATGAGAGTTAATACCGAGTTATGTAGGTATACCTTATGTTAAAACTCTAGGCTGGTATTCTTAGAACTGAATTACAAATATTGGTTGGTTTCTCTTGAATAGTGGAAGCTTCTTCAAGATCACAGAGTATCAGAATGCTTTGGATTGGAAGGGACCTTAAGGACTACCCTGCTTTGTCATGGGCAGGTACACCTTCCACTAGACCAGGTTGCTCCAAGCCCTGTCCTGCCTGGCCCTGAACACTTCCAGGCATGGAGTAAACACAACTTCTCTGGGCAACCTGTGGCAGGGCCTCACCACCTCACAGAGAAAACTGTATTCCTAATATCTAATGCAATCCTGCCCTCTGACAATTGCGATGCTATTCCCCCTTGTCCTGTCATGGTGTTAACTGAATACTATCAGCTTTATGCATGGGTAGAATTTGTATTTTTTAAAATAAAAATATACATTAGTGAATAGCAATTACTTTTTTTATTCTCTCTTGCTGGTCTAGAAAATAGTGGAGTATGTGCAGTTGCACAGAGCTGCTTGGTAGCCACCTTTAAGTGGAGATATCCAGCAAATCTGAAGTGAGACTGAGGCCTGCAGTCTGTGCAGGTCACTTTGAATCCTAGGTGTGTGGTTGAGCCTCCTCATGTCAGAAGCTGAAAGTGTTGACAATTGTTTCTGTAAAATCCATCTTCTGCAAGTGAGGGTCCTGACCTGGTTTGAACGGATTTTCCGCTTTGAAATAAAGAGGGAAGAGAAGCCCTGACTCTACTTGCTGCTAGGCATCATAAGTCTCTGCTTCTGTGAGAGGCAGGGGTTACTTGTTCCTGACTCCCATTCTTTTGGAAACATTCTTCCCAAAAATTTTGGCATTGGAACTTGTGTAAATCTGAGTGATGCACAGGAGTAGCATCTGAAAGCTGTTGTCTTTGAAAGGCACAGATATTTTGCCTGCCTCTGGATCTTGGACTTACATTTCTCTGCAGCAGTTGTACCAGGAGCTGGTGACCCCCCTACTACTATCAGTTGTAGCTGTCTCAGAACTATTTCTGCCCCAGGAACAAGAAGTAATAAGTCTGCTATTAGGTTCTGCTGGGTTTAATTAGTCTCTCAAAGAATCTGGTTTGTGTGGCTAAATCCAAATCCTGTATCTGAGCTACCTTGAGTGCTTTTTACATGGCACTGCATTATGGATATGGATAAATCAAAATTGTTGTCTGCTGGTTTATTTACCAGTTAGATTTTTATGATTCTAGTAGTGAATGAGTATGGAGAAAGGAAAATACTACTGTGCATGTAAGTTACTGTTAAGTGTGATGAGGTGGAAAATGAAAACCAGAAACCATGTACCCCTGATGTAATAGGAGAAAGCTAAGTGGGGTAGTAATTTCATATCTTGGGACTTTTACAGTTAATAGTGTTACTAAAATTTTAGCTGCTGGTGTTCATATGTCCAAGCAATATTGTTAAGCACATTACTTAGTTCTGAGAGTCAGTGAGAAAAAGTAGATTGATTATCAGAGAACCAAATAGAAGAAAAATTCTTCAAACAAAACCCTCTGAATTAAAACCCCAATTTTCCATAGAATTTCAAGTAGCAATTATTTTCAGGTTTTATTTTATTTTTTCATTTGAGATCTAAGATTTTTAAAAAACCTGTTGAAGACAGCTTGCTGTTTGTTGCAAACATATAATTGTGTTTGGTGTTTTTATTCATAGTGGAGTATGTTCAAAGGAGAAGAAAGATATAGATGATTTGCAGAAACCTCAGACCTGGATTTGTGTCTTCAGTAGCCAGAAAATTTGAAAACCTGAGTGTCCGAGGAAGTTTTTTTTGTTGTTGTTGTTGTTTTGTTTTGTTTTTGTCTTAAAAATATCAAAACATTTTCTTGTGAAATGATTGGACTGGAGTTCAAGGCCCTTTATATCACACAAATTCGAATTTTAAAAAAATGAAGAATGAAGTCTTAAAATTGACCACATTGTTGTGTCTTGTTTTTTTAATGGGTCTATGATGCTACGTGTTTTTTTGCAGCAGTGCTATTATAAATGATGGAATTAATGAATTTGTATTTTGTCCTATGATTGCATGAAAACAATTTTTAAAGTGAACTGTGGAGGGATTGATTTTTTTCCTACCAGTCTCCATCACTAATGTATAAGAATTGTTGGTATCTTTAAACTCAATATTATAAATGGTCTTTAGGAATAATTGAGTTTTCACAGGCGAGATGGAAATTTCTGCCATCTTCATTCTGGAAAATAATTTCATTGTCTTTTCTGTAACATATATTGTGTTGTTTCCTAAGCGTTGCCATAACAATAACAATTTCTCTGAAAGGTACTCTTAAAATTAGAAGCAGTAGGTGGCTGTCTGTTTTTTTCAAGCAAAGAATCTTGTGCTGTGAAAAGCTAATATATGTCGTTTTTTTGTTTTTTTTCCCTATTTTTAAAAAAATAATCTTCACAGGTGCTTTGGGATGTTGCTAAGCCCTGGACGAAATGTGAAGAACAGTGACATGCATTTACTAGACATGGTAATACTTAGCTCTAATAACTTATTAAATAAAATAAGATGATTTGAAGAAAAACCACACAAACTCCAGCAAAATGAGCTTTTACTATCTTTTGCTTTGTTTTTTGTTTCTTAAATCCCAGGATTTGATATCTACAATCATAAGATGGACAAAACATTTCAATTCACGTCAAAACCTGTGGCATCTGGCTTTTGTTCAGTTAGTGAAGCAGACATTAGGTTGTTAAAAGTAACTGAGCTTTCTGTATTGTGTTAAGCATGTTCTCTAAAAGTTTAGAGTAAATAATTGCTTTCATGTTTGGGTACTGGGAAGTGCTCTTATTTTTCCAAGGGGCTGAAAACTTTGCCTTTGTTTCCTTCATTTGATTTTAAATTCTTGCCCAGAGTTTGAAGTATTCTCTTGTCTTCTGCAATATTACGTTTCTTAGAGTTGCTTCTGAGAGAACTGCAAAACAATGTGATCCTTTCTATGATAATACCAATTTACTTCCACTCTGTGGATAATACAGCAGTTTTCAAGTTACGAAGTGCTCGAGTTAAACTCATCAGATCTTTTGTGGCTCTACAGTTGTCCCAGTTTTGCCTAGTTCATTTCTGTGCTCATGCTGCCAGATGTCTATCAGTATTTAGTTCTCTTGTCAGACTCATTTATTGGCCTGATTGTATTTACCAGCTCATTCTTTTCCTAGTTTTATTTGCTGAAATCAGTTCAGATTTTGCATTTTTATTATTTGATTATAAAACTGAATAAATTATGAGTTTTGGAGTGTTGTTGTTCCTCTAAATCGATACAACAGCTTTTTACTGTATTTGAAGTCCTATCTTTACTCGATTTTGAATTCTATTTACATCCACACTCCAAGTACATTTAACTGCTGGATATAATGAATTGTTAGTTTGTTTCTTCACTATAGCACAGAAGTAGACATTTAGACATTCGTGATTTCCTTTCAACTTCCTTTCTCCTTATTTAAGTCTGGGGAACTCAGTCATTTTTATTTCTCTAACTGAATTGCTGAGAGGGAACATCAGTCTCCTTTACGTATTGAGGCTACCAAATAGGCTTGTGTGATCCATAGGGACTGTTCCAGAAAACTTCAGGAAGCATGTACTTGCCTCATACTAGTAATAATTCATTCCATTAATTAATTTTCTGTAAGGTTCCTAGAACTGTTTCTCATCCCCATGACCTCTTTGATCTCAAACCATAACTATAATACAATCCTGTATGATTTTATTTTTAGGAATCCATGGGAAAGAGCTCTGATGGGAAGGCTTATGTCATTACTGGGATGTGGAATCCTAATGCACCCATGTTTCTAGTACTTAATGAGGAAACTCCAAAAGGTAGTGGAATCTAATCTATGTATTAGTTTTACCCAAGAGGAGTTTGGTCTATGCACTTTCTGTTGGCAATCACAGTGCATGTCTAAGTACACTACACATTTTATTTCAAGCATCCATTGCTAGGAATTTTTCTGTATAAACATGTGCAACACAGAGTTGTGAATAATTGTTCACAGAACAGTGTGGTGCTGATTTGGAGATGTCACATTAGTGTTTGGGGCTGGTGTGCCTGTCCCTGGTTATCGGGATTTTTGGTTCTAAGCATTTGCAAATTGTTGTACTCAGCAAAGCAGTATGGATAGCAGGCATTGGGGTTCTCCTTCTTCTAGTTGTGAGTTGATTACAAGTAGCATTTCATCCCCTGCATTCCCCTGCATCTTGGTGCAGCTGGCAATGATGTATTCAAGTGCTTGATTGTATAACGGAGTTTCTTATTGCTGGAACTTACATTCTCTGATGGGATTAAAAAATTTGTAATGTAAATCTTGGAGTCCCAAGGCAGAGCTCGCATCATTTGCTTAAAGGCATGTCCAGGTACCTACAACCAGTGCCACTGTTCCTGCTTATGGATTTTCAAACCACATTACAGTAAATTCACGAATACAGGCCGCACTGAGTATAAGCCGCATCTCTGGGTGTTGGCAAATATTTCGTTCTTTGTCCATAAATAAACTGCACCTGAATATAAGCCGCTCTGTCGTTCGCAGCGAGGACCCGCGTGCAACAAAGTTGCCAAATACTAACAGAACCGCGGCATGGCGGGGTTTACTGGCTCAACTAAGGCTGTGCAGGCTCGGCCTGCTAGGGGCTGCTGATGGGACCAGGCAGCCCAGCTCGGTGATGCTGCTCGGGACTGGCTGCCGCCTCTGGGTTTGCTCACCCCGGCCCCGCTCCCGCCGCGGTGCCGGCCGGGCACGGAGCACACGCCCTGCTCACGCCGTGGCGCTAACCGGGCACGGAGAGCACGCCCCGCTCACGCCGTGGCGCCGGCCAGGCACGGAGCACCCCCTGCTCCCGCCACGGCGGCGGAGGGCGGAGGCAGAGCCCCCCCCCCTCCTCCCCGAGCCGTGGTAATGGTGGCGCGGGGCCCCCGTCGGCTCCCCGAGCGGCGGCAATGGCGGCGCGGGCTCCCCTCCTCCTCCCCGAGCCGCGGCAATGGTGGCACGGGGCCCCCTCGTCTCTCCCCCGGGCTGCGGCAGAGGAGGGAAGAAGAGACCTCTCCTGCCTCTCTCCCCGCCCCCCGTGCTGCCTACAGGGAGCCAGGGCAACAGAGTAACACTTTGTAACAATTGCGAAATGCCAGCTTTTACTGGCAGGTGCTTGGCTCGGCGCCCTGGCTGGCACCTCTGGGGTTGTAAATGTCAGAAAATTATTCACATAGTAGCCACCCCCGAGTATTAGCCGCACTTCCGGGTTTCCACCAAAATTTTTGTCAAATTGCTGCGGCTTGTATTCATGAAATTACTGTATTTCTAGTAGCATGTAAGAGAACTCCTTACACTTCACAGTATGACCTAATCCTCTGCATGTTCCTTTTGTTTGATGGGGATCGTGTACGTTATTGGTGTTTTCTTTGCATGATATCTTGCCTGTGTCTTTGAAACAAAACCATAATATCTTTGTTTTTGAAGTTATCAGAGTTCCTTGGTACACTGGTTAATACATACTTCCATTCTGTGCAACAGGCATGGAGGGTATAGAACTCAGGCAACTATAACTGCTGCAATAGACTCGTTAATGAAACAGAAAGGATTTTCAATTTGACCAGCAGTTTACTAATTTGAACTCATTTTCTCATTTTTGTCTTTCAGATAAGCGTGTGTTCATGACTGTGGCTGTGGATATGGTTGTTACAGAAGTAGTGGAGCCAGTCCGGTTTTTACTGGAGACCGTTGTGCGTGTGTATCCTGCCAATGAACGCTTCTGGTACTTCAGCAGGAAAACCTTCACAGAAACTTTTTATATGAAGCTAAAGCAGGTAATGCCTTTTTTATTTATAACATTTGTCTCACATGTCCTAATTTGGCCTTTGTAAAAGTTAGTATGGCACCTGCTCCTCAGCAGTTTGTTTAACTATTTATTTCAGGGATGTTCTAATGCATAAGGATTAAGTAGTATGTGTAGTTTCACTGCCTTTGTGTCATGGTTTAACCTCAACTGGCAAGTAAGGCCCACACAGCTGCTCACTCACTCTCGCATGATGGGATGGAGGAGAGAATCAGCAGAGTAGAAGTGACAAAACTCGTGGGTTGAGATGGAGACAGATCAGTAGGGAAAGCAAAAGCGGTGCTGAAGTAAAGCAAAACAGGGAATTCATTCACCACTTCCCCATGGCAGGCAGGTGCTCAGCCATCCCCTGGGGAACAGTGTAACACTGGCTTTGGAAGACAGATGCCATCATTACAAGCATCCTCCCTTCTTCCTTCTTTCCCTCACTTATAATGCCAGGCATGATGCCATGTGGTCTGGAGCATCCTTTGATTAAGTTTGGGTTAGCTGTTCCTGGCTGTGTCTCCTCCCAGCTTTCTGTGCACCTCAAGCCCTCTGTTGGTGGGGTGGGATGAGGAGTAGCAAAGGCCCTGACTGTATGTCAGCTGCTGCTGGGCAGAAGCTGAAAGTCCCCTGTGTTATGAACACTGTTTCCAGCAGAAGCCCAAAACACAGCCTCATACCAGTCACTGTGAAGGAAATAATTCTAACCCAGCCAAAACCAGCACACCTTGTAAACTGAATTGTAATGAGTTATAAGTCACTGGTTTTGTGGGCTTAAACTGTTTTGTAACTGCCTGTGGAATTCTTTCTCTACAATCTGACCTCTAAAGCAAGACATCTAAAGCAAGTCCACTTGCCTGGTAAAATTGGGAAATGACCCTATAATTGTTCATTTTAAAATCAAAGGGCTAATGTAATTCACAGTATGAAGTCAGATGGTTGTAAGAATGTGCCCATTTAAGACTAAGAAGCCTGATGCTGAGGTTTCAGAAAGTGAGGCTGTTATGATTGTAGCTCAAGGCCCTTCTAGTTTTGGCATTGGCTGAGGTACATGCTAGAGATACATCTGCCCAGGATCACTGTAGAATGATGTGCAGCCTTATCTTCCTACTGCCACTGCTGACCTGCTTTCTCTAAAGACTTATGTCTTGGTATTGGCTCAAAAAAGAGCAGAGACCAGCTGTACGTGGGCATCGAAACAGTGGTGCATCATCTTTGACTAATGGATCCAAAGAGCAGAAATTTAATTATATTGAGTCTAATGGGACTACTTACCATTTTTTTGTGGGGCACGGCAATAGGTCTTAAACAAGTTGTGTTGATGTTAATGGGAAAATTGCTGCTGTGTTTAACACTTAGGGAGTAAATAAATCTCAAGCAATGTTGTTTCTGTATTTCTTCTAGAGATTAGCATAGCAACTTGGAATTTAAGAAAATCTGAGAAAGCCTACTGTTACATGCAAATAAGAATATCTGCATTTTGACATTAAAGAAAATACATTTGAAAGTATTCTGCTCTCAGCAGTTTGATAATTATCTCTAATCAGTTCAGCTTGCCTTTAATCACTTGCAACTGTACCATTTTTAATTGAGTAGTATGGATGCTTTCTTTTTCTCTCCCCTTATAATGTGACAAACATACACATGCCTCTCTTCCCTGAAGAAACACGTGTGTTTTTTCCTACAGCAAAATTCAGAGTCTCTTCTGCAGATCTTTAGAAAAGGTATATTTTTAGTTCTAGTAATCCTTCTGCAAGGTGAGGTCCTGACTGCGGTTGCCAGAATCTATTTGGTCACTTGTATCAAGTCTTTATTTCACGAGTTTTCGGTTGGACAGTTTGCATTGCAGTAGCTGTTCCTGACAATACCTTTGAAAGATCTTGTACCTCAGGGCACTGTTACTCCTTGGGAAATAACTCTGCAGTTGGCAGTGGGATCAGACATTTGTGAACTTTTTGAGAAAGTGGTTGAGCATTAAGTAGATACTAGAAAAATCATAACCCTTCTGAGGAAGGATTTAGACACATTTAATAGTCTGAACTGAGATAGGTAAGGTGTGGTCAGGTATAAAGAATGATAAAAGAAGCTTACATGAATACAGGTTAATGTGTAATTTATGATTGTTCTTTCTAGCTGTCTTGCTGTATTGCTCATGCACATTTTATTGTTAGAACATGGTCCTTGTAATGGTGGGTTCATGCTTCAGAGAAAACCAATAATTGAATTTTTTACATTTTAGACAGGTGGGTCTTGCACTTAATCAGAACATTTGCAAGGAGCTGAAGACTTGTACTTATTTTAACATATAGGAAAGCCCACAGTATCTCAACATTACTTTCTCAAAAATAAAAGCTATAGATAGCCATGGTTAATAACATTAGTGGCATCAATACTTGATTGATTTAACCAAGTACTTTGCAATTACTCAATAATAGTGTTATGTAAGAATAAAACAGGGATAAGAGCTCTGATGTCATCCTGCTTAGTTTTGTAAAATGCAGGCTATTTATGCCTACACCCCAAAAGTCATTAAACTAACTTAATGAGAAATTCAGTAAACAAAACTAGCTAATAATTAGAGCCTCTTCTTTAAGGAAATTGGGTCTGAATTATTAATCTCAAATAAATGAGGACAAGTTTCTCCTTTATATAAAATAATTTATATTGTGTCAGTCCAAACAGTCCCTGTTTAAGCTGCTCATCTGCATCATTTCACCAGCTGGTTGAAATTGCAAGTATTGATCAATAGTTCATGTATATCTCCAGTGCAGGTATTGTGGAGCCTTTCAACTTTATCATATTTGTTTTTCAAACAAGTTGAGGATACTCTGACTGAAACTGCGTCCTTTTTTGTGGTTAATTTGATGATTTTAGTATGTTCCAAAAATTATCTTATTTTAACTGATTAGGGGAGATGCACAAAGAACAAAACAGCACAACATTTTGAGCTTCTTCATTTAATTACCATCATTAGTTTGCAGTTATATACGATTCTCTAAAAATGTAGTAACCACTGCATGTCACTGAACAATAACTGTGTTCATAATTGAAAGGCAGAGGAAAAACTAAACCTATTTTTATTTTAAAACTTGCAACTACTTAAACTATAGCTAACTGTTACAGTTAACTAACTTCTTTTTCATAAGAAAGTCATAGAATCATGGGGTGGTTTGGGTTCACAGGGATCTTCAAGACCATCTAGTTCCAACTCCCCTGCCATGGGGTTCCATTTCATTTCTCCATTAGAAGGAGTGTATTTTAAATTTATTCTGTGGAAGAAATATAAATTTTCCTGTTTTTTTTACTGACTGAAGGACTAAAAAGAGCTTTTCACACTTTTCAAAAGGGTGAGGTTTTGTTGCATCTTTAGTCTTGTCTTTGCATACAGAAAAACTCTTACCAATGTTTTTGCCCCCCTCAGGCATTCAGTTCCTGTTTCAATTACTCTTTGACTTAATCTCATTATAGCTGTTTAAATCAGAAAGCTTTTTTAATCATAGTTTAGAACAATACTGAAAATGGTTGTTAACTGGCTGCTTTGGAAATAACACAGTTCTATTTATATTTTCTACCTGTTAAACTGAGAGAAACAGAACTGTCAGATACTGCTATCTATTTGTGCAAAGAAATCTGAGGCAGTCCTGACCAAACTATTGTTTAGCCTTTCATAGCCTTATTTTTCAACCTAACATGTACCCATATTTTGGTTTAGTCTGAAGGAAAAAACCACACAAGTGCTGGAGATGCAATTTATGAAGTTGTCAGTCTGCAAAGAGAATCTGCCAGAGAGGAAGAAATAGTTACCCCAACAAGTGGAGGAGGGCCTATGTCATCCCAAGAGGATGAGGCAGAAGAAGGTAAGGATAAGTGAGCACATACAGTTTCTGTGGATAGTACTGTTATATTTCTGCTGTTAATTTACTCAATTAAATCTTAATACAACTGCTTTGGACAAAAAAAACCCAGAATTTTTCTATTATGAGTAATGGTATTTTTATCAAGCCATCATTTGAATATCTTCCAATAGCAGCAGCAGATGATGTATGTCCATCTTTCAAAATACATTGCTGAGGCACCTGTGCTCTGGCAGCAAGTTAGAAGATGTTTTTCAAAGGTATTTTCTTCTGATGAGAAGTAATTTGCCTTGAGCTTGCTGTGCTACTAAAGAGGACAGCATGAAATTAGGCTTCGAAATGGCAGGTTTTAAATGCCCATTTTTAAAGAAAACAAACAGAAAAAAATCCAAGATAGAGTCACATGGGCAATTTCCTCATTTCCTAACTTTCTGTTTAATATGTGACTCGGTTTCCCTCATTTGTGTCTAGGGCTTATTAAAATACCTCCTGGTTCAGTTGGGGATTGCTGCAGTTCATGGACCCAGTGTATTTACCTGCCCCTTCCGAAGTTTACAGACCTCAGTATATTTCCCACTGTTGGTTTAGGTTTTTTTTCTTTGGGGGGCTGGAATTCTTTGTTTAGTTTAATCTGTTTGAAGGCCCTTGTCTTACTGTTACCTCTTTGTACTCTGAGGGTTAGCCCATAGCATTCAGAATAGGCTTTCCGTGTGCCATTTTTGATCTGGATGTCTGACCTACCAGGAATCGTTATCATTTCACCAAGTTATTCTTCAGATTTCTGGCTCTGTTCTGTCAATACTGTAAAAAGTCTCACTCATTACTGTGGAAAAATTCTTCCATGATTCGTAGTTATAGGTAAGTACTGGATTTTAACTTGTGCAATATGAGTGAGCACCCTGGGATTAACACAGGAGCAGGCAGATGTGGTTAGTCTCATAAGCCAACCTCCCCACATACCCCAGGTGACACCAAGCTTGCAAAAAACCCCAGTCAGGTGCTCTTTGAACTTTTATCTGATTCCTGAAAGGGAGAGGAATAGGCACACATTAGCAATGTTAGTCCCCCCTTTGTATGGAGTATCATTTCTGAATAATAAAAATGCTATTTTCTCCAAAGGAATTCTTCTATTTCATTGGTGTTTGGGATTGCTTTGCTGTTCATAGCATGAAGTAGTTTCAGATTTGGTCTTTAGAACTTGTGGATCAGTGTAGTGTAATTCAGCTGTTGGTGTTCTTTCCCATGCTGGATGTGCAAGTTGTAGAGCCAAATTGATTTGAGACTTGTTTGATAGGGTAAAGTTTAAATAATCGAATACTTTTTTCTTTCAATGTTGCTGTTATTGGGAGGAATGCAGCACAATTAGGAATAACATGGGTACTGTCCTCGTGGTGCTATTACAGAATGGCTTTATCTTATTACAGAGAAAAGGTATTCCACTGGAGTATGAACAACCCAAGTTTAACTTTGGTTTAGCTCCCTAATGCTAGTTTCCATATTTTAAATGTAGATTACTTCCTAAAAGAAGACATGAAAAATATGATGCACTGCTGTTCTCATGGTAACCACATTTAGAGTTATGTGGCAAGAAGTTCTTTATCCTGGAGGATATGCCGGTTCAATGAGTCATTTGCAGTTTTTCTAGATAAATCTTTTCATTCTTTTTTTTTCTTTTTCTTTTCAGGGTACTAATTATGTTGATGGAAAAAAACCTCTTGAATTTGCAATGTCTTGTCTTAGTCTTGGAAGAAGGTTTTTTCCTTTTTAATATTAAGTGTGATAGCTGCCTGGCTATATAGGCTTTTTTACTTTTCTCTTTTTTTTTAAATTTTCCTTTTGCTTTTTCCTTAAATGACCACAGAATATTCTTTAATTGATTTCAAAAGCACTATACATTGCATTTTTCTTGCATAAGACTGCACTGGATCTGATTGCTGTGTATTCTGCATGCATACAACTCATTGGGATGTCTTGTGCCATAAATATATGAATAAAGATGGTCATAAAAGAGAAGGCATTTTCCAATATTCTTTACTTTTTGTTTTAATGAAAGGCCAAACATGGTACCTGCCAGTAATGATTTAGGCCTAATATCTTTGAAAAACTGCTTGTAGAAAATTAAGATCATATACTCTCTAAATAACATTCTTAGCTTTTAATATTTTTTCTCATTTTAGCTTGATTTTTCATGTGAACAGCTATATAAAAACATTAAGACCTTTGCTGAGATTGTGCAGTTGTTACTTAGAAATCTTTCAGGTCAACCTCGCTTTTGTATTTTAATTACTTATATTTTAATAGATATTTCTGGCAATCTAATCACTTACAGTCCCTTGCTTTGGAGGTGATAATTTAAAAAATATGTTTAATTTTAATAATCTCTTGTTAAAACCTAGAATGTCAAGCGTACTCCTTAATCAGAAGCTTTCTATTAAATTGTAAATATAAGTTAAAAAATATTAAAATGTATAATGGGGAAATTCTTACACTTTCTGGAAAGGTTTCAAATAAAGTGGATTTAAGTATCAGCTTTTATAAATATGTAGAAAAGTTCACTGTTAATATTTATCTTGAGCAGATCTTTGTAAGAAGGTGCAGAGCACAGTTGGTCAAACTCCTTTTTCTCCTTTCTGGAGCATTAAGAAAAGTGGGAGCATGCCCATAATTATTGATGTGGACACTGCAGTATTGCAAAAAGCAAAGTTCAGAGAGCATTTTATTGTAGTATTGTTCTGCACAGGATGCAGTGGCTGGCTGGACTTGTGAGGTTAAGGATTGGGAGAAATAGCTTTCCAGCAGAAGCATTTAAAGGAGGAAGTGGTCCCAGGAATAAATAACAAAGGGAGAATAGAATGACTAGGTTGTCTGCTTTTAGCAGCTGTGCTTGCTCAGACCATGTGAGAAATTACGACCTTCTTTTGGCTCTAATAATTGAAATTTTTTTTTAATGATACATAACATTTCAGGAGAACACTAAATAACTCAGTTTGAGTTTGTTCTGAAGTCTGTTTCCATCTGTGAGTTGGCTGCAGAGTGAGCACCGACTGTTTAGCAGATATCCTGAAACAGTTAAAAGGTCATTCAGGTAAAAGATGACTTGCCTACCAAAAAAGAAGCTTCTTAACATGAGCTGTAGGGTGGTTCTGGAACACTCTCAAATGACTTCCAGGAGTGCAGAACTGTTTCCCTTTGTATTTTGTTTGCCAAGAGAAGAAATTAAAAAACTGAAGAAAGTAAAACTTTTCCTACTCCCTCTAGCTGCCTGGACATTAAGAACAATAGGAAAGAGATAGACAATAGAAGCATTAACTTCAGGGATATGGAAGTTCAGTGTGGAGATGGTAGGATTTGACACTGAAAATAGATATAAAAAAATAAGGGACCATGAAAGTTTCAGAAGAACTCAGGGGGTGTTGGGTTGATCACACGAAAAGAGAGTGTGTACAGTAGGTGAGAGGTGGGCAATAGAGACGATCAACCAGAGGAAGTCAAAATGCTGTGTTGAGTGTTGTGGGTGGGTAGAGGCTGTTTTCAGTATCAGGAAAGCAAAGGATTAGAGGAGGTGATGTTTTAGGAGTGAATAGAACTACTGAGAGAGTATTTAGTGGAAAAACAGGGGTTATGATGTGAACAAATGAGGGTGATTGTGAGAGAGAAATTATATGACTAGTGTTGAAATAGTCAACTCTGCCATTTTAATCAAAATTAAAAATAGCTTTATGTACTTCGCAGGAACTGTTTGTTATATTTATCCAACACAGAGTAAATTTGGTGGGTCCTAAATAAGATCAGTTAAATCTGTCTTGGAGTCCCTTTGCTGTCTCCATAAAAATGAACTAAAATGTCACAAATCCTAAATTCATGAGGCCATTTGGCCAGTAGCTATCTTCAGACAAGAACCCTTTTCTGCAGTTCCACAAGAGAAGAGTTTTAAAATGCAGGCACTACTAAGAATAGCATCCAGATGAAAAGGAAATATCAAGGCTGATGTCATTTTATGTACTCTACTGTCTAGAAAATAATAAAATTTTCACACCTTACAAGTTCACTTGTATTATTACAAATCATAAAATAAATGCACTCAATTGACTTCTGCAGCTGTTATTGTGCTACCAGGAGGAATGCAATCATGTGATACTTTCCATAATACAGTAATTTCATGACCATAAGGCGCACCGGATTATAAGGCGCACCCCTGGGAGTTGGCAAATTTTGCAACTCCGTAGATCATATAAGGCGCACTGGACTATAAGGCGCACTTTTTTTTTGCAGCGAGGAGCCGTGCAGCACACAACAAAGTAACGAATTACTGGCAGATGCTCAATTTGCAAACATTTTTCAAAGATCAGTGTAGCCTTTAAACGCAGCCCCAGGCGCCCTCCCCATACAGTGGGCCCTGGCATTCCCGCCCGACCCCGGCACCAGCTGGCACGGCTCTCGGCTCCCGGCTCTCACCACACAACCATGCTGCATCCCAGCTTCCCCCTGGCTGGCGGTGGCGCTGCTTCTTGCCGCTTTCCTGCGGCGGTGGCGGCAGCCGTGCCGCTTCTTGCCGCCTTGCCGTGGCCGCGGAGCCGCGCCGCGGCTGCAGGGGCCACACCACTGCCGCTTTACTGCTTTGCCGTGGCTGCAGGGGCCACGCTGCCACCGCCGCTTTCCCCCAGCTGCCCCAGCTGCACTGTTGCTGCTCCGATGCTGCCGCTGGACGGGCTCTGCTCAGGGCTGTTGCAGGCTCGCACTTCTCGTTCCTCTGATGCCCGAGCTGGGGCCACCTGGCTTCTCATTTTCCCCATGCACGGGCCAGGGCCGGCACCGCCTGGCTTCTCATTCCCCCCGCACCCAGGGTGGCGCCACCCGGCTTCTTGTTCCACCGGGGCCGGCGGCAGCTCCCTCCCTCCCCGCGTGGCTCCTGCTGGCCGTGGCCGCCCACTCCCACTCCCCTCTTGTGACTCGGCGCTCCTGTGGCACCGCCCCCCCATTGCGGCTCACACTTCCGGTTTTGCAAATTTCGCAACTTTGTCCATTATATAAGGCGCACCGGACTGTAAGGCGGGTGCGCCTTACAGTCATGAAATTACTGTATATAAAAAACTGCTGAGTGCAGAGGACTTGTTATTTTTAATATGGTGGCAGTTTTAATAGTACAGTTGTATTTAGATTTGTTCATGCAAGTATGGCATTTGTGTTACAAGGTGAGTATTTGAAATGTTTTGAATTTGAAGCACTTCTGTGCAGAAGTATTTAATGAAATTGCAAGGTTATAAATTAAAAGGAAAATCAGGGATTTTTAAGATTTTTTTCTGTTCCAGGAAATGGGACACGCCCAAGGAGTGTGACTTATCCTGAGCTCTTTAATCATTGTCTTCTTCCCTAGTGTCCACTGGCCACTCCTGCACAGTATGTGTGGGAACTCTCTGTGGGTGGGGATATTTTTCTTTGATAAAATTCAGTCCTCACACTTACTTTGTGAGGTGCAAGGCGAAATATAATTCACTAATTCTGGCCTGTGGTTCATGAATGCTCCACGGAAATCTGTTGATTCCTTTAATTTTTTTAGCAGAATGATAAAAAAAGATATTTACAAATAAAGGTAGGTTTTAGTTCTGTGGCATCATAGTGAATTGTGTTTCTTGGATTTCAGGCTTTTTGTTTTTTTAATAACTTTCGTAACATCTCTTCAGATTGTGGTGGAAAATAGAAACAAAGTGAGCATAAATTGGTGTTTTCATGTTGTCTGGAAGCAATTGCAGATTATTTTGAATGATTTGGGTTCTTTATTCATTACTGGTTGTCTTTCCTTATCTATCTGTAATGAATATGAAAGCAGTTGGAAAAAGGATTTTCAATCCTGCTGGCTTATAAGTAACTCAAACTTCCAATTTTGGCCTCAAAGTGCCAGTGCTTAGATAATTGCACATTTCATATAATTAAAATAATTAGCCACTTCTGTATAAAGATTAATAAAAAGATTGTTCTCAACCAACAATTCCCCTAACCTCAGTGTGAGATTCTTCTCTCTTTTAGTTCTGGCCATTGGCTTTTTGTTATTCTGTGAGTGTAAGTGCTTTCTAATCTAACTGCCTGGCATACCGCCTTAAGTGCCAGGCAATACATAACTTCTAAGTGTTTCTAACACTGATAGTTGTTTTTTTAATATAATCATTGATTATATCAAAGATGGGAGTAGATTCTAATCTACAAATTCATAAATTACTAATGTGTTACTTTACAGTTGTGACAACAGCTCCAGTTTTGTTTCGTTGCCTCTTCTCTGAGATGTCAGTGATCAGACAGCATGGTACATGTGGAACATGTTTGTGTTTACAAGATTACCTCCACTGTGCAGCATTTAGTTGGCTTTGTCATCTGTGTGGGAGCAAAACTACTGAACTGAAGCAATAATTCTTCTCCACTTTCTTTTATACAGCTTTTGACTAAAATTTTGGTCTAAACCCAGAAGTGGGCCTTATAATCCGGTGCACCTTATATAATGTACAAAGTTGTGAAATTTGCCAACCCGGACGTGGGAGCCACGAGGGGAGGTGGTGCCACGGGAGTACCAAGCCACAAGGTGGGGCAGGAGTGGGCAGCCCCCAACCAGCAAGAGGTGCGCGAGGTGGGTGGGATCGGGCGACCCCCGGCCACCAGGAGCTGTGCAGGGTGGGTGGGACCGGGCACCCCTGGCCAGCAGGAGCCGTGCGTGGTGGGCAGGACCGGGCAGCTGCAGGCAGCCCCCAGCCAGCAGGAGCCGCAAGGGGAGGGAGGGAGCAGGCGACCCCGAGCTGTGGGCGGCCCCGAGCCGCCAAGAGCCGTGGCGGCCCTGAGCCGCCCTGAACTGCAACAACCCCAGGGTGTGAGCAGCGGCCGCCCCGTGGCCACCCCGAGCCGCCATGAACCGCAGCAGCCACAAGCTGCGGTTGCCCCGTGCCCCGCCTCGCCAGCCTGGGGTGGGCGGGAGTGCCAGGGCCTGCACACGGAGGGGGATGCTTGGGGCTGCATTTAAAGGCTACACTGATCTGTGAAAAATGTTTGCAAATTGAGCACCTGCCAGTAAACTCCACGATCGTGGGATTCTGTTACTAATTCGTTACTTTGTTGAGCGCGACACGGATCTTCGCTGCAAAAAAAAAGTGCGCCCTATAGTCCGGTGCACCTTATATAATGTACAAAGTTGCGAAATTTGCTGACTCCCGGAGGTGCGCCTTATAGTCCGGTGCACCTTATTGTCATGAAATTACTGTAGATTTGGAACCTGTTTGCAAGGTTATCAAAATTTTGTAATTTGTCAGCATTTGGTTTCGCTTGAATGAGTCTTAAGTGAAAAATGTGTATTGTATAATTCATAAAAAGGAATGAGAATCAAAATTGTGGTTTTTTTCTATTATTGGATTGCTTTTAGTGAAAAATTATTACCTGTATTTTTTGCTTTAGCTCTCTTTACATGTACTTCAGTAGCTGCCAAATTAATTTTTCAATTAGTTATGTACTAATGTAAACAGAAAATTCTTGTGAGCAGAATTCAATGCAAGAAGACAATGCAATTCTATTTGTTCAGATTCATTAATCTGTATATTTTTGCTCTTGATTATTACTCTTCCCTCTTAATAAGAGAATCTACTATGTATTGTAATTTCATAAATCATTTATTTGGAAGGCATTTGAAAGTCCTTCTGTGTGCATCAAAATACTTTGTCATGCGCTGAAAGTTGGATGTCTCTGAAAATCTGCCTTATTTAATACCAGAATAACTTTCATGACTTGAACTTTGTTTAACTCTTATTCTCCTTGGCAGAATTATACCTCATGCTCTATAATTCCCTGTTACCTTATAAATGAAAATTCATTCTTTTTTGTGGCCTTTCTCACAATCCTCTTTCATCTTGTATGTATGGAAGGTTTCCATGTCAGTAACGCTCTATCTTGTGCCCTAATAATATGCTGCCAACTTCAGCTCCTCCTTCAGTTTTGTTCTTCTCTTACATAAAAATCAAACTGTTCATATTTGAAGTATTGCCAAGTATTGCAAGTATTCTAGTCCCACCTATCTTAAAGACCTGATTTCCTTCTCCATCAGACTGCTGCAGCTATATTATTTTTCAGTTCCACCTACTCTTTTTATTTCAGGTGTAACAGCTTCTCAATTAAAACACTTTAAATGTACAGTAATTTCACGACTATAAGGCGCACCCTTTTGATTAAAACTTTCCCCCTAACCCGGAAGTGCGCCTTAGAGTCCGGTGCACCTTATCTGATGGACAAAGTTCAGAAATTTGCCTACCCGGAAGTGAGAGCTGCGAGCCGTGGGGGGAGCCGGCAGGGCCATGACTGCTGGGTGGAGGCGGGGTGGAGCAGCGGCGGGCACGCCCCGGCCCTGCCTCGGCCCCATGGAGGCGGGACGGCCCCTCCAGAGGCACGCCCCGGCCCCGTGGAGGCAGGACGGCCCCTCTACAGACACACCCCGCCCCCGTGGAGGCGGGATGGCCCCTCTACAAGCACACCCCGGCCCCATGGAGGTGGGACGGCCCCTCCAGAGGCACGCCCCGGCCCCGTGGAGGGGGCACGGAGGGGCGGCAGCCATAGCCCGGCCCCAGCGAGGGAGCACGGAGTAGCGGCGGGCATGCCCTGGCCCCGGAGAGGCGGCATGGAGCAGCTGTGGGCATGGCCCTGCCCTGCCGGGTACAGGCGGGCCTGGGGGCCCGCGGCACCGCCCCTGCCGGGTACAGGTGGGCCCGGGCCCCCATGGCTGCCGGGTTGAGGCGAGGCCTCGGCCAGCAGCTGCACGGGGGGAGCTGGGGGCGGATCTTTGCGGCAAAAAAAAAAGCGCACCTTATAGTCTGGTGCGCCTTATGGTCGTAAAATTACTGTAATTTTTCTCCTTCACATCTGTGCTTAAATCCCACATACAGTAATTTCATGACCATAAGGCGCACCGGACTATAAGGCGCACCCCTGAGGAGTCGGCAAAATTCGCAACTTTGTAGATCAGATAAGGTGCACCGGACTATAGGGCGCACTTTTTTTTTGCTGCGAAGATCCGTGTTGGGTGCAACAAAGTAACGAATTAGTAACAAAAACTATGATCGTGGAGTTCACTGGCAGGAGCACAATTTGGAAACATTTTTCACAGATTGGTGTAGGTTTTCAAAGGCAGCCCCGGGCGCCCTCCCTGTGCAGTGGTTCCTGGCACTCCCGCCTGACCCGGTGCTGGCAGGCGTGGCTCGACACAGCCGCGGGGCCACCTCCGCCTTGCGGCTTCGTACTGCCGCCATACTGTTCCCCCTCGCGGCTCCGTGGAGCCGCCCTGGTGCCCATTCTCGCTCGGCTTGGCGGCATGGCTGACCTGGTGCCCGTCCTCGCTCGGCTTGGCGGCATGGCCGCCCTGGTGCCCATCCTTGCTTAGCTCAGCGGCTCAGCGCCCATCCTCTCTTGGCTCAGTGACACTGCAACCCTGGCGCCCATCCTCACTTGGCCACCCTGGCGCCCATCCTTGCTCGGCTCGGCGATGCCGTCACTTCTTGCTCCTTCCCTGTGGTCGGCGGCGGCGCCGCCGCTTCTCACCCCTTTCCCGTAGCCGCGGGGACCATGCCGCCGCTGCTTTCCTGGGGCCGTGCTGCCACCACCACCACTCCCCCCGCGGCCGGCGGCACCCAGCGGTGCTTCGCTTCCCTCATGGCCAGCGGCTCCGCGTTCCCCCCACGCTGGGGCCGGGACCGGCACTGGCTCCCTCCCTCCCCGTGCAGCTCCTGCTGGCTGTGGCTACCCGCTCCCACCCCATCTCGTGACTCGGCGCTCCCATGGCACCGCCCCCACCTTGCGGCTCACACTTCCGGGTGGCAAGTGCCGCAACTTTGTACATCATATAAGGCGCACCGGACTGTAAGGTGCACTTCTGGGTTCGGGGGAAAATTTTAGTCAAAAGGGTGAGCCTTATAGTTGTGAAATTACTGTACTAATTTTTTTATCTGCCTTACTCATGCTTTTCAACTCATTTTAGGAGAAAGTTATTTACTTCTGTGCTCAGCATCTCTGAAACAAGTATGTAGTTTTCTACCTTGTTTCCGTTTTTGTTAACTTGAAAAGGAGTTTGACTTCTGAGGTATTGTCATGTTTTAGATGAACTAGTAGAATTTCCTGAAGAACTGAACCACTCAGAAAAGCTGCTCTATAGCTATGTAATTGGTGTAAAATATGGATGAGGGGAGTATTGTTTAATGCCAAATTTTGAAGTGTGATGTAAAAAAAGGACCTACTGAAAAAAACAACCATCCCAAACCAAAGAAATAAAAAAAACCCTTTCACTGTAAAACTGGGAATATGAAAAATGAAATTTAAGAACATTAAATACCTCAATTTTTGTTGCTGTGAGTCCTTCACCAGAGTTTATTTCCTCAAGCTAAAAATGGGAAAACCAATAAACAAAGTTGAGTCTGTTAATACCCGATGAGAGAGAGGAACCTCTGCGCTATTTGACTTTGCTCTGAGTTGGTTTCCTGTAGTATTTTTTTACAGTCTTTGCCTGTCAGTGCTGCTCTGGGTGCTGGGGTTACCCTCTGAGCATGACCTCTATTTGATACCCTGGACTATTGAAATGGGAAAGAAGAGACCACGATTTTGTGTTCCTCTGTGTATGTTTTTTTTCTTGTGGGGTATTATCTTATGCTAGTGACTGTGTGTGTAATTTTTCTGGTTTGAACACTGGATGCCTCAGTGTTTTGTTTGAACATCTCTCATCACGAAAAAATACAGACTGGAGGAGAAAATGGGAAATGAGGAGAATTGTGGAAAATTTGTCCTTTGAAGAAATAAGTAGAGTATCCTAGAGAATAAACAATAAAGGCTAAGATTTTTTTTGTAAATAAGATGTGCTAAAATTGTTTAGAAGGAAAAAAAGTAATTGGCATAACTTGCAGGCTAGAAAATATTAGGCTTGAGCTGAGAAATACAGTCAGAAGAGCAGTAAAATCCTTGGAATGAACTGACAAAATTATGTATATCCATAGACTGCCAATCTTCTTTTCTATTAGATTCACTCTTTTCTAGCTTATTCTTGAGTGTCCCTTCAGGTTTTTGAGAGAGATTACTTTTTACACATTTGTTTGTCTGTAGGTACACTAACAAAACAGACTACATGCAAAATCTGATATTTGGGGATCCTCTCCCAACCCAAGAGGTACCTGTACAGGCTTCCATATTTATCTCATGTGAAAGGCAAATATCCAAAAGAAGCAAGTGCCAGAAGGAAGTTCTAGTTTAATCAATGTACCCTAATCTGTGGGACTGGTTATGGAGTAAATACTCCTGAAAGTAGTTTCTAAATATGTAAATGTCCAGTGGCATCACTGGGAACCCCCAGCATAGATTTATGAGGGATAAATCCTCTTGACAAACATCATCAGTTTCTTTGGCAAGGTGACTGTGCTGTTAGCAAGGGACAGGCAGTGGGTGCTCTATACTGTGGTTTTAGCAGGGACTCCAACACTGTATCCTGTAGTGTCCTTATCATGAAATCAACGAGAGAGGGACTGGACAAGGCAAAAATGATGTGGTTAGGAGGTTGGTTGGACTGCTGGGTTAAAAAAATCAATCAGTGGTGCAAAGTCTGGCTGGCAACCAACAAGTAGTGGTGTTTTTCAGAGATTGGTGCTGTTAAATGTCTTTATTAATCACCTGTGTGACAAGACCAAGTGTACCTCCAGAAGGTGTGGGGGCAACAGCGAATTGAGGGGAGTTCTCAGTGCTCTGGAGGGCAGGGCTTCTATTCAGAGGGACCTGGAGAGGCTGGAGAAAGGCACTAGCAATACCTTGTGAAGTTCAATGAAGGCAAATGCTGGGTCCTCTATCAAAGACAGAACAACCTCCTGTGACAAGACAGGCTGAACACAAACTAGATAAAAAGTGGCTTTTTTAGAAAAGTATTTGGAGATGCCAGCAGATAAAATTTTGAAAACAAATCACCAGTACATCCTCATAGCAAAGGCAGCCGAGCACAGCACGGGCTGTTTGCAAGAGTTCAGGCAGCAGGTCCAGGGAAGGATCCCTGCTCAGCACCTGTGAGACAGTGTTTGCAGTTGCAGCCAGGTTTGGGCTCCCCAGTGCAGGACTCACACAGACACTCTGGAGCATATCCAGAGGCCAAGCTGGCCAGATGGCAGGAGAACATGGTGTATAGTGAGGAGTTTAAGGGAACTGGGTTTGGTTTAGGCTGGAGAGGAAAATGTCTTGCTGTCTACATCTGCTATCTCAGAGGAGTTAGTAAAGATGGAGCCAGACTCTTCTCAGAGGTGCCTTTTAACAGGCTGAGAGGCAGCAGGCACCAGACACAAGTTGGAACCCCTGAAATTCTGGTTAGCTACAAGGATGTTTTTAGTGGGTTGGTGTTACGATCTCAATTAACAGGGAAGAGCAAGGAAAACTAAGTCTCTGTGAATTAAATTGATTGAACCCAGAAAGGTTCGAAATATACAGTAAATTCACGAATACAAGCCGCACTGAGTATAAGCCGCATCTCTGGGTGTTGGCAAACATTTCGGTTTTTGTCCATAGATAAGCCGCACCCGAATATAAGCCGCTCTGTCGTTCGCAGCGAGGACCTGTGTGCAATTAGTAACAGAACCGCGGAAGGGCGGGGTTTACTGGCTGAGCTAAGGCTGTGCAGGCTTGGCCCGCTAGGGGCCGCTGACAGGGCCAGATGGCCCAGCCCGGCGCTGCCGCTCGGGGCCCGCCGCCGCTGCCACTGGGCTTGGTCACCCCGGGTCGCCGCTGCTCCTACGGCAGCGGCAGCGGGTGGGGACGGAGCTTTCCCGCGCCCGTGGCGCCGGCGGCGGGCAGGGACGGAGTTTCCCCGCTCCTGCCACGGCGGCGGCGGGCGGGGACAAAGCACCCCGTCGGCTCCCTGAGCCGCGGCAATGGCTGCGCGGGGCTCCCGTCGGCTCCCCGGGCCACAGCAATGGCGGCGCGCGCTTCCCCCCCCTCCCCGGGCCGCAGCAATGGCGGCGCGGGCTTCCCCCCCCCTCCCCGGGCCGCAGCAATGGCGGCGCCGGCTTCCCCCCCCCTCCCCGGGCCGCGGTAGGGGCGGCCCAGGTCCCCCCTCTCCTCCCCAGGCTGCAGCAATGGCGGCGCCGGGCCCCCCCCCGTCTCTCCCCTGGGCTGTGGCAGAGGAGGAAAGAGAGCTCTCCCGCCTCTCTCCCCGCCCCCCGTGCTGCCTACAGGGAGCCAGGCTCCACCCGTGGTGCAACAGAGTAGCGATTTGTAACAATCGCAAAATGCCGACTTTGCAGCTGCTCGGCTCAGCACTCTGGCAGGCACTTCTGAGGTTGTATTATCCGCTCCTGATTATTAGCCGCATTTCTGGTTTAGGAGCAAAATCTTAGTCAAATTGGTGCGGCTTGTATTCGTGAAATTACTGTACCCCAAAACTTGATTAAAACCAAATGAGATTAGATGTTGGTGCAAAAAAACTTGGTTATTTTATTTAACAGTAAAAGAGGCAAAGAAAAATAAAGAAAGGAAAGAAAGAGAATGAAAAAGAGGGGTGTGTGGGGGGAGACAGGGAGAGAGTGACAGGTTTTACATAGGAACATGTCACCCTTCTGAGGGTCCCAGTGATGTCTTATGGTTCCCCTCCATCTGCTCTTCCTGGTAGTGAGTGTCTCCCACTGTCCTGTGCCAGAAAGTATAGAATCCAATGGATTAATACACCTTTGGGTCAAGTGGGAACATCCACGTGCCTCCCCTGGGAAGGGCAAGTTTGACACTGTCCCTTGCAACACTGCAGATCTGTTGCATCATCTCTGGTGCTCAGGCCCCAAGGGGACCTCTTGGGGATGCCTTTGAGTGCCATGACACCCCTCTGCTTTCCCTTGTCTGGATGCGAGGTCACCCCTTCCTGGGGTGAAGGGCCCTACAGGTGAACTCCTCTGCACAGCAGAAGATGAGTGCTCACTGCTTCAGACCAGAAGCTTTTTCACTACACATTCAAAACCTCTCCTCCCCTCCACCCTTTGGTATGTAGGGTCTGTTTGAGTCTGGCAGCTGATAGCCCTGAGGCTGTGGTCTCCACCCCCAAGGTCCTAGGCTTGATCCCTCTGTGAACGAATTCTTCACTAGCCCAGACCTGAGTCACTTTGTCTTATCTCCATCAATGTGCAGTGCAGGGTCCCATTCAAAGTGTGGTAGTCTTAAGTTTCTCTTTTCATACAGTTTTCCTATAATAGGCAGAAGTCTTTCATGAAGATGTTTAAGCCATTAATTATAATATTTCAGTCTTCAACAGGTTGTTGACTGGTTTGTTTTTAGACCATCACTGTGGTCAAGAAGTGGAACTGGTTGTCCAGACAGATTTTACAGTCTCCTTTCTTGAAGGTGTTCAAGACTAACCTCATATTGTGTTTTAGCCCTGGCTGGCAACTCAGCCCCACACAGCTGCTTGTGCACTCTTCACTGGTGACGTGGAGGAGAGTCAGAGGAGTAAAAGTGAGAAAACTCGTGGGTTGAGATGAAGGCAGTTCAGTAGGGAAAACAAAAGCCATGTGCTCAAGCAAAGCAATACAGAGAATTCTTTCACCACTTCTGATGGGCATACTGGTGCTCAATCATCCCCTAGGAAACAGGGCTCCATCATGTGTAACAGTTACTTGGGAAGATGAATGGCGTCACGATGATGTTCCTTCCTCCCTTTTCTTCCTACTCTACATGCTGAGCATGATGCCTTATGGTATGGAATATCCCTTTGGTCAACTGGGGTCATCAGTTGCAGCTGTGTCCCATCCCTTTCACAGCTTTCTGTGCATCCCCAACCCTTTTAGTGCTCTCAGCCGAACTCAGCACACCTCTCACTCAGGTCCTGGAGTGACCTGATCTAACTAGAGCTTGGATCAGAGTAGCTGATCTCCAGAGGTCTCTTCCAGCCCAAAGTGTTATTCCATGTTGATACCATACTCCCAATGTTTGCTGTGGGAGTGTGATCAGTTTTGCTTTAAAAAAGCTCTAAATTCAGGGAATTGATTCCTGAGCCATGACCTTTTTGTGAGTTTTGTCAATCATGTTGCAATTCAAAACAAAACAGGAAACCTTTGAAACTTACTGTTCCCTGGTGGTGGTCTTAAAGCCTATTTGTGTGTACACACATTCACAACCCCAGGAATTGCTTCCTTGAGTTATCTTCCATTGTCCACCTACTCTGATAAAGTTTAAGTTTTATTGTCCAGTTGATGGCTCTAAGAGGTCAGGAAAAATCCCAGCAAAATAGTGGTGGATTAAATCATGCCTTGCCAAATTCTGCTGGCTTATAGATGTTACAGAATGTGGAAAAAATTGTGTAGAAATACTCAGAGAAAAACATATACAGTTAATTATCCCTCCCATGGCATCTTTTTTTTCTTAGCTTATACCTTAATGCTTTTAACAGGTTAGAATTTGTAAATACTCTTTAGAATGGAAACAAAGTAGGATTTTTAAGGCTGTTTATTCTCTTCCCTTTGTCCTGTTCTGTTTTGAAGTTTGACATTAGCATCTTTTGAAGGGAAGCATATGTCATTTCTAATTAAGGCCTGAGATTTTCTGACATATAACTGAGTAATACATTTCAAACACTGCCAAACCTTACAGATGAAAGAATTTCCTGGCTTAAGCACTGGAGTGTGTGTGCTGTGTAACACTGGTCTCCTTTAGAACTTCGAAGAATTTTGCCCAGAATACCAGCACAGTGAGAAATCAAGGGGTTGTTTCTTTAGGCTGATGTCGCTATTCCTTGGCAGGCTCAGGTTTGGATCCGGTAAAAGCTACTGTACTTTGTTGCTCAAAGGATTCAGTGTAGGTACATTTTGCAGCATTTTAGTCTGTCGAGGGAATTTAGTCATCTTTATCAGATTTCATTCCAGGCTGCAGGGTTTGTTTGTGTGTATTTTCAGCACAAACTCTTGTAGAGATGTGCTGTAGTTCTTCAGTCTCTCTCCAGAGAAATTCTGATCTCTTCCTTTAAGCATTTGGTGCCAAATTTTCTTCCTTTACTTTGAATGCATAAAACCTTTCTGAAATTGAGGTTTGTGATAAATTCCTGATGTCAGCTGGATTTCTTGAGATTCTTAATACATACCAGTATCATTAACATGTACCTTGTGTCTCTGAATGACAAATGGGCTCATCTCAGAGGTTTCCTCAAATTTTTTTCTTCTTTCCATGGGAAGGAAGTAGAAGGGACTGTATTTATTGTTGGTGTCTCTGACACGATTGTGCAAATCAGGAGAGAGAGTTACACAAATGTAATGCATTTAGTTCCCTTTTTCCCTGTTAGTTACAGGGAAACCTGTTGTGATATAAAATTCTAGTTATAATCATAAACTTGGGGGTTTTAGATCTTATTTCCATCTTTAGGTCTAGTGAATGCATGCAAAAGATTGGGAAACCTTAAAATCAAGTTTTTTGTCCCCTGTGATGTGCATGGGTAGTTATTTTGTTTGGACTATTTTAAATTGTAATGGGGAAGTATTTAAATGGAGGTTAGGCTGATATTTGGTAACTGTAAAGTTGTGCAAACAGGTTCCAAGCTGAAGCCTTTCACCAAGGTAGTGTTCATTTTGAAACACAGGTATTTCTGATATCTGCTTCTCTCAGGGCAGTGTTTTTGCTGTTAATTGTCTGTGAAACACAGTTTATGCTGTCTTTGTCCTCACAGCTCACTGTCAAATTCAAGCACTGATGATACTTTACTAAGGACTTGTATTTGACAACTGCTAAGAATATAAATTAGAAATCTGTAATTGAAGTCAGAATGATAAGGATGAAGAGTTAACAGGGTAATTGCACAAGTACTGAAGATCTTCTTCTACCTGAACTTTGTTGTGGACATAAAGTTGAAGTGTTTAATGTGCCTGAGGGAATTCAGGATACTAGATCAGCAGCAGGATGTGACAGAGCTGTGTGGAAGAAAGTACTGAAGGGATTTGGGGGGCGGGTGTAGCTTTGGTTCTGTAGACAGTTCAGATCGTGCATGGGCAAAAGCAACCTTGGAGCACTCTAACATCAAACTGTCCATGGCTTCAGCAACCTCTGAAGATAACTGGTTGCCCAGAGAAGCTGTGGCTACCCCATCTCTGGAAATGTTCTAGGCCAGACTGGACAGGGTTTGGAGCAAGCTGGGCTGGTGGGAGGTGTCCCTGCCCAAGGCAGAGGTTTTGGAACTGGATGAGCTTTAAAGACCCTTCCAATGCAAACCATTCTGAGATTCTGTAATGGTAATAAGAGGGCTGTTGCTGTGTCTCTTTTTGGCTTGTGTTTCCTACTAAAGATACTGAAAACTGGAGCCTGTCAGCATGTGGTGTTGTTGAAGTTGCACTTGTTTAATTCTTATCAGTATTTTATTCAGATAAAACTGGAAAAAGTCCAAATAACTTCAAGACCATATTTGCGTAAGGACTTGCCATATGGAGTTAGACTATCAGCTTACTGTGGGCAGCTTCACAGGCCCGTGAGACACTTGGAATCCTGATGAACACTTGGATTGGATGTTTTTTTAAGCATGCTATTCCAGGCCTACATGATTCCTTCTGGGCTTGGGTGTTACTCATATAACTGTTTAATTCTTAATAGTTATGAGCTTTCATTTGAAGCAGTCCTCTCTGTTCTATGCACAACGACCTTTAATGTCACAGTCTTGGTTTTTTTCTGCTCATCCGTGAACCTACTTCAGTAAAAAAAAGGTTCTGTGGCTCAGAGAAAGCTTACTGAGTTCAGAGTACCACAGGACAGCCAAAGGGACATGGTGTAACGAAGTAGCATTATCTACTATGCTTTAACAGGGACTTCTCCTTACGTGAAGTCTACAGTGGATGTGACTTTTAGATAATGCTGTGAAAGTTCCTTAAATGGAGAGTTAACAGCCTTGAAATTTTCCTTACATAATGCTTTTCTAGGTTCCAGTCCTGTCTCTAGTAACACTGCTGTAAATTATTCCCTAGTCCTGTTCTTTTAAACTTTATGATAACTTTATTAATACACTTGTTTGGTAAAGTCTGCTGAACATTCTTTATGATTTATGCTTTTGAAACTAATATATGAGAAAAAATTGTCTGACACCTGTATGTATGCATCTTTAGTGTTTGTGCTCTTGGGTAAACCTGTGCATGCTTTTGTTTTCTTGTTTTTTCTTTATTTTTACAGAGAGTGATAATGAACTCTCCAGTGGCACTGGTGATGTGTCAAAGGATTGTCCTGAGAAGATTTTGTATTCCTGGGGAGAGTTACTGGGGAGATGGTAATACTTAATTTCTTACTTTAGATTTTAGATATTAACCTTTTATTTGGTTTATGACACCATATGCTCCCGAGCAGGAGCTTTGAAATTCTTCAGCTTACGCAGTTTAAAAACTAAAATGCAAGACACATTGGAGTGTAGTTTTTAAACTTAATTTAAAAGGGACTGGTATGGATAACTGGGAGCTTTTTTGAAAAATCTTTTCTGTAGCGTGTGCAGAAATCTGGTTTTGTTTGGTGTTTGAGAGTGTTTTTGTATGTGCTCACATAGCAGGTATGAGTCTTCACAGGCAGAACTTTCTGGTCATTTGGGGCTGACTGTTAAATCCTCAGGAGACTCAGTGCCAGTATAGGACAGACCCAGCAACTCTCATGTGTCCCATCTAAGCCATGCGTGCCAGCTGGTATACATTTAATTTGTTTAGAAGCATTTTTATTTTTCTATTTTTGTTAATGTGCTATATGGAAGTACTTGAATCTAGAAAGACTGTGAATCTTCACTGGAATGTGTTTTTTGGTGAATAAAACAAAGACTGTTTGTAAGCCCAGACTATGTTCTCAACAGTGTTATTTTGGTTGTTTAATTAACTGCTTCGGTAAAAGTGCATACTGTGCCAAGAGAGGAAAAAGTCTGTCTGTTTGCTGCCTTGGAGAGACCTGAGCAAGTGCCAGAACCACTTATTTGGTTTTCCCTGTGTAAGTAATAGTTCCTGCTGCTGGTGACAAAAATAGTCAGAGGCCCTTAATCTAGAATTGGCTGTTTCCTTTTCCTAACTCCAAAAAGAGAGAGGAGCAACATTTTAAGGATTTATTTGGGCAATTCCTCCCTTTACTTGGCTACTCTGTAGCTTTGGAGAAACAGCCTCTTACTGATGACCTCATCTGTGTGGTGATCTCATACAAAGGTTTCTGGAAGAGGCATCACAAGATTTTCCTGAGCTTAGCTGAACCTTCCCCCTGGAACCCTCTCTTTCTGGTTGTTTTTTTGCTATTCTGTCACCCATATTTCTGACCTTTATCCAAGATCCAAGATTGGAAGGTGCTACTTTTCAATTTAACTTTTTTTTTTTTTAAATATGTTTGTCAGTTGATTCTTCTATTTTTAACCTGTGTCCTTGACAAATACCTGGACTCTGTGGATGAGCATGCTGAAGTAAAAAGACATCCACAGCTCATGGTCTTAAGTTTTATGTATCCAACTATTTTTTCTGGTTACTCAAGTATACTAATCAACCAGACAAAACGTCTAAGGCTTTTGGAATAAACTATTTTGGAATCCTAACATAACTTGAACATAAATCAAGAGAATTGTTTAGTAGTTAAAGCAACTTAAAATTATTTTAAAATGGGGTGAGAAATGGGAGATACCAGCCTATTTGGAGATTACCAAACATTTCTTCAGGAGTATCTCAAGTAATATTACCTCTGGAGTGAAATTCAAATCTGTAAACTACTTGAGTTCTTGAACAGTGTTATGTTACATTTTAAGAACAAAACTTAGAATAACAGGTAAGAAATGGTAAGGATTTAGAAACTAAAAAAATAAATCAAAATAAAATCTTCTAGTGTTTTGAAAAACTGCACCATATGTTAGTAGAAGATCTGTGTACTTGTAGAAAAAGTAAATAAAAATAAGTATTTCCACTTGGGTAACTGGTGTGCTGATTTTTCTCTTAGATAAAAAATTTTTTGCATTTTAATTGTTTTTTTGCCATTTTATTGAAATGTCACTGTAACCTATTGGACTTAGCAGAAACACTGCTCCAGGACTCTCCTTCAAGCATAGACAAATAAGAATAATATAATTTACCAAAAAGACAAACAGTTGAACAAACAATTGAAAAATAATGGTATAGCTATTTATTTTACTATTTACTACCTCCTCAGCATTAAAGTTCTTGCCAGCTAAGCTGCTTTAGCTGACTGATCAACTATTTGTTAAAAAAAACTAGTAGCAATGATCAATAACAGTCTTTGATCAGAAATATATTTTTGTCAAGTTGGAGTGTAGTCTGTGCATTGCTGCTCTATGTCCTTGCTCTCTGATTTTTTAAAACTAGATTTATGAGTTTGCGGAGGAGAATTGCAACATTTTGTAGCAAGTTAAAGATGCCGGCATCCATGAATGGTGACTCTCCCCCACCCCCACACATGATGAAGGATGAAGTTAGAATAAGACAAACTTTTATTTTATGTTCACTTCTGTTGTTCTGAGCAAGGATTATGAATGCGCAAGCTTTTTCCCAAAGAGCCATCCAGTACTTGGAACGTTGGCTACGGAAATTAGTAATGCTGTCCAGCATGGACTCATATTGCTAAAGTATTACCTCTGCCATAAAATGCAAATCTAGGACAGACTCAGTAAAATCTGGTTGTTTAATTCTCAGTTGGGATTATGTTCAGGATAGTTCTGAAGCATGTGTGTTAGTTGTTGCCTTATTTGTATTGTTTCCTTAGTGTTGCTGAAAACTTACCTGTTATGTTTCTATGGGAATGTCCCTTTTTAGCTGTTCATTTGATCAGCTTGCCCTGTCCTCATATAACACATATGACCAGATCCATGTAATAACCAAACTTTTGCTTATTAAGAACTTCAACTTTCTGAAGTATTTACTGTATATTTAGTCTTCAACATGCATGTCATAATTCTGTAACTGCTTAGAGTATCTGGTCATAGAATCACAAATAGTTTGGGTTGGGAAGGACCTTAGAGCTTATCTCATTCCAACCGCATGCCATGGGCAGGGACACCTTCTGCTATTCCAGGTTGCTCCAAGCTGTCCCCAACCTGACCTTGGACACTTCCAGGCATGAGGCAGCCACAACTTCTCTGGGCGCCCTTTGCCAGAGCCTCCTCCCCCTCACAGAGAAGAATTTCTCCCCAATACCCATGTAACCTGGCCTATCTGTCAGTTTAAAACCAGTCCTCCTTATCCTGTCACTATCTGCCCCTATAAAAGTTCTCTCCCTGCTTTTTATAAGCTCATTTAAGGTACTGAAAGTCCATAGTAATGTCTCCCTGTAGCACTTTTCTTCTCCAGGCTGAACACCTCCAGCTGTTCTAACCTGTGTCTATAGCAGAGAGGTTCCAGCCCTTGGAGCATCTCTCTGGCCTCCTCTGAATCTGTGCAAGTCCTTTAAGTCAAGTGTTTAGTGCTTTTAATGTTTCTGTGAATATTGGTTTCCTTTCTAGCTCTTTTCCATTGCAAGACCATTAGGGTTATGTGACTGACTGCAAAGTGGACTAAAAAAGATAGAAGGAACTAGTTGTTATTTGGGTATCTGAGTGATAATGATAAAGATGAAATTACTTGTATTTCACTGCATATTTAAAAATAAAAATAACTATTGTTTTTTAAAAGAATAAGGGTATTATGTAATCACGGTCTTTTTAGTTCTGAAGTAATTTGGAAAAATGAGGCTATCATCCCCAAAGCATTGGAAAAAGAAATACGTTAGAGTATCTTTTACATTTAAAGAGCACTGGTAATCTGTTCATGTCATGACCTGTTTCATAGAATGAGTACTCTAAACACTCACTGCAAATCCAGGGTCAAATTGCAGGTCATTTAATTAATCATGGCTTGCTGGCCTTTGGCTAAACAGCCACTCTCACTACTCTGCTATCAGGAGAGCTGGGTAACACAATGGTGGTCAAAGCACTTGGATAGTAAAGCACCAGCTCAGACCAACAGGCAGATTTATTTGAAATAGTGGGGTTGTTCAAATGTATGTGCAAGTGTTCCTGTTTTGTGGGACTTGGAACATACTCTTGGCATGAAGGATGGAACTAGAACTTCAGTCTTCATAGTAGAACTCTTAAAATTGTCTTCTATTTGTTTTCTTGATTTTGTTTTTCTGTACAGCTTAGGTTATTTAAAATTTATTTTTCTTAACCTAAGCTAAGAAATATATGTTGAACAAATATTTAAATTTAATTGTCTGCACAGATGGCATATTTTAATTCAAATTGTTCTTCATCAACCAACTTAGTTCAATTTTCTGCAACTGCTTATCATTAATTAATGTCTCCACACCTGGAAAGTTTGGATATCACTACATTTTGCCACTGGTTCTTAGTGTAAATCCTTGCAGAGTTTTTGCTTTCCATCTGACAAACACTAACTACTGTAACTAGTGGAAGAAAAGTTTGTGTTGCCAATTGTGTTACCAATTGTAGTGAATAGCTTTAATGATTTTTAATCTTTTTAATCTGTATTTTGACTCCTGTAGTTGAAGTATAACAAGAAAATGATCATCTTTGTTTCAGGCACAATAACCTTGTTGTGAGACCAAATGGATTGTCCACTCTGGTAAAGAGGGGTGTTCCAGAGGCACTGAGGGCAGAGATCTGGCAGTTGCTGGCAGGATGCCATGACAACCAGGCAATGCTGGATAAATACAGATTACTCATCACAATGGTAAGGGACCTATTATTTGTTCTTTCCTTCCTTTGTTTATTCACTTTTCTTTCCTTTGGTTAAGATTAATTCTGCTGTGCAGAAGTTTTAATCAGTGGCAGGCCAGCAGAAGAATGAAACAGTTTGACTTGTTTTTAGCAACTGAAATTATGATTATGTGACTTTATCTCCTGCCATGGGTACCTGCTGCATGGCATTAGCAATAGAAATTGCTGACCTGTATCTGCAGTAATGCTTGACATTTAGCTTTCTATTCTCTTGCTGTGATGATAGTAACATTAACTTGTTCAGGTGTTTGCTTGTGGTTTTTTTTATAAACTCACATGCATCACTTTGTTTTTTCTAAAGTTTGTTTTATGTATATCTTAATTTTAGGAGTTTTAATTCTTAAGAAAACTCAAACCCAAACAAAATGGCTCAAAATTGAGTATTTCTTCTTTCTGTTGTTTATTTTATAAAAATCATGTTAAACATATTTTGTCCTAGTAGGAAACCACTCTCCTTGCTGTATGGGTGAGCTGAGAAGAGAATAATTTTGGGAATCCATTTCCATCCTGTGTACATTAGTGCAGTCACTAAGCATTCTGGGAAGTCTGTGGAGCTGTTTGATCTTAGATCTGTGATGGCAGGAGGGGGGAGCTCTGTGTTGTGTAGCATAGGCTCTGTGCAGTGTCAGATGTGATCTCTGCGTTTGGGGTTCTGGAGCTCGGCTGTAGCAGGGCTGTTCCAGCTCTGAGAAGAGCAGCAGTCTCAAATATGCTTTTAATGGCAAAAATGGATAGAAATAATTTTCTATGCTGCTCAGAGCAAGTGCTGAATTTGTTACCTAGCTTATGAATTACCTGTCCACAGAGAAATTCTGGGGTAGATGTTGTTACTCAAAATTTCCTTTCATATTGTTGTCATGTTGTTTTGCTAACTTTTCCTTTTAATTTGACATAATTAATTATGTTTGTGAAGTTTAGAAGCATCCCTAGAGTGAGAACTGTCCTGGTGACTTCTTTTTTCTTTACCAAGTTGGAAGAATATTTTGATAGTGTAGGTTTTTCATTTTGATGTTGTAGCTGTGTTTTATTTTCCTTAGAAACTGTTCACAGGGCATCTGTCAGCTATGTTGCATTAAAGCCACTTCCGCTATTTGTTGCCGCTTTCCAAAAGTGGGAAAGACGTTTGTTTCGTGGTGGAGGAGGGAGTGGAAAACTTCTAAAATGCAAGGTTTATCTTGATATTGGGGCCTTGTGCCTTAAAAATACCTTGTTAAAATTGGCCTTTTCACTACAGAAGTATTGCAGTGATGTGTATTTTGGAAGATGATATTTCATACAGTATTTTATACAAAATATTACAGTGTTACTGGTGAAAAATTTAAATCCTCTGCTGAACTGAAGCATTTATACAAACTGAGGGGTTTTTTTCCTAAAGTGAATAATTTTCCTTCTGAAATGACAAAACTTCTTCTCTAACCTATCTGTCTAAACTACTGGCGATCATGCAATTTGGCACTAAAAGACTCATGAAAGAAATGAACAGGAGAGAACCTGTGCCATACCAAAGCTAGGGCACATCTTTGGGAAGAGTTAATATGGGATGCTCCTGAAAAAAAGTCAGCTGATTAAAAAAAAATAATAATTTTTTTCTGATATTTATGTCTGTGAACAGAACTTTTCAGTTTCATTTTGGTGCGTCAGTAATGTGAATTAAGCAGAGAGAGTAGGAGAATATGTATTTTAGTAATATATACTAGTAAAAGCTTGACTGTAGTGTTACCTTATGTGTGTCAATAATAACTTAATAATGTTAAGCTTCAGGGCTGTTTGGGTATTAATGGCTGTTTGCTTACTTCTCCTGTGTGAGAAAGCATTACTTCTCTGCATTATTTGTATGCTACCATCCTAACATATCAACAACATGAATTTTATTTTTTCTGTAATTATTTATTCTTCCCATCAAACCCATCATTTTCATCTTGATTCTTTCAGTTTAGTATATGTTGACACAAATTCGTTGTCTCCTTGTATTTTGGTCATTCTGCTTGATATTTCTCTTCTGGAAGCTGGGCATATTTGTGGATGCATTGACCACTTCAGCAGTATATTCCTTGAACATATGTGGTCCTGACCCATTCCTAGATGGGGAAAGCTGGAGATGCTCTGAACTTGCAGTCCTGAGAATGAAGTAGGCTCAATACCAGAAGTAGGAGGTGATACAAACATCTCTGAACTTGAACCATTGCCTACTGACATCCCACAAGCCCCCAGAACCTCCCTCTCCCTCAAACAGCTCCCCACTGCTGTCCAGTTCCTGGAGCAGTCCCTGAGGTTCTGTCCCAAACTACCCATAATAACAGATCCTTCCTCTGAGCCTGCTCTCCCTGTTCATCCTGGGTTAAATTGGAAATCACAGCACCTCAGTGAGAAAAAGGGTCCTGGTGACCACTAGAAAAATCTCTACCATGATAATGTCGCAGCTTGAAAGATTAACTCAATACCTGAAAATATTAGTACTGAAAACCTTATTTATGGTTACCTCTTCTGGGGATAGAAAGAAATCTGCTAAATACTCTGACTTTACTACCATGTTACTGGTTAACTTCTGGTGAAACTGTGCTCACAAGTGAGACTTGTGTTGTTGGCAGGCGAAAAATATGTGCCTTGTGATACTCTGAATGACAGCAGACTCTCAGCATTTAAATTTAATTTAGAGACCATGATATAGACACATTTGTTGTTCTGTTCCAGTCTTGTGCAGCAGTGCTATGTTAGAGTGACCAGCTTTAAGTCCTGTCACCTAAGAAATCTGAGTGTGCATTTATACTGTATATAACCATCTGTATGCAGAGCTCTGGAACCTGCTGCAGTTTTTCTCAGCTACAGGAGTGCTTGGTTCAGTGTGTAATGTAGGAGAGTGTAATTTGGGGCTTGTTTTAGAGTCTCAATTCAGCATTGAAAGCAAAATAAAATGTCTTATTTAGAAAAGTCAGTGCTGCACTTATTTTCTCCAAAAGGCTTCCATGTCCTCTAGTCCTGTGCACTGGAGATCAGCAGTCAGTCAAGAATGATCTGGTGAGCTGTGTTCCCTTTTCCCTAGATCAGAGTGTTCATTTCCCATCTCTAGGTGAGTTTGGAGTTCAAGAGGGAAGGAAGAAAGAAATGCTTCTGCTCTCACAAGTACTGACAAGCTCTGCCTTGCACTCTCTTAGCTCTTCTGCTGAGTTCCAGCTTGATGATTACCATGAGTTGCTCAGGAATTTTGATTGGACCACAGTAGTAGGCCTTGCATACAATTTTAGTGAGTAGGAGTTGTGATTTAGCAGCTGCTTAGTTTCTGACATATATGTGCAGTAATTTCACGACCATAAGGCGCACTGGACTATAAGGTGCACCCCCCCCAGGAGTCAGCAAATTTCACAACTTTGTAGATGAGATAAGGCGCACTGGACTATAAGGCGCACTTTTTTTTTTGAAGCGAGGAGCCATGCAGCATGCAACAAAGTAACAAATTACTGGCAGGTACTCAATTTGCAAACATTTTTCAAAGATCGGTGTAACCTTTAAACGCAGCCCCAGGCGCCCTCCCCGTGCAGCGGGCCCCGGCACTCCCGCCCACCCCGCGCCGGCTGGCATGGCTCACGACTCCCACCACGCGGCCGCACTGTGTCCCAACTTCCCCCCGGCTGGCGACGGCGGCACTTCTCGCTGCTTTCCTGCGCTGGTGCTGCTTCTCGCCGCTTCTCGCCGCTTTCCCGCGGCCGGCGGCTGTGCCGCTTCCCCCCGCTTCTCCCCAGCTGGCGGCCGCACCGCTTCTCCCCGGCCAGCGGCTGCGCCGCATCCCCCCAACCGGCAGCTGCGCCACGTCCCAGTGTCCCCCCGCCCAGCGGCTGCGGTTCCTGAAGTTCCCGACTCAGCTTACAGCTCGCACGTCTGGGTTGGCAAATTTTGCAACTTTGTAGATCATATAAGGCGCACCGGACTGTAAAGTGCACTTCTGGGTTCAACCAAAATTTTAGTCAAAAGGGTGCGCCTTATAGTCGTGAAATTACTGTAGATGTGTTCTGTATGGCAATCAAAATCTGCCTTACTTCCCTTGCTTGTGTGTGTGCCATGGGCTCTTCACAGTGCTGCATGTGGCACCTGACAGGAAGGGGGAAGTCAAATATACACCAATAGGGATAAATGCGTATTTTTATTTTTGTAATTATTGCAAAGAAAATAAAATCAGAGTGAGAAAAATCTACTTATGATAATGAAGGGGTAGTACTGGTACTTAAAGAGCTTTTGAAAAAGCATGTCTGATCTGTTTGTTAAAAGAATATAAGTAGAAAAATGTGCACAAGCTGAGGTCAATTCATTGACAGAATGTTTTTACCTACCTGCTTGGCATTATTTCATCTTCACTGGTTCCTCTCCAGAGACTCAAATGAATTTTTCCATGATGAAGTGTATTCAGAGCTCTGATAAACTGATGAGTGCCAAGCCACAGTGTAGCCTATTTGCGACTGAAGTGACTGGTGATGGTCTCCTGTAAGAATCATGCTCCCCTTGCCCTGCTGTGGCTATGTCAGAACAGGTTTCAGGCATTGTCAGTGTGTAAATGATTTGCTCTCACTTGATGGCAATGATGTGGCAACTTAGCCTAAAATACTTACTGCATCTGCATGAGGACAGATGTTTTATTTATTGTGTCATACACTGCTTATTATCAGAATTTTGCTTCTCTGTTTTAAGCGGTTTCATTCTTGTGTGAATTCTCATTGCTGAATTTGTAGGGTGAGACTGCTGTCAGGGCTACATGTAGTTGCGTAAGTAAAATGAGTACAGAAACAGGAGGCACTCACGCACATTCTGTAGTTTGAAAACTTTACGGTGAACTGTTTAAAGGTAGCATTTCTGATTCTAAACTGTATGATTTATTCATAAAAGACTTCCAGTTTACAATAGGAATTCCCTTAAGAAATGAACTGTATGTTCATCTAACACATATATAGACTTAATTTAAATGCAGCTGCTGCTGTGGTTTAAGGAAGCAAAACTTTTTTGAAATATTTTATTATTATTTTTAAATTAAGATTGGAAAAAGAAGCCTTTTCTCAGATAAAGCAGATGTTGGTAGTATTATATTACTCAAAGCAGTGAAAGTTTATGTAGGAATGAGAATGCCTGGTTTTGAACTGCGTAGTGACATTGAGTCAAAGGTCTTAAAGAAAGATTGAATGGCTGTCCTTCCAAAGGACTGGTAAGAGGACCAAAAATAAGATTATTTGTTTATTGTCATAATTTCCTTTGGCAATATGAGCATGTGCCCAGAACAGTTAGAGATAATAACTAAAGAGTCAGGCTTCAGAAGAGTTGGCTGAAAACCAGCTTTTTCTGCTGGCTGTATTTTTTGGTGTTTTGTGTCTGGACTAATAACATTTAAAGTCACTGCACATAGGAGTGAAAATCCTAAGAATTCGTCCAAACTCTGAGAGGTATTGATTTGAGGATTAAATATTATCGTGTCATGAAAATAACAGATCTCAGTAATTTAATAATTTGAAAATGGCACTTATTAAGGGTATCACTACTCCAGCAGTGTAATTCTCATGCAATGGTGAGCAATTGCAATGATAGGAAAGTATTTTCCATTACTACAGAAGGTGGAGCAAATGGATTGGATTTGGGGCTGGATGAAATTAATCAATTTAGAGTTAATATATGTAGTTTATCTGTTTAGTTTGGACTGGCATTATTATTTCCACTTTGCATGAGATAAATCCTCTTTTTTTAAAGCAAAAAGAGAAAAAGCCTGAAAGTTAAAGGTTGTGAGTTTCTGGAATTGTGTCTTGTCCAAAATTAAAAGCTAGAAATAGGATAGATGAAAAGCGCAAATACTATTGTTGAAGTTTCAACATGTGCACAATTTTCTATGTATTGAATTACAGTAATTTCACGAATACAAGCCGCACCAATTTGACCAAAATTTTGGTGGAAACCCGGAAGTGCGGCCAATATTCCGGGGCGGCTAATACATTAACAAAATTCTAAAAGCTGCCAACACGGAAGTGAGAGCCCGCGGCAGCCCCAAGCCAAGCTGGAGCCCGGCCGGCCCCGGCTGAGGTGGGAAAGCCTGGCAGAGGCGGGGCCAGCAGTGTGGGGGGCGGGCGGCAGAGCCTGAGCCAGCAGGGCGGGGCAGGGAGGGCGGCAGAGCCTGAGCCAGCAGGGCGGGGGAGCCTGGGAGAACTGGGGCTAGCAGTGCAGGGGAGCATGGCAGAAGCAGGAAGGCCGGCGGGTGGGGCTGCCTGGCAGCGGGGGAAGCCCAGCAGAATCGGGGCCAGCAGCGTGGGGGAGCCCGGCGGTGCGGGGGCCTGCAGTGCCGGTCAGGGCGAGGAAACGCGGCGGCGGTGCAGACGGGAGGGGGCGGCCGGCGAGCCTGGCAGCGGCGGCAGCAGCCCTGCCGGCGGGGCGAGCGAACGCGGCGCAGGGCGAGCGCGGCGCGGGGCGAGCGAGGCGCGGAGCGAGCGAAAGCGGCGCGAGCGAACGCGGCGCGAGCGAAAGCGGCGCGGGGCGAACGCGGCGCGAGCGAACGCGGCGCGGGGCGGGCGCGGCGCGGGGCGAGCGAGGCGCGGCGCGGGGCGAACGCGGCGCGGGGCGAGCGGCGAGCCCGGCGGCGGCGGCGGCAGCCCCGCCAGCCGGGCGAGTGAACGCGGCAGCGGGGCGGTGCTGACGGGAGAGGGGGGCCAGCGAGCCCGGCGGCGGCGGCAGCACCACCCGGCCAGCCCCGCCGAGCTGTGGCGCTGAGCTGGGCCACCCGACCCCGTCGGCAACCATGAGCGGGCCGAGCCTGCCTGGCCCCGCCCCGAGCCAGTAAAGCCCGCTATGCCGCGATCCTGTTACTAATTGGCCAATTTGTGAAAGCTGCGCATGGATTCTCGCGACGAACGAAAGTGCGGCTAATATTCGGGGTGCGGCTTATCTATTGACAAAGACAGCAACATTGTCGAGGCACCGGGGGTGCGGCTTATAATCCGTGCGGCTTGTATTCGTGAAACTACTGTAACTCTGATTATCTGTTTCTTGATGCATGTGTCTTTGAACTAAGCTCCGAGGAATGAAGATCAACTTTTATGTAAACCTAATGCAGAAATATATTTATTTTTAAATTTTTCAATTTACCAAATTGTTCAAACAAGAAAAGGTATTTGCTTCTTTGTTTCACACTTGATATTTACTTGGTTTTTAAATTTTTATTGCCAGTTTGCTTGCATAGTTAGTAAAAGAAAAACTGCAATCACGAGTCACTGTTTCTATCCAAAGAAGATAAATGCAGTTGACTTTGAAACTGATGCCTTGATGCCATTTGTGTAGTTTTATTCATTTAGTTTTTAATTTTATTTTATTTGTATGAAGCAAATACAATTTGTGTGAAACATTTTAGCTGGGAATTGAGAGAATTCCTTACACCTGTGTAGTATGAGCAGAAAATGAATCAAGCTTATTATTTGCAGCAATACCAAAGGATGTTAAGTTAGCACTAAGAAGGGAAAGAGGAATATTTTTTTGTCCCAGTGGCATCAAGCAGGGTTCCACTGCTCAGTGTTCTGAGACTAATTAATCAGTAAGGGTATCTAATTAAAAAGATGACTGTTCACCAGCTGCCACAGCAGGCTGGCTAATGGACTGAAACATTAGGGTATTTTTGTAGGAAATATTTGTGTTCAGAATGCTGCATCTGTTTGTCCTGATGGAAATTGGTGGAGTTGAGGCCTCTGTAGTGACGAATAGGGCTTTTCTTTGCATTTTTATTTTGTCTCCTTACTAATTAGGAGTTGTCTCCCTTGACTTTTAAAGAAAATAGCTATCAAGGATGGCATAGCAGTATGCTAAGCAATTACAAAAGATCCTATTACCTAAAGATTAATCCAGTTAACCAAAAAGAGAAAGAGCTAATACCTGTTGCTTTGCTTGTTGAATGAGGCATTTGGGTATTAGGCAAAATAATTTTGGAGGAACTGATAACTTTTTCTGAGTTTCCTGTTTCTTTTAAATTCAGTATATATAGGCAATTTCTTAGGTTTTACTTTTCCCTACCTTTTTTAAAAGGGTAAGGATAGGATGAATGTTACTTAACTCTTCTCTTAAACTGAGATAATTCATTTAATGGCAAGTAGATTCTTGATATTTTTATGTGGTTTGTAGAGACAAATCAGCTCATGCTGGTTGTAGTGAGGGGAAACTTCATTTTTGGTGTAAGCTGGTCTGTTGTTGCTTACAGTTACCGCTTGGAATTATATTCGTGGTGCTGCAAACACTGTGGGACAATAAAGTATATATGAACTGAAGGTGCTTACTAGGAATCAGGGAAAAATTATTGTCTCTGAAGAGTAGAAGTTGATACAATTTTAATTCTTTAAATAGCTTCATTTAAATTCAGACTTCCGATAAAAGGTTTAGTTTATGATAAATGTACCAGGGTACCTAGTTCTACAGCAAATGTTAATATTACTCTTACAAACTCAGGAATAAAATGTCCCTAAGGTGAACGTAATTTGCCAAGTGTTGATTCATTTAGCACTCATCTGGAGAAAGTCTTTCAATTTTGTGTGCACGAAAGGGAAAATTTTATGCTCAGTCTTCATTTTCAAAGGAATTCATCAGTTTAATGACACGTCACTTCAGGAAATAAAGGAGGAGCATCAGTTAGTAATTTTTATTTTTATGTTATCTAAATTATAATGTTTATGTATGATACTTGAGATGGAAAATATCACCAGTAGTATTTTATTTTCAGGGCCTGCATAAAATTGTAAAATATTCTGCTGCATTAAGAATTTTTCTGCAGTTACTTTTCCATACGTAACCACATAGGAGAACACTAAAATGACACTCACAATACAATTCCTGGCTCTTGAGGTGGTGTATGTCCTCTGCTCTAAAAGTCACATCAATTGACACATTTAATCTGAAGGGTAGAGTAGAAATGAGATTTGCATGTACCCTCTTGGAGTCCGTATTCTGTTTTGTCTGCAAACCAGAGGAGCAGAGTTGCCCATCATTTGAGACAGTGATAAAACCAAGGGTGTATCACTATTATGGCCTGAATAGGTTTAAATGATGGTTACTGGAAGAACTGATATTACACCAGATAGCGTCCTAAGCTCAGGATATATGACTATTGATGCAGATAATAAGTGGTTTTTAAGTAGGATGGAATTGGGATGTGTCATTGCCTTGCTGTTCCCTCGCAGTGTGGTAAGAGCTGCTAGTACTTGGCATGAATGAAAATCCCTGATAGTCCTTCCTAGATAAAACATAAATAGCCATCCCAGTTGAATTGGAGCATTGGTTTGTTAGTCAGTGTTCAGTTTTCCTGTAGCAGTAATGATGCTAATGCTGAAAGAGCAGCTGTCCTAAACCATGGTTTTCTACATCCCTGAGTAAAATCGGATCATTTTAGAAGTTCCCTGCAGGGTGTGTTGTCTTTATAGAATTCTGTGTGTATGATCTTCTCTGTTAGTACAGGACGCTGCTTACCTGAAGCAAACGGTTATGTCTGTGTCCACTGCAAGAGCTGGGATTGCTGAGGGATAATTTTGTTTGAGGCAATCAACTTGCTCTTGGTATTCCTCTTTCCTCTCAAATCCACTTCTTCCTAACTGGCCTCTGCTTTCAAATAAAGGTTGCATAACTGGCATTCAGGAGGCTCCAGAATGCACTCCAGAACTGGAGCTTTAGAAATCTTAGATACCTCTATTGAATAGAGCAAGCCACCTTTTCCTGACTATTAGTTGCTGATTTCAGTATATTAATGTTTGATGCTATAAGAATTAAGAGTACTCTAAATGCTTAGAGAGGAACACTAAGAACCCAAACATCTGGCGTTTGAAGTCTCTTAGAGTACCTTTGTTAACACCAATACTGGTGGTCAACACTTCATTAAAACATCGATGTCTACCATAGCTGTGGACAGCATTTCAGAACAATTGGAATACTAACAAATCCAGCAAGGCTCAAGCTGCATACATAGAATATTAAAGCATACAGAAGTGAGGAATACATCACTTAATTCCAAACTGGAATTTGATATAGGAGTGAATTCTGAACTTTTTGCTACCTTTCTGTATGTGTGACTTCTTCATGGTAGAACCCCAAATAACAGGGTTATTATTTGTGTGTTCTGTAGGATATTCTTCTAAGGGCCAGAGCTAGTATTAAGGTAGATTTTACAGTAATCACTTCAAAAGAGACTAGAAACCTGTAGATCTTCCTTACAGTCTGTATCCATTAAGGAATTTTTCCCTTTGATGAGTATGGTCATACAAATTGTCATGTATCCTATCAGCAAGCAAATTTGCAGCTGCTACGGTAAACTAACCAGAAGGAGATTGATTGTAGTCTGCAACTGCGTGTACTCTTTCTCACAATCTTTTATGTAGGTTTTTGTGGATATAGAAAAATACTTTGGCAGTTAGAAATGTTTTTTCTTGCTGAGAGTTTTTGTCAGTTGCTTTTTAAACTGACAACCAAATGCTGTTTATATGCACGATCACATATTTTGATCATATCCTGCATAGGACAAAGCTGTCTACAGGTGGGTAGTTTGTCTTCAAAGTTTCAAAATGCAACCTTTTTTTTTGACTTGGTAGTACAAGATACAGCCTGCATTAAAACTAAATTGTCATTAATGGGGATTACAGTATCAGACAGTGTGCTTGCTTTTATTGCTTTTACTGCATGTTCCATCTTTTTTTTATACTCTTGCCTAGCATTTGCAGGGCTAGTCAGAGTAATTGTAGATTTGCATTTAGAAAATTTCCTTCCCCTCATTTCTCCCAGAGAGATTCACTGTTCAGGTGTGGTGTCAGGGCTGGGGCTGAGCAGGATGGATGGGTGAGGCAACCTTATGGAAGGTTCATGTAACATTGCAGTCTAATTGCACTTTTTGGTACCTACAGGACAGAGGAATTGGAGGTACTTTTTGGAACCAGGCTCCCTTTCTTTCATGAGTTTGTAAATATATGTTGTGGGTTGGCGAGGTTTAGAAATTTTTCCCATTATTATGTTAAGCTAGCCGGGATGGCTCTCCTATTAGCCGTTAAGAGCTGGAGACAAAGGACTAGCTGAAGCAATCTGATGGCCCCATTAGGGAAAGGTGGAGTCCTGCTTTTGTTTTCGGCAAGTAAGAGGACACTGGGGGTAGGAGAACTCTTACAGCTCGCCGGCCGAACTCGAGGAGAGAGGTTCCGTTTCTCCTGTTGGGATCAGGCTTCTTGGATTTGGACTGCTAAAGCTTCCTGCTTCCTCTGAACAACTGGGAACTGGGACGCCCACGGCGAGCAGAATTCCTTCCTCACCCTTTTCTTCCACCTGGGGCGGTGAGGCCACCTGGCCCCCTCCCCTGCCCCCTGCAGCAGCCGCGACTGAGAAGCTGCCTGCCCTCCTCCATCGGAGAGCCATCGGTGACTGAAAAAGGGACTGGGACTGAATTCCGTTCTGTTCTGTTACTGGTTTTTTTTCTTTCATATAGCTGATGCTGGTTTTGTTTGTCTTATAAATATATCAGTAAAGAACTGTTATTCCCAACCTATACCTTTTTTTGTGCCTGCGAGTTCCTGAATTTCCTTTTCCTGGTAATACTGTCCCTTTAAACCGAGACAATATAACTTCAGAAAGCTCTTTCAGCCTTTGTTGTCACTGTTCTAGGATTTCCTTTTCCTTTCTGTGAAGACTCTCCAAATCTTCTTTAATGGAAATTTGAAAATATAAAAACACATTAGGGATAAAATACACTCACAAATGCTAGAATGAATACTCTTTGGTGATGCTTTTATATATGCATGTATGTGTGTTCAATGCATAATGGCTGCCCCTGATACAACAAGAATACTGATGCTGAATGCCAGCAATGGATTTACACAGCTGGCAGTCAAGGAGTAATATCTGGATGTCTGCTCATTTTTTTTAACTCAAAACTGTATATTTCAGGCAGCCATGCACTTGATTAAGTTTGGGCTATTACACAGTGAGAAAGCTAATGTCATAGAAAGCTCAGAGCAGCAGTAGCTGGTCTTCTTTTCAGGACTGTCTGCAGTGCCTAGTTCAGTCAGCAACAAGTCTTGGAAACAGGCAGCCAGGCTCCTTTAGCCTGCACAGAGACATACTTCTGAAATTTGAATTTAAAGTCTTGATATTCCTGTGTCTAAGATTTATCCTGACTCCTGAAAATATACGTAGAATGAGTATTGGAGTTTCCTTTGCAGAAGCTCTTGACTTGGTCATTAGGTGAGATGTTTACCACATAATTTGCATTTCTAGAAATGCTGGCTTCACATGATGCTTGAGATGGGCAGAGTTAACTGTGTATCCAACCTCAAGGATTAATACTGTGGCTGGGGAAGCAAAACTACAGAAATACACTTGAATTTGCAGTGTTAGCCTTGTTGCACAGCCCTGTGTATTATTTGAATTTCCAGAGTACATCTGATGTTTTGCTGCAATAAGGAATTACAGTAATTTCACGATTACATGCCACACTGAGTATAAGCCGCACTTCTGGGGTGTCAGCAACATTTCGTTCTTTGTCCATATATAAGCCGCACCGGATTATTAGCCGCACTTTCGTTCGCAGCGAGGATCCGTGTGCAACTTTCACGAAGTTGCCAATTAGTAACAGAATTGTGGGATTGCGGGGTTTACTGGCTCAGCCCTGCTCGGGGCGGCCGCCAGGGAGCAGCTTCAGCCTTGCTCGCCGCTGCTGCCGGGAGGCAGGGGAGCGGCATGCCCGGCCGGTGCCACCGGGAGGAGGGAGAGGGGTGTCTCTGGCTGCTGCTGCCGGGAAGAGGAAGAGCGGCATGCCCGACCACTGCTGCCTGGAAGAGGAAGAGGGGTGTGCCCGGCCAGTGCCGCCGCCGCGTCCCCCAGGCCCGGGCAGCGCTGCCACTGCACCGCCACTGCCCCGCCACCCAGGGCCGGGCGGGCTCCATCTCGTCTCGGGGCTGCTGCTGTCTCGGACTTCCGGGTTGGGAAATTTCCAAAATTTGTTCATATATAAGCCACTCCTGAATGTAAGCCACACTTCTGGTTTCGGAGCAAAATTTTAGTCAAAATGGTCCAGCTTATAATCGTGAAATTACTGTAATCTGATTCTTCTCCATTTAGTGCAAGTGAAGAGCCTGACTTTGAGCTGTATTTTTGGCCATGCTGGTTCAGCTCACTGAAAACTCTTGTGGGTTGCGGTGAGAGACTTTTCATGTGGGTCAGAAAACAGTTTTAAGTACTGTTCATAGCAACCTTAATTTTCAGGGCAGTGGAGCCAAAATAAAAGGCACATGCTATGTTAAACTACCAGTTTACGCTGGGTTCCTAGCACATGCTATGTACATGGTTTAAGTGCAGATATTTCCAGTACAAGTTACTGTTTCTAGTCATAATTTCCTGAAGTGTCTGTTAAATACTTTGCTTATTATTAATTAAGGCTTGTCTCAGTATGGCTTTTGGAATATTTCGTGGTGCACACAGTTCTGTTAATTTTAAATAGTAGTAGCAGTTTTGACAATCTGAGATTGTTGTGAAAGTGCTTTTATAATTAGGAGCCTTGTAATGATCATCAAGGACATATCAGAAACTTAAGGATACTATCGTCTTGTAGTCATAGGCATCTTTATAATTCTATAAATACAAAGAGACAGAATTCTACTGCTTCAGACAAGTAAGTTTTTCAGTACTTAATTTTTCCTAAATTTTCATTACTTAATTTAAATTTGTTAAGTAACCTTTATCATGGAATCCTAGATGGGTTTGGGTTGAAAGGGACTTTCAGTCTCATCTTTAGTCCACTCCCTGCCATGGGCAGGAACAGCTTCCACCAGCCCAGGTTGCTCCAAGCCCTGTTCAACCTAGCCTTGGACACTTCCAGGGGTGGGGCAGCCACAGCTTCTCTGGGCACCCTGATACATTTTATGGCTCTAGATAAGGTCACTAGCACATCAGATAAATGGTAAAAGATGTTTGTTTCTTCCTAGTGACTGTCAATCCTGAGTCAATCCTGCAGTGTGTAATTTTCTACTTGCCTTGAGATGCTCCCTTGAATTCCTTAGAGCTCTCTGGAATTGTACTAATTGTGATTTCTAAAGCAGAATCCTCCCTAAAAAACCCAACCTCTGTTTGTCTCTCAAGCTCTTTCTGTAAATTGAGTCATAGATACTACATTTTAAGCCAGCAGAATGTTTGATTATTCTACTTTTGAAAATTCTAGTTGCCATAACAACTTTATTTCTTTATTTTTAGCACATCAGTTGCCATAACAATAAAATACAGCTTTTTGAATGTAACCATTTTTCCCTTACTTTTTTTTTGCTTTGTTTTATAAAGAACCTTCTTTGGGGGTGAAAGGAAATGTGCTAAAGCTCATCCCCTGTGATTACTTGGGTTAGAACATTAGCTGAAAAATAAGGATTTTTAAAATCTAGCCTTATTCCATTTCTATGGCATTTTTTCTGACTACTGAGTATTTTCGTAAGTTGGACAGAAAATTAAATGTAATCACTTGTGTACAACTTTTCCTTTGTAAAAAAATGCTGTTTCTCATTCTTATTTCTTTTGGTTATTGTATTAGAAAACCTTAATATTGTTAAGAGGATAATAATATCTTCTAATATCTTTATTTCAATATACGGAATGGCTATAAAGTCACTGAGTTAGAGGCAGTGTTTCGTACAGCATGTTGATTTTCCATGTTTGGGGCAGTTTAATGTGATATATCTGTAAAATATATGAATGAAGAGATTGACTTCCACCTTCAACCCCTTATCATGAGCAGAGGGGAGAGGTTTATGTGTGAATTTAATATTGGTGAAAGAAGTTGACCTTGAGTGTGATCTATAGACTTGACTTCTCCATTCCCTGATAGTGTGCTTTCCAAAAGGATTTGTAGATATCAATGTTGTCTTTATATCTAACCTCTTAATAGTTCTGATAAAGTACAGTAATTTCACGAATACAAGCCGCACCAATTTGACTAAGATTTTGCTCCTAAACCGGAAATGCGGCTAATAGTCAGGAGCGGCTAATATGTGAATAATTTTCTGACATTTACAACCTCAGAAGTGCCTGCCAGATGCCGACCCGAGCAGCTGCAAAGTCGGCATTTTGCGATTGTTACAAATCGCTACTCTGTTGCACCGCAGGTGGAGCCTGGCTGCCTACAGGCAGCACGGGGGGCGGGGAGAGAGGCGGGAGAGCTCTCTTTCCTCCTCTGCCGCAGCCCAGGGGAGAGACGGGGGGAAGCCCGCGCCGCCATTGCTGTGGCTCGGGGAGCCGATGGGAGCCCCGCGCTGCCATTGCTGCGGCCCAAGGGGGGGGGGGGTAAGCGCGCGCCGCCATTGCTGCGGCCCGGGGAGGGGGAGGGAAGCGCGCGCCGCCATTGCTGCGGCCCGGGGAGCCGACGGGAGCCCCGCGCAGCCATTGCCGCGGCTCAGGGAGCCGACGGGGTGCTTTGTCCCCGCCCGCCGCCGCCACGGCAGGAGCGGGGAAACTCCGTCCCTGCCCGCCGCCGGCGCCACGGGCGCGGGAAGGCTCTGTCCCCGCCCGCTGCCGCTGCCGTAGGAGCGGGGGAAGCTCCATCCCTGCCTGCCACCGCAGGGCAGCGCCGACCCGGGGTGACCGAGCCCAGTGGCAGCGGGGGCCGGCCCCGAGCGACAGCACCGGGCTGGGCCACCTGGCCCCGTCAGCGGCCCCTAGTGGGCCGAGCCTGCACAGCCTTAGCTCAGCCAGTAAACCCCGCCCTCCCGCGGTTCTGTTACTAATTGCACGCGGGTCCTCGCTGCGAACGACAGAGCGGCTTATATTCGGGTGCGGCTTATCTATGGACAAAAACCGAAATGTTTGCCAACACCCAGAGATGCGGCTTATACTCAGTGCGGCTTGTATTCGTGAATTTACTGTATATATTTGATTTCTTCTTTTTTTAGAGATGGAAGGTAATGTCAGGTTTGGTATTTCCTCTAGAATAAATGATTTCTCAGCTCACATAACATTTTACATGTGCCGATTTCTGGCTATAAATATAAATGTCCTCATTATCTAATAAGACAAAATTTTTTAGTTATTGGAAATTGAATGCATTTAGATGTCATTAATCTTGAAAAATAGTTATCAGATATATGATGACTGTAAATTTTAATTATCTAATTTTTGACTCAAGGATGTGGGCGGGAAAGTCAGTAATTCTTGCTTTCAGTGGCATTTTCCTAACACCTCTCATTTTTGGATTCCACATCTGTGAGTTACCCAGGAATGTACTTCCACTGTTATTGGCAAAATTTTCCCTGTAGATCATTCTCAGTAGGAAGCTATTCCTTGTCCTTTCTCCTATGTGGAAATTGATGCAAGTGTGTATAGATCCATCCTGGAGAACAGAAGTAATACTTCTTCAGCACTTCCAGCTGGGAGGAAGATTTGGTGTAAATGAAGCGGAGCTTAAAATCCATAAAAATGTTGTGCCACCTTTCAGATTATAAGTAGTTATCATACCATATCCTTTTCATGTTCCTCTTTCCTATTTCTTTACAATGTGGTGGAATAGTAATCCTGGGTAACACTTAGTTTAAAATAGTCTTTAAAATCCCCTATTTACTTTGATTGTTTTTAGCTTTTTTTTGTTCTCAAGTAGTAGTGGAATTGGATTTACTGGGATTTGGGATTGTTACCACCTGCTCGCCAGTAGATCCTGCACTAAAACAAATAGCAGTTCCTCGTTCTGAACTGATTCTGCCCATACTGACAGTAGGAACTGTGACTTTGTCGCCTAAATGATCCTGATTGTTCAGTGCTTTTCTGAGCTACATCTTGTGTCCTTGAGGAACAACTATTTTTAAAGAAATCTATTAAAGGAAAAGTTTAGGGTGGAATGTGTCAATTCTATAATCAACTAAGATGTAAATTGTTGGTGTGACCTGGCACATGTTTCCAACTAGCCTGTCTGGGTAAGACTGGATGTTCTGAGAGGATGTTCTGTGATGGTTTAACGGAAGCCACATCCATGGAGAGTGGATTTGAATCTGTTCTTGCTGTGTGTCTGTGAATTTGTCGTATAAAGAGCTGTCAGTTCACTAAGAACTTCTAGACGAGAGTACTTAGAATATTAAGAAGACTGAAGTGGAATTATTCTGTGGTATATCCAAACTTTTGATTTTGAAAGACAGCTGTATGTGGGTTCTGTCCTTGTGTTCTTAGTAGTTGCTTTTGCATGGGCCTTGCAAGTTGGCTGCCTAATTAAGGCTGCAATAAATTATTCATCAGTTGAACTCATGAAATCAAAATTGCTTGCCTTTTGAAAGGTCATGCTGTAGTTTAAGAAAACTGTTTGGCTTGCAGTGTGTGAAATATTGAAGCAGGTGATCACAATGTTTGGGATTTTTTTAAAATAGCTTTAAAATTTCTTATTCTAGCTCTGCTGAAATGGAATTACTGCTAATACTGACTGAGCTTACTCTCCCGCCAGGCGAGCTGTAATCCTGTTCAATACACTTTCTTGGTGCCCACTTGAAATATGCTTTTAGAATATTAATATCTATGGAATGTAATTCCTGGCTTGACACAGACAAAAGTATTTATAAAAGTACAACTATGTCAAAATACACCCCTAAAAGGTTTGAATGAATGCAGTACTAATATCTCTTATGTATTATTTTGAAATACGAAAAATTATTCCCACAGGAAAGGATAGGGCAGTGCTACCTGCACTGTGCAGACTATTCTCTACATTTCAGCATTTCTTCATTTAAAGTTCTCTTAATTTATTTTGTCCTGTGATTTAATATTTTAATCATCTTTTGAAAGATGGGAACAGTGGAAGATAGTAAGTTGGTGGGTTTTTGCCAGTATACTTTCCTTTTTCTTTTTCAAACTGCTGCTAGTGTAAGAGCAGGTGGTTTAGTGTAAGTGGCACATGCGTGCAACTAGCTGAGGGCATATGTTCAATTTTTTGCTTTTCGTACCATCCTTAAATGTTTTTCTGGTGCTTCTTATCATATATGGTCACTCAGTAAATAGCATCCTTCTATAGCTTATGTGCTGTTTAAAGCAAATGTTCTTTGGTTCCTGAAAAATGTTAATTACCATCATTCAGTTGGCTGCACAGCATTTCCCTGAAGTAAATTCACTTCTTGATTGATAATTTATTGCACAAAGTTTTATTTCTATTGATTCACGGCACAGGAATTTGGTGGTATTTGTCATCTGGATTGAGGTTATAAAGTGGATTCAATTTGTTGTAGGACCATCAATATCATCTTGAGGGAAGCTCCTCCTTAAGGAAAATGTTCTTTTATATGAAATTCAGAAAAATATTTGCTCTGTGGGCATCTCTGGGTGGCATCGCTGCCCATGGTGAGGAGGATTGGAACAAAGTGATCTTTAAAATCCCTTCCAACCCAAACCATTTTGTGATGCTATGAAATATAATCCGTGAGACCACAGGAAGTAATGCTTAAAGGAGATTGTAGCAATTTACTCCAAAAACTTGCTTAATATTTATTAAATACATGAATAATATTGGGAGTAAATTAAAAGTTTCAGACTTTAGAAGCATTCGATGTAATTGTTGCTCAACAGCCTGAAAAGACTGCACAATAAACTTGCAAATGTGAATGGCCATCTCTCTCTACTGATCTGCATAAAAAAAATTACAGTAATTTCACGACCATAAGGCGCACCGGACTATAAGACGCATTTTTCATTTGCCGCAAAGATCTGTGCCGTGCGCAACAGAGTAATGAATTAGTAACGGAATCTTGCGATCATGGAGTTTACAGGCATGTGCTTAGATTGTAAACATTTTAACAGATTAGTGTACCCTTTAAATGCAGTCCCAGGTGCCCTCCCAGTGCTGCGGGCCCCGGCACTCTGGCCCGCCCCTGGCTGGTGTGGCTCCTGGCTCCCACTGCGCAGCCGCGGGTCCTGGCTTCCCCTGCCCAGTGGCTGCAGCTGCCGCGGGCCCAGGCACTCCCGCCCGGCGCTGGCTGGCACAGCTTGACTATTTCTTCCTCCTGCACCAGGGCCGGGACTGGCGCCAGCCGGCTTCTCGTTCCGCCCGGCTTCTCGTTCCACCCGGTGCCAGCTGCCTTCTCGTTCTGCCCGGCGTCCCGTTCCGCCTGTGCCCGGTGCTGCCTGGCTTCTCATCCCTCCCCCGCCCGGCGCTGCCTGGCTTCTCGTTCCACCCGGCTTCTCGTTCCACCTTGTGCCAGCCGCCTTCTCGTTCTGCCCGGCGTCCCGTTCCGCCTGTGCCCGGTGCTGCCCAGCTTCTCGTTCCTCCCCCGCCCGGCACTGCCTGGCTTCTCGTTCCGCCCGGCACTGCCCAGCTTCTCGTCCCTCCCCTGCCTGGCGCCGCCAGGCTTCTCGTTTGTCCCGCACCCGGTGCTGCCCGGCTTCTCGTTCCTTCCGCACCCGGTGCTGCTGCCCAGCTTCTCTTTCCTCCCTCGCCTGACACTGCCCAGCTTCTCGTTCCTGCCCTGCCTGGCGTTGCCCGGCTTCTTGTTCCCCCCGCGCCCGGCACTGCCCAGCTTCGCGCTCCTGCCCCACCTGGCGCTGCCCAGCTTCTCGTTCCTCCCCCGCCCGGCACTGCCTGGCTTCTCGTTCCGCCTGGCACTGCCCAGCTTCTCGTCCCTCCCCTGCCTGGCGCCGCCAGGCTTCTTGTTTGTCCCGCACCCGGTGCTGCCCGGCTTCTCGTTCCTCCCGCACCCGGTGCTGCTGCCCAGCTTCTCGTTCCTCCCTCGCCTGACACTGCCCAGCTTCTCGTTCCTGCCCCGCCTGGCGTTGCCCGGCTTCTTGTTCCCCCCGCGCCCGGCACTGCCCAGCTTCGCGTTCCTGCCCCACCTGGCGCTGCCCGGCTTCTCGTTCCCCCCGTGCCCGGCACTGCCCGGCTTCTCATTCCTCCCCCGCCCGGCGCCACCCGGCTTCTCATTCGTCCCGCGGCTGCAGTGGCCGCGCCGCCGCCAATTTCCCCCGGCCACAGGGGCCGCACCGCTGCCGCTCTCCCCCAGCCACCCGAGTTGCGCTGCTGCTGGCCCGATGCTGCCGCCAGGTGGGCTCTGCTCAGCTTGGGGCTGTTGCGGGCTCACACTTTTATTTCCCCCCGCAACCGGGCCGGGGCCACCCGGCTTCTCATTTCCCCCATGCCCAGGCTGGGGCCAGCACAGCCCGGCTTCTCGTTCCCCCCGCACTCAGGGTGGCGCCGCCCGGCTTCTTGTTCCACTCGGGCCAGGGCCGGCATCCCCTCCCTCCCTCCCTCCCTCTCTGCGTGGCTCCTGCTGGCTGCAGCCGCCCGCTCCCGCCCCCCCTCACGACTCGGCACTGCTGCGGCACCGCCCCCTCATTGTGGCTTACACTTCCGGTTTGGCAAATTTCACAACTTTGTAGATCAGATAAGGCGCACCGGACTATAAGGCGCACTTCCGGGTTCGGGGAAAAATTTTAGTCAAAAGGGTGTACCTTATAGTCGTGAAATTACTGTATTTGCCCATTTCTTCTTGTTCCACATCACAGCATCCTAATTACAGTAATTTCACGAATACAAGCCGCACCAATTTGACTAAGATTTTGCTCCTAAACCGGAAATGCGGCTAATAATCAGGAGCGGCTAATACAACCTCAGAAGTGCCTGCCAGAGTGCTGAGCCGAGCAGCTGCAAAGTCGGCATTTTGCGGTTGTTACAAATCGCTACTCTGTTGCACCGCGGGTGGAGCCTGGCTCCCTGTAGGCAGCACGGGGGGCGGGGAGAGAGGCGGGAGAGCTCTCTTTCCTCCTCTGCCACAGCCCAGGGGAGAGACGGGGGGGGCCTGGCGCCGCCATTGCTGCGGCCCGGGGAGGAGAGGGGGGACCCGGGCCGCCCCTACCGCGGCCCGGGGAGGCGGGGGGGAAGCCCACGCCGCCATTGCCGCGGCCCGGGGAGGGGGGGGGAAGCCCGCGCCGCCATTGCTGCGGCCCGGGGAGAGGAGGGGAAGCCCACGCCGCCATTGCCGCGGCCCGGGGAGGGGGGGGAAGCCCGCCCCACCATTGCCGCGGCCCGGGGAGGGGGGGGAAGCCCGCGCCGCCATTGCTGCGGCTCGGGGAGCCGACGGGAGCCCCGCGCTGCCATTGCTGCGGCCCAGGGAGGGCGGGGGGAAGAGCGCGCCGCCATTGCTGCGGCTCGGGGAGCCGACAGGAGCTCCGCAGAAGCCATTGCCGTGGCCCGGGGAGGGGGGGGGAAGCGCGCGCCGCCATTGCTGCGGCTCGGGGAGCCGACGGGAGCCCCACGCAGCCATTGCCGCGGCTCAGGGAGCCGACGGGGTGCTTTGTCCCCGCCCGCCGCCGCCGCGGCAGGAGCGGGCAAACTCCGTCCCTGCCCGCCGCTGGCGCCACGGGCGCGGGAAAGCTCCGTCCCCGCCCGCCGCCGCTGCCGTAGGAACGGGGGAAGCTCCGTCCCTGCCTGCCACCGCAGGGCAGCGCCGACCCGGGGTGACCGAGCCCAGTGGCAGCGGCGGCGGGCCCCGAGCGGCAGCACCGGGCTGGGCCATCTGGCCCCGTCAGTGGCCCCTAGCGGGCCGAGCCTGCACAGCCTTAGCTCAGCCAGTAAACCCCGCCCTCCCGCGGTTCTGTTACTAATTGCACGCGGATCCTCGCTGTGAACGACAAAGCGGCTTATATTCGGGTGCGGCTTATCTATGGACAAAAACCGAAATGTTTGCCAACACCCAGAGATGCGGCTTATACTCAGTGCGGCTTGTATTCGTGAATTTACTGTACCTAACACATGATACTGGCTAATATTTGCATCATTAGAAACAGTGCTGGAAAAGGACTGAGCTGTAAGTTCAGCAGAGGATCAGGCTGAACCTGAGCCTGCTGGAGTAGCAGTAAAAAGAGGCAAAGGGATCATAAGCTCCCCTCGCATCTCGACCTTTTAGAAGGCTACTGTCCCCTTCTGGTCTCCTGAACTGCCCTCAACCTTGACTCCAAATTTTACCAGCCTCTTCCTTCTCCCCCATACAACAGAACCTACTCTGCTGCTGCCACCAAATCCAGTTTCTAATGAAGAAAAGCCCTCTGGTGGCTTTTTTCCTGTAGCCAGCTGGTAAGAGCTCCACAAGAACATCTGCATTTCAGAACTGCAGCTGTGTACCTGGTGTCTCTTGATCTTTATCGCAACACAGAGTATGTGGACCATAGCACTGTAAAATGGTTTCTGGCATTCTTTAGGATCATAGGGTAGGAGGGAGAAGGAAGGGAACTGGTCTCTGATAGCAAAACTGAAAAATGAGGCTAGCAGGTGGAGAAATGGTTTAAGTTTCTACAATATACTGTTTCCTTCAGAACTGACATTTCTGGGTTTTCACCACTGGCCCAAGTGTGTTTAGTCTTGATGAGGATGAAGACAAACCACAGCAAGAAAAATTCTGAGCTAATGGTGGAAGTCTCAGGGAGAGTGGTCAGACATTGGAACAGGGGCCCAGACAAGCTGTGGAAACTCCATCCTTGGAGATGTTCACAGCTCAGCTGAATGTAGATCCCAGCGCAGCATGGCTTAAATTTGGTGTTGGATCTGGCTTAGAACTTTGCTCCCCCCACTTTAGAGCAAGGCATGGGTCAGATGGTATCCACAGCATATAAGGGGCTTGAGAAGCCTGAGCTTGTTTTGAGAAAAAAATAAAGGGTTTCTTTTGATTTATATATATATTTATGTATATAGAGAGAGATTTCTTGTATCTCATCATATGCCTGCACTCAGGTCAAAATCCCTGTGTGTTCTGTGTAAGTGCGAGCTCTCCGGCAGGTTTTAAATAGAGAGCTGTAGTGGGTGGATTTGGGGAAGAGGCTTTATATTCCAAATAACAAATAGAACAGAGTTCTGCCTTAAATACAGCACTAATATGACTTCATAGAGCAAATTCAAACACCAATATGATGTAGAAAGCCCTAGCTACGCACGCTTACACATACGCACAATTTTTAAGGCGACAAATTATTTTCCTTCCTCCTCTACTACTTTAAACTGCACTACAACTGCAAGCTTTATAGAATAAAATTATTCTGGAGGCGTTAAAAACAAAACCAGGGTGTCCATAAGATACATGGACAAGTAAATGCCAGAAGTAGTTAAGATTAAAAATAAAGCAAACTAAAAGAAATACTTTTGTTCTTTAGGCTTAGTAGAAAGTATATAAAAGAAAAAAATACTGTAAAACAACAACAAAAGAAAAGGTTGGCAGAAAAAAGAGAAGCTGATGAGCTGGTATGTGTATTAACACTGTCATTCAGGTCTGCATCTGAATAAATAACTACTGTGTTCCTCATCTCACATTCTCAGCTGCACCTCCTTGCTCTCATCAATGCCTTTCAAAAAGATTTTGTGGAAATTATTGTTGTCCATGTAATCCAGCTGACCATTCAATAATTTAACAAGAGAAGACTTCAAACTAGAAATGAGTGATGTGATTGAGATACTGCTTTGTGCACCACAGGGACTGCTTTTATCAGTCCTGTTTCCTTACAACAAAGGATTTAGCAAACAAATATCGCTGTTCCTTTCCAAACTGAATGGATAATAGATTTTCTTGCTTGGAGTTTCTAAATCTCCTTCTATATGGACTTTTTTGTCTGAGAAGCTTTATCTGGTATCCTTTCAGGGTCATACATCACCACTGCTTTCACAGCCTTGCTTTGCATATACAAAGATCATACTCCTACCACATCCCCTCTGTTTTCAGCAGGATCAGATGGGTGTGAGCCTTCTGTTTTGTATGGCAACTTGTGTTGTTTCTAGCTGATGTAATTTATGAAGAAGGTGTAGAATTGCTCCTTCTATTCAGCTTGAAGTCCACCAGCTGGATGTAACCAGTTGTGGGAGCTTGTGCACTGTGTAGGATGCTGCCTTGATGACAGTAAGGCAATTCTTTCAATAAAACTTTTTCTCACTTCCTTTTATTCAAATTCAAATTTTAAAAAAATCCTGAAGCAGGTTTTGTTTAAATCTGTGCCAGAGGCCCACATGTGCCTCTAATCTCCAAATAAAAATACTTCTTGTTTAACGTGTGGCCTCTGATACAACATTCTGGTATTGTTATATATTGTAAAATTCCCTCTGTAACTGCATACTTTTATCAGGACTAGCTGGTTTCTAATTAATTTTCACTTGCCTCTAAATATATGTAAAGCAGTACAACTTAGTGCTGTCAGCATGGTGCAGTTTATAGCGAGGGGCTGAGCTGATAAAGCCACTGGCAGGTTGCAGCATGACTGGATTTTTGGTAGTGAAGGAAGACTGCTTGTATTCCCGAAGAAGTCAAATTTCTCTGCTTTTGGACCGCTTTGTCTCTTTAGTTAAAATTTCTTTAGAAATTTTACCTGCATTTTACCTGCATCTAGGTTAGCAGATGCTTCCTCTGCACCAGCCAGCAGAGGTTGCCATTGATTTTCCTGTTACCTGCTCAACAAAGCCTGGATTTCTTGTAGCAGACCTGAAACATATGGCTGCTGAGTGCTTGTTCTCAGAGCTGAGCACTCTGGGCACACACAGCAGGCACCAGCTGGGGCTGACCTGAGATCAAGGTGACTCAGTGGTTACTGTGACATTTGGAAGCTTTTGTCTTTACCAGTCTTTAAATCTGTGTGGAGCCGGATGTACTGAGCGTGTAGCTCCTGTGGTCTGCTTTGTCAGGCTGTACCTTTGCTTATCTCATGCCCCTGTGTACCTTTGGGGCTCCCTAATGTCCATTTTAAGGTGTTTTGGCCCTTTACATCCCTGGTGCCAACCACGATCTGTCCCAAGGAGAAGTGGGAGAAGTACTGGTCACTGCCATGCCTATGCACACTGTTCTCCTCCTCATCCCCCACAGCAAGAGTGGGATGCCTATTGTTCTGCCCTGGTGTGGATAACTGGGGCTTAAAGCTGTGCTGAATTTAGCCATTAATTTGTTGTTGCAGCCATTTTCCATTCTGAGGTGTTGGAGATAGTTTAATTTTTTCTTAAATCCTCTGATAGAAGATTTTGGAATGATCACATGCCCTTACTGTAAACCACTCTTATACTGCTGCAGTTTGTGCTGCTTCACTTTGCTACAGACTTTTTATTCAGACTCGGACATTTGCTCCAGGCAATACTTGAAATACAAGGTGCAGCTTATTAAAATTTTGCCTTTGGTTTGCCAGGATCTAGAAGGACTTAAATCACTGTAGTTTCTAATGACCTGGTTGGTTTAAAGCCTCCAAGACACATCTGCTGATCGATAGCCCGAAGAGCTCTTCTGTGGTTGGTGTTTTGGTATCTAAATTTGCTGTTTCAGTGTCTAAGGAGTGTCTATGTAAGATAACTTTGATGGTTGTATTTCTGTGACTGGGTTTATTTTTATGAAGCACAAAGTAAACAAAAGTTCTGAGCACTTAATCAGGGAATAGCTGCATCTGTTCGAAGGAATAGAGCTGAGTTAATTAGTTCAGTTTAGAAAATGTGTTACAAGTATTTGAATTTAAACTGATGTTGAAGCTATTAGAGTACTGGCAATACCGTTATAGTATAAAAAATGGGTACAGGTGAGTTTTGTAACATATATGTGTTAAGTTTGGAAGTAAGTAATTTGGAGACATAATTAAAAAGGGGGCTGTATTTCTGTCTTTTAAGGAAGATTAGAAAATTTGTGTGGAACTGTGGCAGATACTTTACCAAGCTAAACCTCAGCAGGTGATGCTTAAAAGGTATGTTCACAATTAATAACATGAGATTGTTTTAGTAAACAGTTTCAGTGGGATGGTGACGGTAGTTTAGTCGGTTATGTTTGGATTATGTAGGCACATCTCTCTAGGACGGGTGTGTTGGCTTTCTCCTGAAGCTGCCGGAGCTCGGCGGTTCGGGGGCCGCGGGACCCGGCTCGGTGCGTCCGGTGGCCTCGCTCGCTGCTCCCTCCGCCCGCTGCCGGCCCCGGTGCCGCTGCCGGTGCCAGCGGCGGCGCCATTGGACGGGCCGAGAGCAGGGGAGCGGCCGGCACCGCTCCAGCGCCCGGCGGGCTGCGGCGGGGAGGGGGAGGAGCGGCCTCAGGTGCCGGCAATCATCGCACGGCGGGAGCAGGGAGGCAGTGGCAGCCACTCCAGCCGCACCGCGGTAACAGGACTCCCTGTCAAGTATTGGACATAGCATGAAGATGCGTGTAGGTGAGAAAGCTTCTCTATTGCTTTGGCAGGGAATTGGAGAAAGGAGTGATTTTATACGTGCTCTGTTGCTTATAGACAAAGGGAGCGAATAGGCGGAAATATTCGGGAATGTTATAAAATCTAGAAGGACTTTCTGTACAGCGTGGCGATGCACGACAGGAAATTAACTCCAAAAAGAATGCTTTCTCTCAAAGTGCTGCGACAGATTTGAACATTTGGCTTTTCTAGTATCTGAAATTCCTCCTGAAGACACGGCAAGGACTACCAGAAACATCAGAGATGTCCTGGTACTTTACAGAGACTTAAAGCAAATGCCAGCTGAATGACCTTGGAGATAATTTTATGTGGATTCATTAATTTACACTGATAGTCTTTTAGTCTCAGGAACTCTAGGATTAATGATGGTTTTAACGTTTTAGGGGCCTTTCAAAAAACAAGATTGTATACATTTAATTACCTGCCTAATGATTCCTGAACTAATCAAGCATTTACTTAAAACGGAACACAGAAGATGCTTTCTTTTAATGTTTTCTCTCTCCATAGTTGTGAATAAAATGAATAAGGTAATGTCCTGCAATTAGAAGAATGATTTTTTAAAGCAACTATTTATTATGTAGATCATCTAATAAGTATAGAAATCTTAAACCCCTGAGAAGATGAACCTGAGCAACAGAATAATGGGGTAGTAAACAATGGCAGCTTTTCTAGTCAAATCAGTATTTGATTAGCTTTCTAGCAGAATGCAGATGCAAGTTTCTGAGCTTGCTTTGTGGGGGGTTGTGAAATGATTCAGTTGTTGCTACAGAGGTGAGCAATATCATGGATATATCTGTGAACTCCTGGGTACTGATCCACTGTAGTAGATATGTCAGAATTTCTTTCAAATTGCCATTGCTGAAATTAAATTCAAGAGGATTTATTTTGTCTATAGGGACACTGAATTATGATTCTGGCATTCGTATTGTAATGGATTATAACTGTTTAAAGGAACTGTAAATATTGACATGGGTCTCCAAAATCTATTTTTAAATTATTTTCATTTTTAAATGAATAGACATGATCTTCCTTATTGTATGTGAGATGTATGTTTTCTTTTTTGGGAGCCAGAGGACAAATCTGCCTCATCCCCACCTATCTCCCCCTAAATAAAATTCATTATTCATACCCAAATAGTGGTGAGTCTATTGGAATTAACCTTGACAAAAATGTTTTCCTTACCTTTCCAGTGAGTAGCATGGATAAGATGGAGTACCGTCTTCTGAATCAAACAAGAAAAGACAGCTTAGAGGATGAACTTTTTCCTTTAATCTCCAGTCAGTCTGTGATTTAAACTATGACAAAAAGATTATTTCCAGTAGCTACTGGTCCAGGAAACCTGAGTACTGAGCCTCCTCCTTCCCTTCCTCTCACTCTCCCCAGTATATTCCAAATTAAATTACTTTCTCAGGAAAATGTCAGAGATTTCCCTCCCCTCCTTCCCTGGGAAATGAGTATGTCTCTTTTGTCAGTTTTTATTTCTATTTGTTTTAGAAGTGCCTTGTATTTGCTAAAGATGGGTCAAGAGCACTGGAGGAGCTGATCAGTGGCCTTTCTCTTTCTGGCTTTTGTTTTTTCTTTTCTTTCTTTCTCTCTTTCTTTCTTTCGTTCTTTCCTTAAAGCCAAGGTGTGCCAGAGGTGATGCACTGATGCTGAGGAGGCATCAACAGCTATGGGACTCTAATCCTCTCACATGTAAGCACTGGCAGTGTCTGGAAAGAGAGACCGTGAGACGCTGAAGCTGAGTTTAGCTGCTGTTCAGCAGGTTGCCTGTTCACTAAGGCTCAGATTGCACTGTTTCCTAAGCACAAAACATGAACCTGTCCCAATGGATTGACTGGAGGACTCTGAATATGAGCAGTAGTGTTACGAACATATCTGAGCACCTCTCCTGCCCTCTTGGATTTGGTCACTACAATGCAGTTGACATCTGTATCCTTGAGACAGTCATTATTGTCTTGCTAACATTTTTAATTATTGTGGGTAACTTAACTGTGATATTTGTTTTCCACTGTGCTCCACTCTTGCATCATTACACCACCAACTACTTTATTCAGACCATGGCCTATGCTGATCTTTTTGTTGGAGTCAGCTGCTTGGTTCCTACTTTGTCACTGCTCCACTACTCAACAGGTTTCCATGAGTCCTTGACTTGTCAAGTTTTTGGATACATCATCTCTGTGCTCAAAAGCGTATCTATGGCATGTCTTGCTTGCATCAGTGTGGATCGCTATCTCGCTATAACGAAGCCTCTCTCCTATAACCAACTGGTCACACCTTGTCGCTTGAGAATCTGCATCAGTCTGATCTGGATATACTCTTGCCTGATCTTCTTGCCTTCTTTTTTTGGTTGGGGAAAACCTGGTTACCATGGAGATATTTTTGAATGGTGTGCTACCTCCTGGCTAACTAATGCCTACTTTACTAGCTTTATCGTGTGCTTATTGTACGCTCCTGCTGCCTTTGTCATATGTTTCACCTATTTCCACATCTTTAAAATTTGCCGGCAGCACACCAAAAACATCAGTGATCGGAGAGCTCGATTTCCTAACCACGAAGGTGGTGCTGCTGGGGAGACTGGGCACAGCCCCGACCGCCGCTATGCCATGGTTTTGTTCCGGATAACCAGCGTATTCTACGTGCTGTGGCTTCCTTATATCATATATTTTCTTCTGGAAAGCTCTAGGCTGCTGGAAAACCCAGCACTCTCCTTCCTAACTACGTGGCTTGCTATAAGCAATAGTTTCTGCAACTGTGTGATATATAGCCTCTCCAACAGTGTTTTCAGGCTGGGACTACGGAGACTATCAGAGACAATATGTTCATCTTGTATGTGTTCAAAAGACAGGGATGTACGGGACCCTAAACCAAGGAAACGGGCTAATTCCTGCTCCATTTAAAGAAAACTGGTGCATGTAATCAAATGCTGAGTTTTGATAGTATTTGAGGTATCTGGAAACTTGCCAGAGAGAAATGTTTACTTGAACAGCTTGCTGTGGTGTCAGAATGAATTTAAGAGGGGTCCTGGAAAAGGCAAAGGCACCTGTAAGAAGGGTCACTGAACTTTCGTGAAATTGTCAGGAGAGCAACTCAACAGAGATGATGAAGAAAGACAGAAATAAAAATCTTCCAAAGGGCGTGAAGTAACTGGCACATCAGAGCAAATTTCTCGTAAAACAAATTAGTTCCTGTCTTGCATATCCACTTCATAGACAAGTTCTTTATGTCAGAATACACTGTAGCCTTCAGAATTTAAATACTTTCAAGAGGAAGCAATCAACACCACAGTATGCAGTTATCCATAAATTATATACTTGAGGACTGTAGTAGATACTGCAGGTAATAGTCAGCTCTATCTTTGCTCACATATGATGTGACAATTTTCAATTGCACAAAAAATCTGCAGTGTGTAAACCGTACCCTGGGCATGACGCTTTGGGATAAACTGGAATCTTTGGGTACAGCTTACACAGAAGCTCTCCCTCTCATTTCCCTTTTTTTTCCATGCTTGCATCCCTCCATTCCATTGTGTGCGGGTGGGTGAGTTTGAGGGCACCTGTAAGGTAATGTGAGTTCCAAACCATTCTTTCTGCAAGAAGCAGTAACCCTCCCTGCCTGGCTGCAGCTGCCTGTGTACAAGGATTTCTCCAGTCATTCACTGTCTTGACCCAGTTCAATCAGCACATGGTGTCGATGTAGTGCTCTTTAGGGTGTACTGAAGCTTTTCCTTACTGATTCCACAGATGCTCCTAACACAGATATGATAATGGCACACAGCAGTGTGCAGGACTACTTAGAAAATGAAAATTAACTGACCCTTTTCTTTGGGAAATATGAAGAGCTTACTGTTGAAGCTGTCAGTCTGTTGTGTGAACCTCAGTAGCACATACTTTTTTTTTTTTAAGAGAGAACGTAAATTGTGGTCTGTTCCTAATGCTTTCATAGCACATTGAGTAGGTCAATGCTACAGGATGAAAAAGTTTACATTTGCTTTAAGAGAAATACTTCTGTGCAGCTCTTTGTCAGACAGGTGTTCTCAGAGGAGGTGAACAAGACAGTTTAGTGTTTAAATACAGGCCAAGCTTCGCTATGTCCTTTTGTACTGAACTGGCTTTCAGGTCCTGATGAAATCTTTTTTTATTTTCTGAGGGCACATGTTAGGTTTGTGTAATAAATTGCCAGGGGTTCAGATGCATGCCAGTCAATATAGTATTTAAGTTACAACTTTGAACCAAATGCAATTTTCTTAGGTGGTTATTGGCTTTTTAAAAAGGCTCAATTATTGATTATTGGTGCCTTTTAACACTGCACTATTATTCCTTCTTTCACCAAAATGTGTATGTAAAGACTGTGCTTATTACTTTTTGTAATGAAAGCTGACCACGTGTGCACACTTGTGGTTTGACTCTAGAGCTCCCTTAATACTGTACTCTTTGTTCTGTTGAGGTGGTTCTGAACCCCTATATGTTTTTTTAAACCTGTAAGAAAGTTGAAACAATGGAATAAAGTAGTATTATGTCAATCAAACTCTGTCTTGGCATTAGTTCCCTGATTTTACACTCTGTTCTCTGGGAAAGTCCTTTTGGGTTAGGACTCGAGTGAACAATTTTAAATCCAAATTTCAAACCTGCTTATTTGATGTCTTAAAAGCTTGTATTCTGGTTTCTGGCATTGTGCGTCTTCAAAGTAGATCCAAACATAACTTGAAATATTCCTTGAGCTGAGCTGAGCTCTTGCTGACACCCAACTCTCACAGATATTAGGGAAAAATGTCTAGTATCCTTTGTATGGATCTTGTAATGCTCCGTGTCTACAGCAATGTATTTGCTGCCTTCTTTTGACAAATTCATGTTTATTTTGGAAGGCTCTTTTGGCTCACTGCTGCTGTGTATGGTGGTGTAGCCCCAACTCTTCCTACAAACATGACTTGGATTCATTTAGTTTTGTCATTATTTTGTCATTTTTTCCTGCTTAGTAGGCCCTCAGCAAACAAGACTTAGACAAGGAGCAATGAAATGTCTTATTTCTCACAATTTACAGAGCTGGTTTCTTACCAGCAAAGTACAGTAATTTCATGATTATAAGCCTCACTTGATTATAAGCCGCACTTCCGGGTGTCAGCAACTTTTCGTTCTTTGTCCATACATAAGCCGCACCTGAACGTTACAATACAGAGTGTGATAAAAGGTATCTATTCTATCACCATCTGTTGCGGGTGGGGACAGTGATCCTTATCTCTGCGGGAGATATTCTGCTAATGAGCCATCCCTTGAAACCAGGTGGGGCATTGTTCTTCATCTTTTCACAACCCATCCTTCCTCCAGCGAGTCATTTTCTGCTAACGGCCCATTGAGTCCCACTGTGGGACTGATAAAATTACTGCATCCCATTGGAAATTGCTCCAGCCAGGGGGAAGAGCCCAACATTTCTTACCAAGATAAAAACAGAGGTTTTGGGACACTAAGGGAGCCCCTTTCTCCACTGGACTCCAGAGGAAAACCGAATTTCTTCACATCACCACTGGACCTTTAGAGGGAAACTGCACCTTCTATAGGAGCACTGCTTCAACTGAATCACATCTGTCACTGCAGGAGGATGCAGCCACCGTTTAATGGGACTGCTGCCATCACCCTGTCTAATGGGGTGTCAGGTTGTACTCTGACTTTGTCAGAGTTTGGAGTTTGTTTCTTTGTAGTACTGTATTTCTATTTTAATTTCCCTCGTAACGAACTGTTATTCCTAATTTCCATATCTTGGCCTGAAATTGCATTCTCCATTTCAAAGAGAGGCTTCTGCCTTTCTTAGCAGACACCTGTCCTCCAAACTAAAACAGCAACTTTTCGTTCTTTGTCCATATATAAGCCGCACCTGATTATAAGCTCCACTTCGGGTTTGGACCAAAATTTTAGTCAAAACGGTGCGGCTTATAATCATGAAATTACTGTAATTTTATGTCTGTGCTCTGGGGCTACCTGCTTAGGGCTTCTGATTTTCATTGACATTTCTGGTGACAAGTTGCTATGGGACCTTCTCGAATTAAAGAAAAGTTCTATCAGTGCTTGAAGTTGAATTGATATTTACTGAACCCAGGCTGTAGGCAGCAGATGTGTTGTGACTGTGGTACTGTAACTCCAGATGTGTCAAAATGAGCAAGCTCATTTGTTTCAGTTGTGCCTTGGTTGAACCCTGTTTGTGTGACCTCAGCAAGTGCAATTGATGTACAGCAACTTCAAGCTTTTTTGCCTGAAAACGGTGGGTCAGAGGTAGGGCTTGTCATCAGGGCCTGCACCACCAAGTTTGCTCCTCCTGAAGGACACAGTTAGCAGTACGTTCCTCTTTGCCATCATGTTTAGTGAGTGGATTTGTTGAGTGGAACTAGAGATTTCCTTTTTTCTCAGGCTATTCTTGGAAGGAGAGAATATGAAAGAAATCCAGTACCCTGGAACCATCTTACAGGTTCCAAAAGTTACTCCCTTTTTAAAGTTTTTTGGTTTGTTGAACACTGGCTTGATTTTATTGGTGCAGGAACACTAATTTGGTTACCTGGACTCTGAATTTTGGCTGCTGTAAAGTCACATTTCACCTTATTCTCTGTAAGACTCCTGGAATCTGTCAAAATAAACACCCTCAGATTTATGTATTGCTTTTCTTCTTTCTGTTTCCCAGGTGACAGGATTTGACTTGGTCAGTCACATGAATCTTTAAATTTAGTATGTGTGTTTCATTTTATGGAAGTGTTTTCTAAACTCCTGATGAAAAATTTTTATTTGAGGGATGTTTTGTTACTGTTTACTAGTGCTGACTGAGGATTCCAGCTGGTGCTAAATTCTCTTCCAGAATTAGAAGGCTGGGCATTTTAATGGGTTTTAAAAGTCACAGAAATTCCAGTCACCAAATTGGTCACTTTTGATTTTCATTCTGTCGTTATATAAAGTTACATGTTCTTGTATGAAAACCTGATTAAACAATGATACTTTTAAAGCTGCCTCCCATTTTCATGTGCCTGAAGATTTACAAAATACTTAGTAAATAGGAGACCAGACACTGACTAAAGAAGTTGATGTGAAAAAATCATTGTTGAAAATACAGGTAATAAAAAGGAAACAGATGTAAAATACTAAACAAAAAAATGAAGCTATATACCTGATAGATAAGCAAAACACATATATATACACACAAAAACCTCTTTTATGCAGGTAGATTATGTTACACTGTTACATTTCTCTAGGATACTTATGCTTGCAGCATAAAGGGGCAATGTCAAGGTTGATTGCCTTACCATTTTTGGAACCTCATGTCTGCAGCCTAAGGAAAAGTCAAATAAACTGTGTAATGGCAGCAAAAGAACTATGAGAAAAGTATTTTTTCTTCACCAAATATTCTATGTGCTTCCTTATTTTCTGGCTAAGTAAATTTCTTCTTAAAATACTATTCTTTAACAGGAAAGGGAACTGTAGTGATGAAAAACACATTGCTATCTTTTAAGGTTTACTTCCTGTCTTATAGTAAGATATTCTTTCCCTGTTTCTGCTTAAGAATCCATTTTGTAATTGTACTCGGTAAAGCATGAAGTACTGTGCAGGTTTTAGTTTTGTGCAGTCTTTGTGCTTCCTCTGTTAAAAAGCTGGCAAAAGTTGCTTTATTGAGCTACCTTTCACAGATAGCTTAGTAAGACCTTTTAAAAATAGTGTTTTTATTGTTTTTGTGATTAATTTTCATTCATTAGTGTTTGACAATGAAGTATCCTTGAGTACCCTTAGTTTTTACACTCAACAAAGCAGTGAAATGTCCTTTTATGGGTAAATTAACTTAGCAATTGATATTAGAAATTGAGATTTAATGATGAATTATTTCAATAGCTACTTCATTTCGACGTGGAGCTGTTTTATCTTTCCATATTACGGTTGTAGCAAAGCACATAAATATACAGGTTCTTTATTTTTTAAAGTAGGTGTTGGAATGCTGGGGATCTGTATCTCTGAGCCCAAGGCATGTTGTGCCCAGAGTGGGAGTATCCCTTTAGCAGCTTTCCAGCTCAGTTGCAGCACGCTGGGCAGCACCATGGTCCTGGAGCTGAGTGTGCCAGGGAGCAGTGCTAGAGGTTCAGCAGGCTGATGTTGCTGTCGAGGAGGAATGTCACTGAAGGTGGCAGTGGCCTCCCCAGTCATCTACCAGGACCAGCTGATTTGTAGATCTTTCAGTTTTATTGTCCCTGTTATCAAAAAGAGAAGTTTAGGCCCTTGACTTCACCCCTGCCCCCTGTTCCCTCTGGCTCTTCTTATGAATAGAATGGTGCATTTTTCTACTGAATAACTGAATTTGGTTGATTTTGTTAGGTTTTTTTCACTGACAATTTTCATGTATGTCATTTGAGTGGCCAAACCAAGCACTGCTTTGTTAACTAGGTGCTAATTAATTTGCAGACCTTTCCAGAAATGGCAGCACCACTGAGATGGTGTTTTCCTGTCATTTCCAGCGTTACCTATAACATTGCTTAAAGATAGCAATTTCCAAAGATTGCATGTTTTTTGCCAAACCAAATAAAGAGTTCAAGTAAACCCAATTTCCTCCCCCCACCCCCCCATTTTACCTAGATGCATATATTTATTTTCTAAGTATGCACTGTACATGGATCTCAGCATTTTTAACTGGAGCCTATGCCATTATTGTTGATGGGATGAAAGTGAAATAGAAGGGTATTTAAGAGGAGCTTTCTACACAAGGATTTTTCTAGTCATTCTGTAAAGAAATTATTCCTTTCCCCATTACGAAAATCCCCTGAACTCCATGAGCCGTAAGTGCTAAAGAGTGGGATGTGAATGGAGAAGAAGCTGTTAATGGCTGCATGCCCCAACACAGCCATGAGAAAATACTGAAAACCCCTTTTACATCCATATTTTCTTTAGGCTCCTCCTTTGGGCAAGTACTGTGGCTACAAAAAGGGGTGGCTATGATGGGTGGCTACGAAAAGTAATTTCAGGCAGTAAAACCTTTGGGTCTTTATCCCAGTCTTACACTGTCTGCTGCCAGACTGTAACCCCCTGTGACAGCAGGGCTGCAGGGTTTCATTTTAACCACTGCTTTACTCCGTCTAGACAAAAAGAAGATGACTGGGAGCAAAACAAAACTTTTCTAAGTGCAGTGATTACCAGGGAAAAGAGTTTATTTTTTCCTGTGTGATGTTCATCCCTAAAATTTACAGCTGGCAGTGTTAGAAAAAGAGATAAACACCAAGGTTTTGAGAAGGGAAAGCTCAGAGATGTCAACGTCATTGTCTGAGGGCACTTTAGCAACTTGACAGCATTGTTCTTTGTTTCTTTTAAATGAAATGTCTTCTTTTTTCCTCCTTCTCTATATTTTTTTAATAAGCACAAATTCTTCTCATCATGGAAAAAGTCCATTTTATGAGATATTTAAATGAGGGACAGGGTAGTGGTTTGGGCAAGTATAACAGAGGGGCCCAAGTTACTTGTGAAAACACGTATTGCTTCAAATTTCATACACTTTAGGCAGGAACATCTTCAAACACCTGTCCCAGGTGAGGTTTCCAGTCCTTGTATCATCTCTCCAGTGTTGTTTATGCTTGTGCAGGTATTACGGAAAAGTCCTTCTTGTGGATGTTTTCTATGATATAATAAATTTGTTCTGTTTTAGGAAAGACACTGGGAGAACTTGGTTGTTTGGGGTCATGGGCAGCTCTGCACAAACCCATTTTTGGGTACCGATGTGTAGGGCTTAAGCATGTGCCTGTCCTCTGCTGAAATCTTACTCATTAAGTTAATCCTCTACAGAAGGGGTGAGAAACAGCTGAAGGCAATAATGCCTTCAAGTGCCTCAACAAGACTTCTTCAGAGCTCTGGTTATCTGGGATTTTTAATGGTAAGGTAATTTGTTGTAATTAAAAAAGGGAGATCTGTATGCTGTGAGTAATGAATAGTTATTAGATCAAGAATAGAGCAGTCTAGTTTTCATCTGTGCCTTCAACATGTCAAAAGGATCTTCGTATGAGAATTTTTCTATAATCAGGAAGATTTTCAGGCACTACAATTTTTATAGGGAGTTTTAATGCAACTGTATGTACGTAAGGATTGTAAATAGTTATATAATGGCAAGGTTTCAGTGGCAGCTTTTGCTGCATTTCAGAATGCAGAAATTCTGAAAATTGGGGACCACTTTGTGGTTCAAATTCGATAAGTTATAAGTGCGTGCTGAATTACCAAAGCCAAGACAGCAAACACAGATAATTATCCAAAAGTACTTTCTCTGTAATACTGGATATTTTTTATTGTCCAGGCAATTATCTCATGTTGGCTTATGAAGATGCCTTACAGAAAAAAAAGAAATCCAACACATGTAAGCAGAACTGCATGCTGTCATAATGAAATTATGTTCAAAATTTTTGATTTTTCAACTCAGGACTCACATATTTTCTGTGATCTCTGGGAGCTCCTAAGCAATTCATTATTTTCATTTTCTGGCTGTACTTTACTTGATTTCTGGGTTTTGGGTTTTTGAAGTTCAATTTTTAATTTGAGTTTTCAGTCTTGTTATGCTGTTTTGTAGCTGTGTTCTTCACTTGACTCTTGTAAAAACTTTTTTTGGGTATTGGAAAGGTCATGTCCTTGAAGGGACCTGAATCCAGTCTGAAAGGTACTCAGGCTACATGTCACTGTATTTGAAAGAAGTATTGCTGAACCTTGTTTACGAGATTTCAGGTGTCTTGCCAAGAGCATCAGTGACAGATAACAAGTTCTCTGACATCCTCTGTTGGGCTGGAACATTTGCCTCTGATTTTCTTTCTAAATGTTGCTAACTAAAGAAACTCTATTTTGATCGTGAATCAGTAGTTTAGATGGGGTTTATGGAGATAATTTATCTGTCTATTGTATTTCCTCTGGTTGTGATGGTGGAACAGGAAGATTATGCTTAAATGCTGCTGGAAGTTCCTTCCTCACTTCCTCCCTCCTTTTTTTTTTGGGAAAAGTGTGTCTGTGATGGTTGGTCATTGATACAATTGGACTTCAGTGATCATCTTATTTTATGAAATTTGTTGCATTAGTAATACCTGTAATTTTAAAATAAAAATCATAACAAATTGCTCTTGTAAAAATGGTATTGATTTTGTTTAAAAATAAATTTTACCAAGATTAAAATTCTTTACATTGCTATAAAGACATTTGAAATGTGTTGTATGTGGGGAATACCTGCCGATAATTTGGTTTGGGAAAGATTTATATTTCCAGGGGCAGATGAAATTCAAGAGATTAAAGGTAGATATTAAGTCTGAAGAAAAGCAGGTCTTGCTTTTCACACAAGAATAAAATGAATTGAATCTGCTTTCTGTCACGGAATTTTGCTTTTCTGTATGTCACCTTATAGAGATGGTAATTTAAGGACCCATGGCTTACCAAAAAGTGTTGAGATATTAGTAATTACAAAAATAATAAGGAGATTACTGGATTACATACCTACCATCACCATGATGTGCCTAGACCTTCATACCGATCTGTAACTAGTCCATAGTAGCCCAGCTGGAAGGAATTCTGAGGAATGGTGAAGGAGTTCCTTTTCTCTAGGATTTTCCAGGTTAGGAAAGAAGCCTAAGGTACCGGGGAGTTTGAGAAATCTGTGAGGTTGGGATTGCCCTGGGGGCCAACTGGAATATAATTACCCACTGTTTCTGTTCCAGAAAAAAAAAAAGAGGTAGCACTATGAAAACAAACTGTATGTATAGTGAATCATGTGATGCATTGACCAAAGACTCTGGTTGGTAAAAACTGAAATGGGTTAAAAATTCCAGAGAGTTTAGGGAGGAGTGTGTCTTTGTATGTGTGTGTAAGGTGGAAGTGGGGGAAGTATCAATATCATCAACTGTCTCCGTCTTTTCTTGCTATGGAAGCAAAATACCTTCTGGAAAAGCACCAACAAAGCAGTTGTGAAGGGGAATGTATTGCTAGTTCTGAGATAAAGTATTTAGGGATATACATTTACTTTAAAAAAAAAAATTATAGTAGGTTAGAGCCAAGCTATTTTATAGTCAGTCATAGCAGAAAGGGCTTTTTAACCCTGTGAAAACAGGACTTTTTACAAGCTAAAGGAATGCTGCAAAAGCAGGGTTGCTGACTCTCCACGAGGGTAAGTTGAGTACCCCAATCAATCTGCAGTTGGTTCAGCAGAAGTTCAACAACTCCTCCCCTTTATCATGCCATTGGAAAACTTCTTGTATCAAACCTGTAGGATAGAAGAAAGGGCAAGGTCTGCCATGATGTATTCAAGAAGGAATAAAAAAATCCTTGATAAAATCTCTTTGCCCTGACAGCCTGTTGTGGCTTGTGACACATAGTTTGCAGTTTCCAGCAACTAACTGCTATTTTCTCAGGTATTTCTACAGTCCCCAAAATTAATAATGAAGAACAGCAAAGTCAAGACAAGTACCCTAGTAAGCTGTGATGAGGATCCAGTCCAACAACGTTTCACTCCTAATCAGCAGAATGTTCCCTATTTTCTGGATGGTGTGATATCTATTGAGAAATAAACCAGAACTCAAACTAGATCCTGAAATAACTGTCACCTGGTGTATTTATAGAATTGGAAACAGCTCTACCTGTCAGCAATTCTCCAAAACTATATATCCTTTTTAGTTTTTTAGAGAGGAAGGCTGTTCCATTGTACTCTTTCATTTTAAAATAAGTTTACCCCTAATAACATTTTCTCATTTGCTTTTAAAGCCATTATTGATAGTTATGTACTGTGAATAAAATGTGATTTTTTTAAAAGATGCATACTTGTTCTGTCCTTTGCTAGGTTTGAGTGCCTAAATCATGAAGTGGATTCTCTGTCCTCCAGTTTGTTTTCCTGTTTTGCAGCTCCAAATACTCCTGCACCTTCAGGCTGGCTTGAATTGTCTTGCTCTGTTTCATGTTGTGGAAAAGATGGAAAAATGTCAGGCAAAATTGCAGTTTTATATGTTAGTGTTTAAGTTATTTTGATGATCAAGTTTGTCTTTTTCATTTTCATAGAGTACAATTTCTCATCATGCTTGCAGAAGCCAGCAAGACCAGAGTATTTTTGGTTTTTTGTTACAGAGTAATTATTATTTGAAAAGATAAGTGCTTGTACAGAACGTTTTGAAATTTCAGGTGGCTATTTGGATTATACTGTAGGATTTTTTTTTCTGTTACCATACTGGAAGTATTGTTGTGGTTGCCAGTTTAAAATACTGAAAATGCAAGGTGTGAGCACTGTCAGGCATTTCTAATGTGTCTCCTAACAATGATTGCAGTCTAAAAATCATCAAAACAAGGCAATATTTTTATCCAAAAGCATTTATTCAGCTTTTAAGTATGATTGTGTGTTAGTGTTGTTAGTTATGTACATTTTTATAGAAATCAAGCATAGTACAGGTGAATATAACTAAGTTGTATTCACCCATCATTCCTGCTGTAAGAAACCTTGGAAGTTGGACTCAGTTTTGGATATTAAGGCCTAACAGTGATATGGCATGCCCTAAACTCCTGATTTTTCTGCATCTACACTCATGACTCACTAGATCTCCTTCCCAGTAGCCTGGAGTGAAGCAGGAGCATTGCTAATGAAACAAATGTGCATCTGTGTTTGTGTGCTCAGCTGGTGACAATATGTTAACATATGTACCAAAAATCCCATTTGTTATCTCTGGTAAAAAATACTGCTAAAAAGTCATAGACCATGAAAGAGGAAAGGGAGAGAGCACTTAGCTCTGGTGTACTACATTGCACTTCACGTTTTCTGTCTATTTTTGCAATAAGCAAATTGACAGACAGGGTTTGAAGACAGCTTTATTTTTCCATGCATGTGAAAGCACTAATTCTAGGAATATTATGCTGTAGTATTTCACACTAGTAAAAATACCCCTTTAAATATAGATTGTTATGGTAAACACAGAACAGCTCAAATAATATCCTTGAGTTATACTTTTAAAAACTTTGTATCTCTAATTTGTATCTCCAAAGAGTTTGGCTAAATTTTATTTTAGTTTCTCTGTCTTCCCTTTCTCCCTATTGCATTGCTTTGATTTTTTAAAATTTAACAGGATATTGCCATTTTTCCTTGTAGTGAAATGTGAATATAAATGGCATTAAATCATTCCATGACTAGATGAAAGATTCAGTCTTACTTTTGTTGCTTTCATCTGTTACTGTCCAGTTTGTCTGATGGGCTATTTGAAAATTCAGAACTAGAGCTGGAATCTCAACTGCTACAGGGAGTGTGTGGGGGACTTTTTATGAAAAACCTTCTATATATGAGAGACTATAATCTTAAAAACAGAAAACTGTTCTGTAACTGTTTTATGGTGTGTAGAACTTTTCTTATATCTGCTTCCTTGGCTGCTGGTTCAAGAAGCCTTTTTTCATCCTGTGGGAACTTTGTGCACAACAGAAGGTTGTTAGCCACACTTCAGTTTATTATTCTGCATTAATTGTCCACAACAAAATAACTTCATGCGTTTAAATCCAGTTCAGGTTGTGGCTTTTGCTGTTAGAACTGGACAGAATGATCTATCTTGATTCAGTATCTTCACTTCCGGTTCTTTGCAACAGCGTCTCTGGCAGTGTTTGAGTTTACCTTCTTTTTTAAAATAGTTTCCCTCCAAAATTAGGGCAATGTTAGCATATACTGTGTTATATTTAGATTCCTTTCTTCTTGGAGTTCGTAGAATTCACAGTTAGATTTAGAATGGGAATTCAATAGTTTGTACCATGGAATTGTATCCTGGCTTGGTAACTTCCATTTTTGAGGCTTGGTTTGCAAAATTGGTAGCAAAATCTTTGCTCTGAACTCTAATAAAAATACATGTTGATAATATTTATAATTATTTTAGTTGTAACATTTAGAAAAATGTCACTAACATTGAACATAGACCCAGTTGTTTACTTCTCCTAACAGTTGAGTAGTTTTGATAAACCAGCGTGACTGAAAACTTGCTTTCAACACTGATAGCAAGGGTAGTTCCCTTCTTTATGGTTTTGGTTTGATCTCTTGTTTTTAGAACAAGAAATATTGTTCAAATATGTAGTGAAAGGCTGTAAAATTGGGCAATGTTCAATTCACACTCATTTCATTATTAGTTAGGTAACTCTCAGGAGGTAATCTGTGTATAGGAAAAGGGACAAATCCATTCTGAGCTAGGGTGAAGGAGAATGTCCTTCCTTCTCAACCTGTCACATGCAGAGATCCCATGGGGGAGCATGGAAGGAACTCCACATTGGGATTGGAATTCATCCAGTCAGTGTTACCAAAACCTTGAAGCAAACAGAACAAAGCACAACCAGAGCAATGCTTTCACCGGCAGTGACAAAATAGTTTTTAATGAGAATGATACTGCAAAGCATTAATTCCCTTCAGTCAGTGTGGGAAGCTGTGGAAAGGTGTAAGTTTGAAGTGTGATCAGAATATTTGGCCTAAAACCTTCACCTTATTTGTGAGGGTATTTCTTTGTTTTGTTATCAAATATTGGCTTCTGAAGTAATTGTTTTTTACACTTCTGATTACCTAATTTATTACTCTCAGTAAGGCACAGTGTGAAAAAAAAGAAAAGCAACTTACTTTATATCACCTTTACTAGGTTTGATTTCTATAATTTTCTTTTTTTTCCCTATGAAAATTATTTAGACCTGTGAAGGGGAAGATTACTTAGAAAAGCTTGTTGCTTTTTTAATTCCTAAATTTTATTACTAAAAATTGCGTAGCAAAAAAAAAGAACCACTGGTTGTTTGGTGGTTTCAAACAAGCACTTTTTCTCCTGGTTGCGCGTCATTATTTTTATCTTGAAGAAAATACCCAGTGATCCAAATTCAGTCTGTTCTGGCACCTTCTCAGTCTCTAAGCTTATATTCTCTTTGTATTGTTTAAACTTCAACTGATATTTTTTTAATATTTCAGGAATAAATTCTCTATCCTGTAATATATGTAAGATAAATCCACCTTCCCCCCATTTATTAAGGTATGACCAATAGCTGATCTGGATGGGTTCTAACCAATTTTGCACTTCTTGTTTGCCTCTTAGAGATTCTGTATTCCTGGCACATCAGTAACCTCACTGCTCCTTTTCCAAACCTCAGTATTATAAGGTAGATACCCACAGGGAAAGATCTTGAAATTTAAAGATCACTCTCAAATGGCTGATTGGCAATAAATAATCAAGAATAGCTAGGACTTTTGGAGACAAATATTGTATCTCATGTCTTTTAGAGCTTTGGGTATTGTGATCTTTTTTGAGGTGTAGCAGAGATAGAACTGCACTTAGATACCTGGGGATTTAAAGTAAAATTCCCAAACACTAACTTGAAGCTCCTAAATAGACCTGGCCTGATTTTTCAGGATTACTGAGCAACCCAAAGTCTTGTACAGGTAACTCAACAACTGTGGATTTCTTACTAAAACAAGTAATTAACCTTCACAGATAGTCTTTAAACTTACTGGGATCTGAAATGTGATTATTTTCTTCTAACTCGTATATTACGTGACAATCTTTTTTTAGCCAAGAGAGGGATTGCAGTTATTTAACCTAAATCCACTTTCTGATTGTTTTGTTGTCTCCCTGGAACTGATGGTTATACTACTGATAGGGATACTATTATCAGTTTAATGTAATGGGTTGTTTTCATTTGTCCTATTTTTATTTCATTTATGTATGTGTATGTGTGTGTGTTTATATGTATATATTTTAAAATTCTGTATATTTTGTTGTCATTTTTTTTGTGGTTCTCCCTTTTCCATGCAGTTGCAGCCAGGTTTTTTCAGGCTTTTCTAGCAAGCCGTGCTCCATGTTGTTCTGAGAGCATTTTGGATAGAAGCAGAATGACTAGAAGTGAGGAACAGCTGTTGTAAGAGACTGAAACTAATGAAAGTTTGAATTCTTTTCAAAGGTGCATTTAGGTGTTTCCTCCTAATAACAAGGTGTCAAATAGCACATTTTCTACTGTTTAGTTTAAATTGGTATCTGCAAGTATCCTAGGCATAAGCATTTAATACAAAGCAGTTGCAAATCAAGAAGAATTTTGATCAAGAAACACTATTTACAAGACTCACAGTTCTGCTCTAAAAGAGAGATTTTAATGGGATCAAAAACATGGGTGACAAGTTGAACAATACAGGGGTAAATGAAATCATATGAAACAAATGCTGGAGCCTGTGTTTGGCGTTGCTTGCGCAGTGGTAGCACCCATTGCACCCTCATGGAGAGCTTGGACTTGCTGGGCTGTGTTTCCATTACACGTATTTTTTAAGTTAGCTCTGCTCCTAAACTCAGCAGTCCCACTTTGTCCAATGGCTGGGGTGGGTGTTAGGGTGGGTGACTTACACTACTCTTCATCTATTAGATATGAGATTGGTATAAGAAATAAAATAGGAGGTAACAAGTGGGTGAGAATAAATCACAATTCTGCTCTGTTGGAACAGACAGCAATTTTCCTCCTATCTCTTTCCATCATCCAGTAGAGATTTCTTTTTAACTTCTTGTTAATGTCAGGAAACAGAAAACATCCATTCTTCCTGGTTTTTCCCAATTCCACTGTTTATGTAACAAAACAATTCTGTTAGAAGTAAGAGTTTTGTTAGAAACTGGTACTGTTGCATTTGTATATGCTGTCTTGATTTGAGCCTAAAAGCTGTAAAATAGGGTTAGAAAAGCATCTGCTGAAAAACAGTGTTTGGCAACACCTTGTTTACTCAGTCCCTAGGAATTCTTGGTGTGAGGCAAGACTGCACCAGAGTGATCAGCAGCATCTCTTGTCTAAGGAATGAACCAACGTCTTTAGTGGGCCAAGTATGTAACTTTGTCGAGATGAATAATGCATTTTAAAAAAAAATTAAGTTTTAGAACTCCATCTCTTAATATTGTCCCCAAGAATCACACAATTCCAAGCTTTTATGGGAAGATGGGTTTTTTTGTGTGAAGATGGGTTTCGCTAGAATTGCTACTGTTATTTTCCTAGCTTGTAGATAGCAGGACAAGAAGGGACAGCCTCAAGCTGAGGCAGGAAAGGTTCAGGTTGAACATGAAAAGGAATTTCTTCATGGGAACAGTGCTCAGGCATTGGAAGGGGCTGCTCAGGGAGGTGGTGGAACAGCTCCATCCCTGGAGCTGTTCGAGGAGCAACTGAACGTGGCTCTCAGTGCTCTGGTCTGGTTGACAAAGTGGGGATGGGTCATAGGTTGTACTCAATGATCTTGGAGGTCTTTTCCAACCTAATTAATTCTATAATTCTGTGAAACTGAAAGCTTAGCAAGGGCTTTCTCAGGAAAGCTGTCAGTGCGTTTCTCAGGATAACCAGACAGGCTGATTTCCAGAGTTTGGAAATCTTCTGCCTTGAAGTGTGAAGAAAACTTCTGCTTCTGATGAGGCTGCATTTTCTACAGAACAACCCCAAAAATACCTTGCAACAAAAGCCAATAGGAAAAATCTTACACTGACATTAGTGACAAGTTTGTCCCCATAAAAATAATTTGAAGAATCAGAAGAGTGTGTGAAAACTCTATCCTGGGGAGTCAGCATGCTTCAGAATGGGCCTCTGTAAATTTTGTGTAAAGCAGGGAAGTGTTCAGCAATTCCTTTTGTTACAGCCAGTGTTCTAAAATCTGACAGATGCTGCAGCCTCTGGCAGAGGTGGCTGGATGCTCTGTCTGAACTGAGTGTCATACCATTATAAAAGACATACTCTACACTAAAAAATGAACTTTTTGATACCAACTTAACCACACTTCCCAGGCTTCCAGATACAGTTAGTTATTCATGTTTATGGCATTTCTAGGTAGATAAGAGGATGTGAATAATATCCAATCTGTATGGTCAGGGCAGTAAAATTCTAGTAAGAGTATAGGTTGTTAGTGCAGGAAATACTGGTTCACCACTACATATAGCTTTTAAAGCCTGAGTAAAATAGCTGGATAATTCTAATGCTTACATGGATGTGGCTATGGAGGCTTAAATCAGTGCTTTATGGGATTGTTGTAGCATTGTTTATGGGAAGATTAAATTAGCAATAAATTGTACTGGTATTGTATTTATGGAGAGTGTGGATGGGGATGAATTACTGACTGTAAATAAATGTAAGGCCTTGAAGCACTGTTTGTAGTGCTTTATTCAAATTAGGGAGCTGAGAAAATATGTTATTACTCTGAATAGATACATCTGTGATTGCTGTACTGATCCCAGGTGCCTTGTGCTGCAGATGATGCCAATTGTTGTTGAGTGTCATGTGCCTTTTACTGTCTTCTGTCTAGAAGCAAAGGTCTCAGTCTTCCACAAAAGAACAACTAAAAACGTGACATTATCAAGGAATGAGCAGAATTAATTTGTTTTAATAATGGTTAAAACACAGCTGACCCCAAAAGTAAAAAAAAAATTAAAGTACAAACCTATGGACAGGGGCGTAATTGTGACTCCCTTTGTGAAAGAAAATGTACTGTATGTTCCTACATGAGAACTCATTTCTCTCTTGGAGAAATAAGAAAAGTGTATGACAGAAGAAATTGTTGCAAGAACAACTTGCTCAGTTACCTCATTATCAAACAGAAGTGCATACACCTCAATGCAGAATAAGGTTTTGGCCAAAATTTAAAACAAGACTGATTTTTGTCATGGATTTTAACCTCCCAAGCTATCTCTATTGAAGTCCTCAGGACTGCACCCCCAGAAATAAAAAAAATCTCACTCGAAATGTAGTGTTCCAGCCTTTGAGAAATACGCAGATGGGTTTTGGTAAGTAACTAGCTAGTTATTCACAGGTACAGCTAGTGTTAGCTTTGCAATCAGTGCTGGGCAGGACAGATTTGTCACGTCCCTGCTCCCCTTTGCGTCAACGTTACTGGCTTAGCCAGGTGATAGTGTGGCTGTAAAATAATAAAGGGACGAGTGCAGTGGTCTGCCCGGATATCCTTTAATCCACATGGTCTGGGAAGCAGTTTCCAAAAGCAATGTTATCCAAGGATAGGTAGGAACCAAAGACGAGGGTCAGGGAATTGGGTTCACAATGCATAGGGAATACCTGAGGGTAGAGGTCCAATCCTGAAGGACTTGACCTTGTAAAGGAAAGGTCTCAGACCAACCGAGAATCAGGGCTAGGAATGAAATTTACTTTGGAATGTGCCAGGGTCTCAGGTTTATGTCTCCTATTTCAGTTGATTCAATGACCACACAGATTTGTAGAGGGAAGGAGTTAGTGAAAACACAAATTTTGAAGTACAGTAATTTCACGAATACAAGCCGCACCAATTTGACTAAGATTTTACTCCTAAACCGGAAATGCGGCTAATAATCAGGAGCGGCTAATACAACCTCAGAAGTGCCAGCCAGAGTGCTGAGCCGAGCAGCTGCAAAGTCGGCATTTTGCGATTGTTACAAATCGCTACTCTGTTGCACCGCAGGTGGAGCCTGGCTCCCTGTAGGCAGCACGGGGGGCGGGGAGAGAGGCAGGAGAGCTCTCTTTCCTCCTCTGCCACAGCCCAGGGGAGAGACGGGGGGGGCCCGGCGCCGCCAGTGCCGCGGCCCGGGGAGGAGAGGGGGGACCCGGGCTGCCCCTACCGCGGCCCGGGGAGTGGGGGGGAAGCCCGCGCCGCCATTGCCGCGGCCCGGGGAGGAGAGGGGAGACCCGGGCCACCCCTGCTGCGGCCCAGGGAGGAGAGGGGGGACCCGGACCGCCCCTACCGCGGCCCGGGGAGGGGGGGGGGAAACGCGCGCCGCCATTGCTGCGGCCCGGGGAGGGGGGGGGAAGCCCGCGCCGCCATTGCTGCGGCCCGGGGAGGGGGGGGGGAAGCGCACGCCGCCATTGCTGCGGCTCGGGGAGCCGACAGGAGCCCCGCGCAGCCATTGCCGCGGCTCGGGGAGCCGACGGGGTGCTTTGTCCCCGCCCACCGCCGCCGCGGCAGGAGCGGGGAAACTCCGTCCCTGCCCGCCGCCGGCGCCACGGGCGCGGGAAAGCTCCGTCCCCGCCCGCCGCCGCTGCCGTAGGAGCGGGGGAAGCTCCGTCCCTGCCTGCCACCGCGGGGCAGCGCCGACCCAGGGTGACCGAGCCCAGTGGCAGCGGCGGCCGGCCCCGAGCTGCAGCACCGTGCTGGGCCACCTGGCCCCGTCAGCGGCCCCTAGCGGGCTGAGCCTGCACAGCCTTAGCTCAGCCAGTAAACCCCGCCCTCCCGCGGTTCTGTTACTAATTGCACACAGGTCCTCACTGCGAACGACAAAGCGGCTTATATTCGGGTGCGGCTTATCTATGGACAAAAACCAAAATGTTTGCCAACACCCAGAGATGCGGCTTATACTCAGTGCGGCTTGTATTCGTGAATTTACTGTAATTAGTTTTCTTTTTCTGACCTACTGGTCATAAACAGTTTTTAAAACAATATTTAAATGGGCAACAATTAAAAATGCCAAATGCTTTTGCCATATATGTCACCAAAAATCCCTTCCTGCTGCCCCTGGCTGTGGATATTGGAAGAAGATACAAACTGAGAGAAGGCTAGAGTAGGTGTGGAAGATTCATTTCCATAAGAAATGAGGCTAAAAATACATTTTAATGCATCGCTAATAGTGATGTATTGGTGAAAGCAAGTTTCATGAAAAGCTGTCTTAGGCAGTTAGAGGACAACATTGTTCTGTAATTGGGCACTGAAAGCAGCCTTGGGGTTTTTTGCTACAAATACAGGGGAACTGGAAAGATAAAGGAGAGGTTGCAGAGTGGTGGTGAAGCTTTTGCAATCAGATTTTAAACAGAAAAAATACCAATGAACATTTTTAATTACAGGATGATATGTCAGTGGTGTGAGTGTTAACATTTAGTCACTACTATCAAAGTTACTGAAACAGCACGTTTTCAAGAGGAAGGTAAAATTTTGTAAAGCCTACTCAACTGATTCAACAATTAAACACTTGGGAGAATATAGAGAAGGAGTAATAAATATATTTGAAGTGTAGTGTAAAATGGACTGCTTTGACCTGAAGCACTGTGTGAGGATTCCTCTGGATAGTGCTGTTAGCTTTTGATGCAACTGTTCAGACTACAGAACAGAATTTTAGATTACATGGGGCTGAAAGCAGAAGAGAAGGCACAGGCTCAGCTTGAGTAGTCTGGTAGTTCCTTATGTTGCCAAATCCTGGTCTTGTTGTTTTACTAGGAGGGAATGATTGACAGGCCACAGGTCTGAAGGAGCTTTCATCCTGCCTCCCATGTCACTCTTGCCATATCCATTTGCCCAGAGGCCCATGAAGCCTCTGAGCTATGCTGGGGACCACTGCAGAGAACATGGGTGCAGTGTGGATCATGATGACTATGTGGATGGCTGTGTTTTATCTGAGATGATTGTTCAGTTTGGCCAATAAAATAGAAGGAAAATATTGCTGAATAGGTGTCAGTTGAGATGCTCTCAGGCTACTGCTGAGGAGCCAAAGGGAAATAGAGGCTGTTTGGTTGCTGAAACCAAGGAGATTCCTTGCAGCAGTGTTAGTTTTCTTAAGGAGGGGAAGGAAAATTAAATTTACCAACTTTATTTTACCTTACTTAATTTTATGATTTGACATTAGGAATTATTTATAGTAACTTCAGTTTTTCTCAGAAACTACTTCGCAATTTACACCATAAGAATGTCAGTAGACTTTCAAATGTCTCATCTTCGTTTCTTATTACAAACCATCTACCCTACTGGGATACTTCGTGGCAGCAATGCTTCTCTGCCTCTGTCATCTCCAACAGAGTAGGTGCTCGTAGGCAGAAGCCAATTAGACAAAATTACTTCTTGTCAATGCCGCTGTCTAAAAGAAAATAACCTTTATTCCTGTTAACGTTGGCCATATTTAATGCACGTACTATGCCAAGAGATTTAACTACCATTAAGTGGAAATGACGCCTGTCTGTTTTAAGAAATGTTTTAGCATAAAATGTTCCAAATCCAGTGACAATGTATAATCTTCTGTATGCTAAATGTAGTGTACTCATTTGTCTTAATTATAGTCAGTCATTTTCTCCTTACAAGTCAAATGTTAATACAGTTTTCCTTTTAATTTTTATACTGTTCAGATTTCATTAGTATCTAACATATTAAATATATATACGTACACAATTTAAATAAAAAGTTACAACTGTTGCACAAATTTTAATAGTTATTATCATATTCCCCATTTATGTTAAGAACTTTTGTATTACTATGTTCAGTTGACTGCTGATCTTGTGCTTTAATACCTGCATCCCTCCAAAGTTCTGATTCGCCATCATGCCAAAAGGCTTGGAAAATATTCCTTTATTATGGAATATATACTGGAAATATATACTGGAAAAACAGTATTTTTTTCTTAGCAAAGCAAGTGTATTTTGTGTTAAAATCAATAACTAAAGTAAAGGTAAAAACTAAGAGTAATAATGATTTAGAGCACTGCTCAACCTGAGATTTTGAAGAATAATGATGGTAAAATGAGGATGTCTGAGTCAGAGCTGAGGTAGAGCTGTGCTGCTCGCACGAAGCTAAAATGAGGCAGCAACCTCATTGCCATTAGTGTTAGTAAAGAAATAATATGGGCTCTAGGTTTACTAATAAGGAGATTCTTTTATTAGTGAGATTGAGGATTTGCAAACAAAGGGAGGAGTTTTCAGTGAGGCTGCTCAATAAGACAAAAAATATCCTGCACAGTGCAAGCAAGGAGGTTTGGGGTAATGTACTCGCTCAGATTGAATGTTTTTCAGTAGGTGCACAAAAAAGGCAAATGATGTAATCACAGTAGATATATACAAAAATTTACTTGTTTTGCTACTGTTTGATGTAAGGAAGATTTTGAATCATTGTGGAAGTATATGCAAAAAGAAGTCTCTAAGTAATGCTGTGTGCAATTGAGAAGTTTTCTTTTATGAAAAATTTCAGATGTTTTTTCAGTTTTCTAAACAAGGCTCATATGTTGTAGGTCACTCAACTGCTCAGTTCCAGTACCCAACGTGGGCTGTAGTGTAGCTGCTCCAACTTAGGCATTTATGTTGATTTGTTCTATTTTATATGAAAGATAAATTAAGTTGTATCTGTACAAGACATCGCATGCTTAGACTCAGGTGGTTGGGTATGTATGTTATGGTTCCTACAGTGTACACATACTAATAAAAGTAATTAATTTTCTTTGTGCAACTTCCTTACCAGCCCAGACTCTTGCCTTACTCTTATTCCTTTATTTGGGGGTTTAGATTTTCTTGTCTGTATATTTGCCAAGAGGAATTATTGGTAGGAATCCTGGAAGGAGATCATCTCAGGTGAGAGTTTCTCTTAAAAACTAACCTTGTTTTTATTTCTCTTCTAAAAATATTTTTCTCCTCCTTTTCACTATTGTGAAAAATTAATTCATTCAATTTACCTGCCATGCCTCTACTGTGAAAGTGGGAAAAGTCTGTCTTAGTAGGATTTACCAGTGCTAATTCCATGTCCACAGTCCTTTGAGCAGTGCTATGTTCTGTTTCTGCTGTTAGGTATTTAGAAAGAAATGTTTGGGGGGGTTTTGGTTTGCAGAAGCATTCTCCCTGCTTGAAAATACTGGAGGGGAAAAAAAATTTTTTTTATATAACCATTTCATTAGGTACAAACAGACTCTCTGAGTACGTTATTTTGCTCCATTTACATGCCAAACCAATTCCAGATATGATTGTATTATTAAGAGCCAGAGGACTTGGAATCTGCAAGGTCTGAGCATTTATTAAGGTCTTGAAAAAATGGGGAGTTAAAAATTAATAGTTACTTGATTTTGTTAAAAAATCTGTAGAGGAGAATCAGGAATAAAAATAGAGTGATAGAGAACCTTGCTCATATCAACAGAAATTTTTGTTCTTTGGGAGAAATTATCAATCACTAGTTTTTTCTCTTTAAATGCAACAATTGCTAAATAATTGCTGAAAAATTGCAGGATTGTTTCTGTAGCTTTCAGTAAAACTTTTCATTTCACAAAATCTATTCTTTATTTAAAAGCAGAGAAGAAATACAAAGAGAATATCTACTGTTTGTGTTTGTTGGTCTCTGTTAACATCAAAGAGATGTATGTTGGTATTAGCAGTCTGACATGGATTATTTTCAAATGCATTCCCTTTCTCCTGGTTCCCATCTCCTGGGCCTGAGCACTGACAGAATTACTGATCTTCCTCCTTGAAAAAAAGGAGGCTTCTTTTACAACCTTGTGTTTTGGTCCCACAATGTTATTTTCATGCACTTCAACTTGATTGAAACAGCAACTTTAACTTTTTAAAATTAATTTTGTATTTCACTTCTTTCTCTTAATTATAAAATGTTACTTGTGTGTTTAATTTCTTTAATTTCTTTTAGACTTTCTGTGTTGGACTTGGAGATAGTGATTTTTCTAAATTTAGAGTTGAAATACAGCGTATTGTACATACTATTGTCTTTTAATTGTAGGGAGTGCTGAGAAATTTTTAGTCCTTACAAAATTTAGTTCTTATATTTCAAATGTGACCAATTATCCAGTACAATTCGTTGTGGGTGTGGGTTGGTATGGATGTGGCACAGTGAGTTGTGACATGCAATATCCTTTTTGAGGATTGCACTTCTAAAATACCTGCTGACAATAGCTGCCAAAATTAGCCAGAAAATTTGGAGTAAAGGAGATATTTGAAGCAATGACTCAAAATCTTGCCACAGATTTGTATATGAGCATCAGTTAAAATCTGAACATGGTGGAGACCATCATGCCTATTCTCTTTCCCCATTTTTAAGATTCTTTCTGCTCTCAGTTTTTGTTTCATATCATGATGGCAGTCTAGCAATATTAAGAAGTTGAGATGCCCTCAGAGATTTGGGGCAGACGGATGCAGCACTATTGACACAGCACACTTCACTGTGGGGAAAATGCAACTTTCCCTTGCTTTTGGTTAAGAGTTTCAGCATGGTTTACTGTCATTTCTGTCTCCCATAAAATCAAGGTGTAGTTTTCCATCCAGAGATGAGTAGGAATGTCTCAAACCAGCATGGCTGAGGAATAGTGGAACTCTGGCTCCTCTCTAGGACCTCCTGGACAATTTTTTCCTGCCCTTCACAACTGCAAGTCAGGTTCTGTTTTTCATTATGGAATTAAAAGTATAGTTGTTTAAATATTGTGTTAGATACGAAAAGCAGCACCAAAAAATGAGGAAAAGTCTTTAAAATGTAATTGCACCTAGCAGTGAACTCCTAAGAGCTGCTCAGCTCATAAGTCTTTAATAAGAGAAGTTAAAAGATTGGTACTTGTGATTTTCCAGATGATTGAAGGCATTCAGAGCTTTTCAAGTCCATGCCACTTCTCAACTCCTCTCTACCTCTATTTGTTCATTCTCCTTTGGTCGCCTCAGTGTGTGAGTCAGAGAGAGATGAAAAGAAATAATTATCAAAGCAGAAGAACATAGAATGAATGAGTTAGGTATTTTTTAAAAAAACACTTCAGGATTTGGGCTATACTTAGCATTCCTTTAGTTTTCCAGAACAGTGAAGTGTTGCATTATATTTTGAGTTAGCACATATGTGCAAGTTATACAATGCTAAGAATATTCCTAAAAAGCATGTATTGCTCCAGCTCAAAATGTGTAAAAAAGAGACGCTTTTCAAATCAAACAGCATGAATTTTTTATGGTTTGGGATCCTTCCTCTTTATTTCTATTCTTCACCTTTAAAACTTGTGTTAATAGACTGTTTATGAAGATTCAGATTTATTAAAAATAGTTTTTCAGGGTAATAGATTGCATTTTTTCTCCCTCATTTGTCCATCCTTTAACACTCCTTGTGATAATAGTCTGCTTTCTTTGAATGTTTGAGAGAGACGCCTTTGACTACTCACTGGGGAGGATATGGAAGAATTGTTTCTCATGTCTGAAGGTCCCAGCCTTGAGGCAGACAACAGATGTGAGATAGGTGTGCTCTGCCTTTCTTGGTGTGCTCAACCATCTGGCATTAAAAATTGTGAGGGTTGTTTGGCCAGAAAAAGCCCATCTGAACATGAGTCCAAATCCTTGTTAGGACTTTGTCCAGAAAAGGAAGAATTTGGAAAACCTTTTGGCACTAGTTCCAATTTGTAGTGCTGTCTCTGTGTGTTAGTCTGTGACAGTTCACTCATTTTTCTCTTTGTATCCCTGCTTTTGAAGTGTTAGATGTCAACACTAATGGAATGTAACATAATGTAATGTGTTGGTTCTTACTGGGCTGTTAGTGGGCAACTTTTCCTTTCTTTCCAGTGGGCTGTTCTTCTACCTTTTCACAGTATCCAAGTGTACACTTTCCTTCTCTATAGAATAGAATTCCAGAATCATTTAGACTGGGAAAAAGGCCTCCAAGGTCAGCAAGTCCAGCCTGTGACCGATCCCCACCTTGTCACCCAGGCCAGAGCACTGAGTGCTGTGTCTAGTCATTCCTTGAATAGCTCCAGTGATGGAAGCTCCACCACTTCCCTGGGCATCCTTTCTGTAAAGAAATTCTTCCTAATGTCCAATCTGAACCCCCCCTGGCTGGTGTTAGGCCATTTCCTATTATCCTGTCACTTGTTCCCTGGAAGCAGAACCCCACCTCCTGTCATGGAATTGTGGAGACCAAAGGTCCCCACTGATCCTCTTTTTCTCCAGGTTAAACAACCCCAGCTGACTCAGCTGTTCTTCATAAGACTTTTTTGTGGGTTTGTGGCTTTTTTTCTTATCAATTTCTCTCAACGGTTCCATGTTTAAAATAGCTTCAGTGCTGGACACCTTTTATCCAGGGCCTCCAGAAAGACATCTATCTAGCTCAGAATATACAGTAATTTCACAATTACAAGCTGCACCATTTTGATTAAAGTTTTGCTCCGTACCCGGAAGTGCGGCTTGTATTCCAGAGCAACTAATATGTGAAAAAAAATTCTGAAATTTGCCAACCGGAAATGCGAGCCGGCAGCAGCCCCGAGCCAAGCCGAGCCTGTGCGGCCCTGAGCAGGGCCAGGGCCGCCCCCGACGGCCGCGGGGGAGCGGGGCTGGGGCCGGTGGGGGAGGGGGGAGCCGTACTGGGCCAGGGCCATTCCCCAGCGGGGGAGGGGGGAGCCGAGCCAGGCTGGGGCCGTTCCCCAGCAGGGGAGGGGGAGCCGAGTTGGGCCGGGGCAGCTCCGCGGCGGTGGTGGGGCAGCCGTGCTGGGCCGGGGCAGCTCCGCGGCGGGGGAGCCGTGCTGGGCTGGGGCAGCTCCGCGGCAGGGGAGGGGGAAACCGTACTGGGCCGGGGCCATTCCCCGGCGGGGGAGGGAGAGCCGAGCTGGGCTGGGGCAGCTCCGCGGCGGCAGTGGGGGAGCCGAGCTGGGCCGGGACAGCTCCGCGGCAGGGGAGGGGAAGCTGTGCCGGGCCGGAGCAGCTCTGTGGCAGGGGAGGAGGAAGCTGTACCGGGCCAGGGCAGCTCCACGGTGGGGAAGGGGGTGCCATGCTGGGTCGGGGCTGTTCCCTGACGGGGGAGGGGGGAGCCGAACCCGGCCGGGGCAGCTCCGCGGCGGCGGCGGGGGGGCCGTGCCAGGCCGGGGCAGCTCCGTGGTGGCAGCGGGAGGGCCAGGCCGAGCCCGCACAGCCCCGTGCCAGTGAACCCTGCGTTCCCACGATTCTGTTCCTAATTGGCCACTTTGTGAAAGTTGCACGCGGATTCTCGCTGCGAACGAAAGTGCGGCTTACAATCTGGTGCGGCTTATATATGGAGGAAAAATAAAACGTTGCTGACACCCTGGAAGTGCGGCTTATAATCTGTGCGGCTTGTAATCGTGAAATTACTGTAGATTTGTCTAAGGTGAAGAGGCTTGCTTGCAAAACTGATGATAAGTAAAACTGAAAATTTTCAGTATCAATCATTATGATCTAGTAAAGGAATTTAATAACCTTCCATTGCTTTTTGATAAATATTAGTATTTTAATGGCAGATGTTAACTCTGAAAGTGATGATAAAAAAAAGAAAAATATGTTTTCATTGTTTGTTTTCTCAAGGGATGTATAAAAATGGTACTGCATAAGTAATACTGAAATGACACCATGTCAATTTCTATTTGGACTATTACAAATTGTATTTCTACCACGTAATAGCAAATCTTTTAATGAACAGTCATCTCTGCTATTGAAGTGCTCAATAATTTTAGTGTGTCCTTTGGTTTTCTTTTGTAATTTGTGGGTGTTCAACTGACAAGTTTAACCTCAAGTTGTGTCTGGAAATTGCTGCTTTCAAATTGATTTGTGTGTAAGTATCCTGTGGTACTTTGTGCATAAATATATTAAGGTTTATTTAGGATAGACCTGTATAAGTAGAAAAGAATAAAATCTGTGTTAAGTTAATGTAATTACAGAATCAGTGGAAGAGTTTAAAAATAGCTTGTCTCAGTTGGCATTTGATAATGGTAATTAAAGTGTGAAGAATAATGATAAAACCCTTTTGTTCTCCTACTCTCCTGTAGTGCTTCAGGCTTAGTATTTTACAAACAAAACACTGGTTTCTGGCCTGGAAACCTCACTGTGATGGAAACTTCCTGTCTGATGCAAAATCAAAAAAAATTTGTTAATCTCCTCTAAATACAGACATTATCAAAGAAGTGCTCTTTCCAAAGATACTGGTTAGTGAACTTGGTGTGTTTTGCCCATTCATAGCAGTGCTGAAGTTTTGGAAGGTGTAGTGTCCAGAGAGAGCCAACGTGCTCATAAAATTTGACCTCTTACTAACTGCTCAGGTTTTAAATGTTAGTGGCAAATACACATCAAAGGGGGAAGGGAAGGGAAGGGAAGGGAAGGGAAGGGAAGGGAAGGGAAGGGAAGGGAAGGGAAGGGAAGGGAAGGGAAGGGAAGGGAAGGGAAGGGAAGGGAAGGGAAGGGGGAAGGGAAGGGAAGGGAAGGGAAGGGAAGGGAAGGGAAGGGAAGGGAAGGGAAGGGAAGGGAAGGGAAGGGAAGGGAAGGGAAGTTTCGGGAAGGGAAGTTTCGGGAAGGGAAGGGAAGTTTCGGGAAGGGAAGGGAAGGGAAGGGAAGGTCTTACCATGTGTACAAAAACCTGGTGACAGGGGCTGGTAAGGAAGTGAGGCAAACACAGTTATCCAGTGACAGGACAAAAGGGCAGTGGTCAGAGACTGAAACACAGATTATTCTGTTTAATGCTTAGAAGAAACTTCTTACTGTGAGAATTGTGAAATAAGGGAATGGGCAGCTGAATCTCCATTCCTAGAGATATTCAAACCCTGACTGGATGTGGTTCTGAGCAGCCCTGATGTGAGCAGAACTTGGAGTGGCCAATCTTCAGAGGTACCTCCCAACCTCAACACTTCCGTGATTTTGTTTTAGAACAAAAGAACTCTAAAATTGCAGACAAATGTGGCTGTTTATTTCTGTACTGATAAGAGGTTTTTTTTAAGCTATTTGATTATACCTCAGTTTTTTCCATGACTTGCTATTTCTGTGTGCTTAAAAAAACCTCATCTGTGCTTTTTTTACTTATTCAGGCAGGTGAATTTATCTTCTCAGGGATGAGATGAAAGTTAAACAAAGGATTCGTTTTATCCAATTTGTCAGTCTGAATATATAATTGAAACAAAATCGTTGATAGACTCACTTATGAGAAACTTCAGTTCTGCTGGCTGCCTGGAGAACAGTCATGTTCCTATTTCACTGGCTCCCCTGCTGGGGTGAATTCCCATGTGAAGCAAAAGTGGATATTTAAAGTGCCAAAACTGCACAAGTTAACAGTACGTGGGTTAGAGTACATTAGAGATTACCTTGTCAGAAAGATTTATCTTGTAAAAAATACACATGCATATTTGTTATCTCCTCCTCCTGACTTGCTCTGTAGGTACTGAAGTGACTTCATTAGGTACCTCACTCCTGACAAATCTTTGTATGCAGGCAGGCATGGTTTATGCTCACTCAGAGGAAGTGGGAAAAGTTTGGAAGATCCTGGCTGCTATCAGGGGAAAAAACACTGATCCCCAGCTGTCATCCTTCTGAACCAGTGCCTCTGGTGAGGCGTTGGCACAGGTTGCCCAGGGAAGTTGTGGCTGCTGCATCTATGAAAGTGTTCAGGGCCAGGCTGGATGGGGCTTGGAACATCTTGGTCTAGTAGATAAAGATATCTTCAGGGTCCCTTCCAATCCAAACCATTCTATGATTATGTGAACTAGTGAGCTGAGCTGGAACATGTTCTTAGCCCACACAGCAGATGACTTTCATTAGTTAGTCAAGTTAGTAGCATTATTCCCAAGTGGAATCTTAATTTATCAGTTTCTTCTCTACTCCAGGGGTTCTTGGAGAACTCCAGTCTTTATAGTAGAGGTCTTAAATAGATGCAGAGACAGGACAAGCTTCTTTGTGTGCCTGCAGGGTCTATCCAGGAGGCACAGCCAAAGATGGGGAAGGAGTGTCTAGTGGACATGCAGTCAGGCCTTTCCCTGGGAGCAGGACTGTTGGCTGTCAGTAAATCAAGTCTACAACTTGGTCTAGGAAAACCTCACAGACCTGTCTGAATCCACTCTGAATAATGTGGTGGTGCACTGGCTTCCCAGTGTACCATCATTGGACGGTATGAGTGTACTTGTGTAGAGGACATCTCAGAGGACAATAGCCTGGGGTAGATGAGGTTTTGTTATTCTCACATCTCTTTCATGAAGATGAGTGAGTGACAGTTGTGTTAGTGTGACTGTGCTCACAAAGCTGTTGGCGTGAGCAGGGGGTGTTCTGGCAATTCACTGAGACTTACCTGGCTTTTAAAACTGAGCGCAGACAGGTCTCAAAATCCAGCTCCCATTCTGCAAGTGTTAGATTTTATAGGTAGAGGAAATAAGTACAATAATTTCACGACCACAAGGCACACCAGACTATAAGGCGCACCCCCGGGAGTCAGCAAAATTCGCAACTTTGTAGATCATATAAGGTGCACCGGACTATAAGGCGCATGGTTTTTTTGCAGCGAGGCTCCACCCCTAGCTCCCTCTGCGTGGTTGCTGGCCGAGGCCCCGCCTCAACCCGGCAGCCATTGGCCTCCGGGCCCGCCTTCACCCGGCAGCCATGGGCCCCCGGGACCATCTGGACCTGGAAGGGGCGGCACCACGGGCCCCCTGGCCCGCCTTCACCCGGCAGGGGTGGTGCTGCGAGCCCCTGGGCCCGCCTCCAGCCGGCTGCCGTGGCACTGCCAGCTCCCCCCATGGCTCATAGCTTACACTTCAGGTTTGGCAAATTTTGCAACTTTGTACATTGTATAAAGTGCACCGGACTATAAGGCGCACTTCCGGGTTCAAGGGAAAATTTTAGTCAAAAGGGTGCGCCTTATAGTCGTGAAATTGCTGTATTTTCTTTAGAATTTGACAGACCCCCAAAAGCTGGAAGACTGCAGGCAAAATTGAGCTTAAAATGCATCATCATAAAATGATGCAATTAGCATGATCTCTTAGGAAAACATTAGGAACTATTGCTTGATTTGGTGGCAGAACACTTTGAGTAGGTTTGAATGCTGCTGGAGACATTTATGTAGAGGCTATAAATTTACTCATTTATTCATAGATATGGCTATGATAAACGAAAGGTTATCACTTGATGTTATTTTTTTCTAACTGGAAAGGCTTTTAGCAGTTACAATTTATATCAAACCAGTTTTTGTATCAAAATAATAGAAAATTAAAATTTTGTGTATTAAGAAAATACCAGTGTACCAATACAAACAAGCCATGTCCTAATTGCAGAAAAAATGTGTTTGGCTTAAATGACTTGGAGATTCTATAAGTATAGAACACAGAGAATCAGAGAAGGATGTTTCCCTCTTGATAGACTGCAGTTGGCTTGCACTTTGGCCTTCTCTTTGTCCACTTAAACTAGGCAGCCCTGGCCTTTTCTTGTGTCATAGGCTTCAGACTTAAGCCATTCTGGTGGATCTCTGCTGCTCCCTCTCCACTTAGTAGTTAAAAGAGACGAAACAGATGGACCTGACCTGGAGCATGGAGTGTTCCATGTGCAGTAGCACAGGTCCTGAGTACAGAAGAATTACCCGTAGTCTCTATGGGATGAACCCAGGAGCAAACAGAGGAACGAAACATCGATGTTTAAAGCATCAAGAATATCAGGGAACCTAATGTACTCAGAACCACACCATTTAGAAATATTAGCCAATGTGTGCTTTTTCTGAATCGTTGATTGCAACTGTACAAGGATAGATGTAGAAATACAAGAAATGCACTGCTGAATTTTATATAATTTCTGAATAATTATGGCAGAATTTTTATGTTGATATCATTTTTATTATGAACAGTGTGGCCATAGCATAGCTAAATCAGTAGCAGTTCTGCCTCTGGCCACAATGAGAACAGAATCAAGCCCCAAAGTACTTAATCAGGGGAAAAATAAAGATGATTATCATAGAATCATGGAACGGTTTGATTTGGAAAGGACCTTGAAACTTATCTGGTTCCAGCCCCCTACCATGGGAAGGGACATCTTCCACTAGACCAATTTGTCCAACATGACCTTGAATCCTTTCAATACAATGGTTTTTTTTCTCAAGTTAGCAATGTTATTTGGCTGTGCCAGACAATAATTTTGTAGTCAACTTCAGTGCAGTGCATTTCACCAGTGAAATCAGATGTTTCTCAGTCATGGTGGCCATATGTGCTCATTGTTCCATGGGATAGGCATTACAGTAATTTCACGACCATAAGGCGCATCGGACTATAAGGCGCACCCCCCGGGAGTTGGCAAATTTTGCAACTTTGTAGACCGTATAAGGCGCACCGGACTATAAGGTGCACTTTTTTTTTGCAGCGAGGAGCTGCATGGCGCGCAACAAAGTAACGAATTACTGGCAGGTGCTCAATTTGCAAACATTTTTCAAAGATCAGTGTAGCCTTTAAACGCAGCCCAAGGCGCTCTCCCCGTGCAGTGGGCCCCAGCACTCCCGCCCGCCCCCAGTGCCGGCGGGCACCGCTCACGGCTCACGGCTCCCACCGCGTGGCTGCGCTGCATCCCGGCTTCCCCCTGGCCGGCGGCTGTGCCACTTCTCACCGCTTTGCCGTGGCCACAGAGGCTGCACTGCCACCACCACGGCTTTTCGGTGGCCACAGGGGCTCGGCCACCGCTGCTTTTCGGCGGCCACAGGGACTTCGCCACCGCCGCCACTTTTCGGCGGCCACAGAGGCTCAGCCGCCGCCGCTGCTATTCGGCGGCCACAGGGGCTCAGCCGGTGCCGCTATTTGGCGACCGCAGGGGCTCAGCCGGCGCCACTTTTCGGTGACTGCAGGGGCTCAGCCAGCGCCGCTTTTCGGCAGCTGCCCAGGTCGCGCCGCTGCTGCTCTGATGCTGCCGCCGGGTGGGCTCTGCTTGGGGCTATTGCGGGCTCGCACTTCTCATTCCCTCCGTGCCTGGGCCAGGGCCGCCCGGGTACTCGTTTCCCCTGGGCCGGGGCCGGCACCGCCCGACTTCTCATTCCGCCCGGGCTGGGGCCGGCAGCAGCTCCCTCCCTCCCCACGCAGCTCCTGCCGGTTGTGGCCGCCCGCTCCTGCCCCCACCTCACGACTCGGCGCTCCTGTGGCACCGCCCCCCCATTGCGGCTCACACTTCCAATTTGGCAAATTTCACAACTTTGTACATCAGATAAGGCGCACTGAACTATAAGGCGCACTTCTGGGTTCAGGGAAAAAATTTAGTCAAAAGGGTGCGCCTTATAGTTGTGAAATTACTGTATAAGCCACAGCTCTGGGCGTCAGCAACATTTTGTTTTTTGTCCATAAATAAACCACACCAGATTATTAGCTGCACTTTTGTTCACAGCGAGAATCTGTGTGCAACTTTCACAAAGTTGCCAATTAGTAACAGAATTGTGTGATCACTGGGTTTACTGGCTCAGCCCCATTCGGGGCGGCCGCCAGGGAGCGGGTCCGGCCCCGCTTACCACTGCCACCAGGAAGCGGGGGAGCAGTGTCCCCATCCACTGCCGCCAGGAAGAGGGAGAGCGGCATCCCCAGTCACTGCCGCCAGGAAGTGGGAGAGCAGTGTGCCCAGCTGCTCCCACTAGGAAGTGGGGGTGCAACATGACTGGGCGCTGCTACCGGGAAGCGGGGGTGAGGCGTGCCTGGGCACTGCCACTGATAAGCAGGGGTGCGGCGTGCCCGGCCGCTGCCTCCACCGCACTTCCCGGGGCCGGGCAGCACCGCCACCACCGCGCCTCCCAGGGTCAGGCAGTGCCGCCGCACCTCCTGGGACTAGGCAGCGTTGCCGCAGTCCCACCCCCCTGGGCCGTGGAGCGCCACCCTGCCCCCTGGTGCTGCGGAGCGCTGCCGCCATCCCGCTGCCAGGGGCCACAGAGCGCCACCGCCGCCCCGCTTCCCAGGGCCGGGCAGTGCTGCCTCGCCCCCGGGGCCAGGCGGGCTCTGGCTCGGCTCGGGGCTGCTGCAGGCTCGAACTTCCGGGTTGGGAAATTTCTGAAATTTGTTCATATATTGGCTGCTACTGAGTGTAAGCTGCACTTCCGGGTTAGGAGCAAAATTTTAGTCAAAATGGTGCGGCTTATAATTGTGAAATTACTGTACTCTACTCTAATGAAACTGAAAGCGAGGATAGTGTCATTGTGAGGAACCGTGTCCGAACTCTAGACTAAGAGATGTGTCTGCACACACAATCACAGTGGTGGTCCTGTTTTTTCTCCTTGCCTCATTATCTGTGCCTGGCAGTGTGGTTCTTGCAGGCCTGGCAAAAGGTCTGGCCATCCACTGGCAGTGCTGTCAGCACAGGGATAGTGTTGGATAGGGTGGCAGATGGCAGTAGCGCTATTCATAGCTCCAGCTGGGCTGCCCAAGGTAAGTGCTGCCCAAGGTGAGTGCTGCCCAAAGAGTCTGGCAGGGTTGTTTTTAGCTATTAGGGCACCAGGAAGGCAATTTCAGATGGGGGAAAAAGGAAGAAGAACTCAGAATTCGCATTCCTTACAAGTCATCCTGGAAATTCCCAAGGCTTTCTTAATATGGATTCCTGCATTTTCTATCCAGTGGGAGCTATTTTTTCTTCATAATCTCTGCCCTGTCTGCACTGGTTGCCCTGAAATGTTTCAAATCCAGCCTGCCTCCAGCTTTGTAGCCTTGGCCCTGGCTGAGATGGAAGAATTTATTGTACTGCGGAAGTTGTGCTGCCATGGCGACTCAGGCACACAGAATTTTAATTGCAGAGCACAATATATATTCATGAAGAGAATTAATAAAATTCTAACAGGCTGTTTTTATTACATTAGTAGTATCTTTTTTAATGTGCTTTTCAGTCTTCTTTGCACAACAGTTAAGTGAGGCAGATTACAGTAATTTCACGATTATAAGCAGCACCCTTTTGACTAAAATTTTGGTCCCAACCCTGAAGTGCGGCTTATACTCAGGAGCGGCCGAAGTTACGAATTTTGCCAACCAAGAAGTACAAGCCCGCAGCAGCCCCGAGCCGAGCCGGAGCCCGCCCGGCCCTGGTGGCAAGGCAGCGGCAGTGCTCCCCAGCCCCGGCGGCAGTGCCGCTGCGGTGCTCCCCGGCCATGGTGGGGCAGCAGCAGCGCTTCCCAGCCCTGGTGGTGGGGCAGTGGCAGCGCTCCCTGGCCCTGCAGGGCCCCTGCAAGTGGCTCCACCGGTCTCCCAGCCCCCGACACCGGCAGGCCTGGGCTCTGCACTCCCACCTGCTGCCGCGCAGTGCCTGGGGCAGGGCACTGGCCCAACCAGCAAGCAGCAGGGCCCACCCGACACCAGGGACACCCCAGCACCGCGGTGGGCCGGTGCGGCACTCGGGGGGCTCCGCCACTCGCCAGGAAGCTTTCCTGCCTGCGGCCCCTGCTGCGTCCGACAGCCCAGGGCAGCGGGTCCCCAGTCCTCCCGGCCCCACTGCCCTCGCCCCCCTGGGCCGCGCCTTCCCCTCACCTGGGTGAGAGCGGAGCCGGCAGGTTTAATAAAAGTGAGTGATTTTTCTCTGTATTTTTTTAGTTTTTAGGCTGTGTTTAAAGGCTACCCCAATCCGTGAAAAATGTTTGCAAATTGAGCACCTGCCAGTAAACTCCGTGATTGCGCGATTGTTACTAATTCATTATTTTTGCTGCATGTGGCTCTTCGCTGCAAATGAAAGTGTGGTTTATAATCCGGTGCGGCTTATATATGGCCAAAGAACAAAAAGTTGCCGATGCCCAGAAGTGCTACTTATAGTCAGATGCAGCTTATAATTGTGAAATTACTAGTTAAAATCACTAATTTTACTGTTTGCATCATGAAGTTTGAGGTTTTGTTTATTTTATTTTTTATTTAAAATCAGATCGGATAAAACATGGATTTTTTCAGTGTTTAACCTGTGTATGTATGGTTGACTTGGGGTTCAATGGCACATTTATAAAAAGAGAAATCCAAAGCAGTAGGGCTTGTGCAGTTGGATGCCTGCCTGATAAAAGCCTGTGAGGAGGAAGAATAAGGAGAGATGACCTTAAGTTTTATATTATCCAAGGAAAGTTCCCTGACCTTCCAGCTACTTCTGCCTTTTCAGTGCTGTGAGGGTGTTTCCCAGGTGCCAACCAGGTACTGGTGCTGTTGTGCCAGAGCCTTCCGCTGCTTCCCTCACTGCCTGGAGCAGCAGCACAACCATGTTTTCATGGAATAACATGGAACTGCAGACACAGGCTTGTTGATAACTCAAGAAGGCATAATGCACTGTGCCTGCCTGATTTGTGCTGGAGGTGAATTTTCTTGCTTCATCTTATTGACCATTAAAGCCCATTTTATTTTTTTGTTACTGATTTTTTTTAACTGTAAGCCATGTACTAATTCTGTCTTCTTTTGGGTAATATTATGTGTTATGAAATATTCTAGATTTTTATTTTGAAAAGAAAGACAACCGAGTAAAAACACAGATTTTTTTCATTTTGAATTGTGTACAGCACTGACATAGTGATCTAGATGAGGTACATCTGTTTAATTATTCCAGGTTTTCCTCGTTTCTCTCTGACCTTCAAGCATGAAGATTTTAATTCTAAAGCTGCTAGCAAAATGAAATGTCATCAAAGTCATTACCATAATTTTTCCCACGTATGTCCTTTATATGAATTTAAATGCTAATGAGGGTATTTTTTATTCAAGTGTGTTGCCTTGTAAAGTTTCTTTTAAAAATAAAAAAACTGAACAAGATTTCTTCATTTAAAGATGAATGGTATGATACTAATTGATCTTTATATTAGGACAGAAAAGTTACCTACAATTCAATTTGATTCAATCTCTGTATTTAATCATTTGCTACAAACTTTCTCAGATGTTCACAAAATACTACCTCTGTTATAATACATTGTGCATTTATTATGCTGTCTGAATGATTTTATTGCTGTGTGATTGCTTTAAAATGGATGGGACAACAAAAATACATTCTTCTTATTAAAGAAGTTCAACTTCATTTGTTTTGATTAGGACTGAGTCAGTGCCATCTGTACTGTCAGCACTGTGCATCTTTGACAGAAAAGATGAGGGATTGGAAATCCAATTCTTTGCTCAGTGTATTGCCCTCCTAGTGTGGTTTTGTACAAAATTTACTTGGCTGGGCTCCATTTCTTTGTAGCTGAGATTTTTATTTTTGGCTTCAGTATCCTGGCAGAGGAGTCTTTAGCCAAGTTTTGATCTGTGCCTGACTGATTACCACGTAAATTACTTTTTTTAAAGTTTCAACTGTATTGGTTTCAATAGATTTTCAAGATTAAGAAATACCACACTATGTTACTGCTGCATTTAGAAATAACATTAGAAATACTGTTTGTGATAGTACTGAAATACATTAGAAACTAATTAAGGGAGGAAAATAAAATAGGATTGGCTGCTAGACATGCAGATAACTTTCCTGACTAGAGAGCTAACTGGTCTTTATAGGGAGCACTGCGTGAAGGTAGGAGGCACTGAAATCTCCAATGTTAATGATGTTAATGAGCTCCCCATCAAGCACAACCAGTCTGTCTGTTGGCAACAGATGTCCATTCCTACACTGCTTCAGCAGACAGAATTCTTCATATAGATACACATATAGATATATACACATATTTAAATGGTAGAAGTAACATAGTAGGTACACAGGTAATCTGGGAGATTCTATGTCATAGCTGCTAATGAATCGTGCCAGCTCCTACCTGAGCACTTGTTTAGGGAAGAAGCTCCTGTGCTGTGTTCTTTCCTGTATTTTCAGTTGCAGAGGATATTTAAACTTTTTCCTCCATGAAATATAAAGTGGTACAGAATTGGTAAAGATGAGAGGGAGTTCCTTGAGAGCTTCAGCTACTTTAAATTGGGGCAGCTGCAGTCCTATGCCCTGGCCTGCCCTGCTGACCATTCCCACCTCCTCTGCTTTTCCACTGCCGCTGTGGCTCATGTGAACAGCCGGGAAGAGTCACCAGGGAGCTGACCTGGATGGAAATTAATGATATATTTTCCTCTGGGGTAGCTGTGGCCTAGATTAGTTCAGTGTGTGATCAGATAAGCGGTGGTACTGGCTTGGGGGAGTGTGTGGGATGTACAGCCAAAGGGAGGGGGCCACACAAGCCATGGTCACTGCAATTGCCATGTGCTCTTTACAGTGCTGGGATACAGGATTTCAGAAAGGGATGGCTAATCGAGGCAGAGGTTAATTCATTCTTTGACTCGAAGTGATGGTCAATATGTTCAATCCCCTTAATTTCCAATAGGATTCCTGTTTCTTTTTAGGGTTAAATTGCTGTCATTTGGCCTCACAAAATCAGTTCTGAAGTATAAAACAGTTCTACAAGCTGTTGACTTTAGTTTTTGTGAGTGGCTATGCAGGTTGGAGCTGCACACTTTTCCATAATGACAGTTTTATCCTTAGAAATTAAAATACTACTTTCATGTTACAGACACTCTTTGAGGTCTTGAAAAATTCTAGTAGTTTTGCTGACAAAATGTAACAGCAGAACCCAGGCAGTATCTTTAGTGATTTCAGTCATCCCTTGGTGCTTTCTTTATAAACCCCTTAAAATGTGGATTTTAGACAACTCCTGCATGCAATTTTATTTTGACTAGCTGGAATAAATCCCTTTCTTGGCTTTTTCCTTTCTCTTTGAGGTGATGTCTGGGAACCTCTGAGCAGCTTCATCTATTCCCAGCACTTCAGACTGTAATTGCAGCCCACTGGTAAAGCTGCTCTTCTCTTCTCTCTCTGGGAGCCAGCTGGAAAGTCAGTAGTTAGCTTAACGAAGTGTGAAGAACTATTGGCCTACAGATTAACAGTTAAATACTTAAGGGTCTGGGCTGTTGGTTTGAGGGTTCAGTTTTTTGCAGACTTCCTGAAATACATGTTTGTTCTCTCAAAAAAACAACTCCACAACATCATTGGCTATTCCTAGGTTATCCACTGGAAAAGAGGTGTGAAAAATACATTTTCTTTGCACCTGCAGTGATAGTAATGCACTTTGGTCTGTATTTAAGGTGTGTTCAGTGTACTTTGAGTGTAATATTTTTGTGTCGGTCATCACTTTAATATTAATTCATGAAGACAGAGACTTCTGCCAGCCCTAAACACCTGGTTTGCTGCTTCATCCTATGATGGTCAGTGTCAGTGATGAGTGATGCTGTAGGGGATCTTAACCCACATTAGTGTAGTTCATGAGTATTTATTCCATATTTTTCTACTTTTTTCTTGCTCAGAGTCATCCCAGCACTGCTTGTTTCTGTCTTGCAAGGTTCCTCCTATCATCCTGTTGATTATTGATGAGTCTGCTCTTGGAGCATTTGTTTTTTATGAATAATTTCAAAGACAAATAAAAGACCCCTCTTTAATGTATTGCCTTTTTGCAGCATGTTGTATTGCTTTCTTGGAACAGTGCACGGGAAGAAACAATCCAAGGCAAAAACTATTTTATTTGAAGCTGTATGCATTATGTATCTCTTTTTTTTTCTGTGAAGCTACAAATATGTGACCTATTTCAGATGACTAAGAATTACAAGAATCATGTGACTTGCAAACGGAGTAACAAATGCTTAAGTTAGTAATTTAGATATTAGTATTTTGGTTGTATTTGTTAAAGGACATATAAGCATAAGATCAGTTGGATTATTTAATTATATGATGGGCCTGAGAATTGGAGACAGTGCTGATTTTGAGCTCTTCATAGCCCAACCTAAAATGTGCTTCATGGAGGAAGGGGTTATCCCTAGGTGAGGTGGGAAACAAGCAGAGTTAATGACTTCTGGACATTGTGGAACTGCACTTCTTGTGTGTGTTAGCAGAGGTAAATGGAGGTTCCATCTTCTCTATACTGAGTTATCTTTCAGGTGAAATCGGGAATTTTTATCTTTCTCCCCACCACTTTGATTTGTGATGAGCTCTTTAAACACTAGAGTATATGAATTAATATAAGGCAACTTAAAAATTACAATCATTGTATTTTAGATATTATGAATCCCTGGAGTTTTAAACCTGGAACCTCACCTCTACCCCCCCCACTCTTTTTTTTGTTTTGGGGGTTTTTTTTCAATTTTATTATGACTTTAGTATGCCATTTTTTGATATGTAATTGACATTGCTGCTCAGATTGGGCAGAACGTTTAAGTCATTTTTCTACAACTTGCTTTGAAGCAGCAAATTGAGCTTCATGAAAACTAGAGAGATAATTTAAAAATCCATTTTGAGACTGAACTTCTGTATTTTGTGTTTTTTCCTATCACACAAAGCAAGGCTGAGCTAAAAATAACAGGCTGTGAACTTTGATACTGTTAAGCCACTGTGGCACTGCATTGGGAGATTTAATGGGGTTAAAAAAACTTAGATAAAAGCTTTTTAAGATTTAAAACTAGAATTATCTGTTAAATTATTAACTCCCTACCTTACACTGGGACATAAATAGAAATTTATTTATTTAAATTTTCATTATGAATAGAATATCCTAGTTTTTTCTTGTTAGATTTGTAAGAATTGTGCATCAAGTCGAATACTTGTGGAATCTTTGATGATAAAAATTTTCTTGTTGCTTTGTTTGCCCAAGCCCCCCAAGAGAGAGAGACACAGGTATGCGTGATTCTTTTGGCCAAAAACCCTTTATTGTTCTAAACAACTCTTTTTATAGCTTCCTAAATGTTTCTCTCTAAGCTCCTGTGATTGGTCTAAAGTCTGGCTGTCCAGCCTCCTCTGACCAATAGCCTTTGCATTCCAGGCAGGAATCATAGGTCCAAATCCTTGTCTGTTTCCGATTCTTTCCTATCCCTGGTCCCTGAAGGGCTGTCTGTCCCACCAGATTGCTTTTCCCATATTTGCCCAATTCAGATGCCCAGTACGAGCCAGCTTGTACTGCCATATTTTCTGAGTAAAAGAAAACTTGGGTAAAAGAAAACTTGGGTAAAACTTGTCATGTAGGAGAGCAGAAGGCTGAGACATTCCAGGTATTTCCTGGACATACATTTTTTGGTTTTGCTATAAATAGAAACCTGTGTTTATGCTGACTGATTCATTGCAGAAAAAGCTGCAGGTACTTAATGGAAGACTTTGTACCATTTTGTGTTCAGATTCAGATCTAGTTTTATCTAGTTTTGGGTGTTTTCCATATTTTATATTCTACCTTAATAAGACATTTATATAATGGGACATTGATCTTTTCCCTTTCCCAGTCTCTTCATGAAAAGCTGTAACCTACTTTCTGTAATAGTAAATTTATTTTTCTTTCTTGGTCTTGTGAATGTGAAACTGCTGTTGAGACTCAATACTACTAATGCCCTGATCAATGTTTGTTCTGTCTGTTCCTACAAAAACCAGACTCATTATCTTAATAAGTCATTTAGATGGATCCTTAGACAAGATCCTTTTGGATCATAGTTAAAAAACAATTTGGGAAAGTTTATGATTCCAAAATGCACATTAAAGATGTTCACCATAATGCTCTCCAGTAGTAATTAGCATATCCAAAAAGAAATGTGCTCATTTTGTCTAATTTTTCCTAAGCGGGGTTCTGTTTGTGACCCACTAAGTTGGTAGAAATGTCCTTCTGGCTGTGCTCTGTGCTTGTATGGTCTGTGTGCCCTCAGAGAGTTTGCTGTGATTTGGAAGCCTCTGTCCTCTGCTGAAGGTATCACACAGCAATTGTAAGATGTGAGAAGGGAGTGGGAATGCGTTGTGTCTTTGAAGTTTTAGAATAAAATGAAATAAAGTGGTTTGGTTGGAAGCGACCTACAACAGTCCGGCTTCAGGGCTGACCAAAAGTTAAGGCATGTTAGCACGGGTGTTGTTCAAATGCTCTTTATACCCTGAAAAGCATTGGATAATTCCTGTGTAAGGCAGCAAAAGGAGATGCCAATCACAATGGTTCTGCAGCTTTATCATCCTTCTGCTCCAAAGATCAGTTTTATTGCAGTGATGTAGTGGGATAGCTGTGTTGCAGTCCTTATGAAGACTTAATATGATTTTTGTGGGTTTTGAATTTTTTTTTCACTCTTTCTTACACATGAACTAAAGTTTCAGCAACTGCCACTAGCACATGCAGCCAGTATTATATATGAGACCCCTTGAGTGAAGAGAGATTTCTCACTCCACTGAACTGAGCTCCTTGGCAGGTTTTTCCTCTTGATCTGGAGTGAAGGCGTTTACAAGTTGAGGTTTGACCACTCTGCCACAGTCTATGACAGGAGAGTGCCAATTTCACAGATTTGGTACATGGGGTTGTTCGTATCATAATTTAGATGCACATCTGTAACTTCGACGACACCCAGGTCCAAGACAGAGACACGGCACTCTGTGATCCATTTGACAAAAAGCACTTTATCGTTCTTAACAGAACCTTAATTACTCTTCTTAATGTCCCTCGGCAAGCACTTGTGATTGGTTCAAAGTTCAGGCTGCCCAGCTCTCTGACCAATAGCCTTTGCAGCCAGGCAGGAACCTATTGGGTAAAATCCCAGTCTGGTTCAGAATTTGGCCTATCCCTGTCACTGGGAGGGCTGTCTGTCCCACCAGGCTACTTATCACATATATGCAGAATCAATTTGCCTAGTAACAAGCAAGCTTGGACTGCGATACACATCATATTTTAAGAAAAGGGTGTCAGTTCTCTTGCTTGTTGTTTTGGGGTTTTTTTAAATTTACTTGCTTTCATATGTCAGCAATAACAATAACTTTTGTAAAGTAGTTTTCTCCTTACTTTGCCATTGGAAACAGAATGCATTTGAGTATCATGTGATGTTCTTTGGGACTTACTTAATCCTTTTGCCATGCTCTGTGCTTCTTGAAAATGGTGATGTACACTCTTACAAACCTATCCTAGAATAACCTGATTTGGAGGGGACTCACAAGGATCGTCAACTCTGAATCCTAATCACCAAGCTCTAGTTGAGACCTTGCACTACAGAGGGTATCATGCCACTGACTGACTACAGTGTAGAGCATTCAGTTTTAAATCAGTACTAAATAATAAAAGAGAACACAATAAACTGCTTTATGTTCTCTTTTCATATTTAATGTTCTAAACCTTGTGTGGATCTCACTTTTTAAGTGAAGTAGCCCAAAGTAATATGGTCTGTTAGTCTGTAAATGCATAGATACCGAAAGGCTACTCACTTTTCTAGAAAGAGTAGCCTCTGAAAATACGAAATATATAAACCGCATGCGACTCAGAAATACTGCTTACATGGAAATGTGGTTGTTATGTATAAATGGAAGGAAATGGATATGTAAATGAATGTGATGTTACAGAAACGTAGATTCAGAGGTAGTAGAAAGCTGTTTTTATTTGTAATTTTCCCTGGTGTACATTTATGTACTTTTTAAATTGTTCTGCCAATTAATATTTCCTTCACTTTGTGAGGTAGCAGTTGTCCATGCTAGTAAAAGTGGCAAATACGTCATTAAAGCCCTGTAAGGAAAGTATTGTGAGGGAATGAAGGTCACACAACTGAGGAATTACATGCTGGAACCAAGTGAGATCTTAAAGAGTCAGTTAAAAAACATGATGGGGAAGTGTAATGCAAATATAGCAGATCTTGTTAGAAAGAGTGATGGAAACATGACCCGGTGTTGGTTATCTGTATTCCTTTCAGAAACAGCGGTAGGTGTCCATATCAGAGAGTATTACAGTGCACACAAGGCTTTCTTCAGTAGTTCTTTTTAGCTGTGATAATTACAGTAATTTCACGACTATAAGGTGCACCCTTTTGACTAAAATTTTGATTGAAACCCAGAAGTGCACCTTATAATCCGGTGCACCTTATATATGAACAAAGTTTGGAAATTTGCCAACCTGGAAGTGCGAGCTGCAAGCCAAGCCATGAGGGGATCGATGCCGTGGCAGTGCCGAGCCACAGGGGAGGATGGCGCTGCGGAAGCGCTGAGCCGTGAGCCGTGCCAGCCAGCGCTGGGGGCAGGCGAGAGTGACGAGGCCCGTGACACGGGGAGGGCACCTGGGGCTGCGTTTAAAGGCTACACCAGTCTGTGAAAAATGTTTGCAAATTGAGCATCTGCCAGTAAACCCCGCGATTGCGCAATTCCATTGCTAATTTGTTAGTTTGTTATGTGTGGATCCTCGCTGCAAAAAAAAAAAAGTGCGCCTTATAATCCGGTGCACCCTTATAGTCGTGAAATTACTGTAATTACAAGAAACAAGCAACAATGTCCAAAAAAGTCAATATCCAGTTATTTAAGTACAAAGATAAGCAGCTTTAAAAAGTTTATATTTTCATCTCCATCAGCTGCATATTGTAGGATTTGAAGAATTCTTTAACCAGTAGGATTGCTTTAATAGTCTACTATATGTAATATCCAAAAAGTAAAAGCCTTTTTACCTCTCTAGCTGTAACTATTTTTTATAAAGTTCCATAGCTTACATACTGTAAAACCAAAACTGATTTTCATTCAAATTAAGATACTTGATTTATTCCTTTTATGAATCAATGGGAACTAAATGCAGCCTATCTGGTACTTCCTTTATCTCTCATACTTTGTATTGTTTTATTTCTTCTTGGCCCTCTCCATTTCACCATCTCTTCTTGTCTTCATTTCTATCCCTTTCTTTTTAATTCTGTCTCCCTCTCTCCTACCTTAGATTTCTCTGTCCTGTAATTTAGTCTCTCCTTGGTACTTATTGCCCACTCACTCCTTGGCATAGTGAGAGTCCAACAGATTTTTTTCCCCTTTGCTGTTGACCATAATCACATGTGTTAAGCACTTGAGGTGATTTAAGCACATATTAGACCCTCTCCTACACTTCAGGCAAATATACATAGCATACAGTAACTAAATTTCTTAAGAAGCATTTTGTCTAGAAATCCAAAAAGCGAAAATGAGGAGGTGGAAAAAGGCAATCAAGGTTTCACAAACCAATGACGCAACCTCTCACGGTAGCCTTATCTCCGTAACTTACCTTGATCTCTCTTGATTCATGAAGAGTAGTTTTTGTTGGAAGTTTGGAGAAGGCCTCAGGAGGTTCAAGTTTCTTTCTAGCCAGTCCTGCTGAGCCGTACGGGAGGTCCGCTTTGTGCCTTTCCAGTTTCCTGTCATTCCTGATAACAGGATGCCCTTTTTGTTACTGCTTCTGCCAGTAACTTCTTGGATGTTCCTGGAGGTGAAAAGGATATGGTGACATGGAAGTTGCTAAGTCAGTTTTATTTCCTGGAGAGTTTTTCCGTGTGAGTTTTGGAAGATTTTGCAGCACAGCCTGGTGCATGAGATTTAACTGGTGGTGGATACAACCTTATCTAACAAATGGGGAAGGGATATTCTGCTAAACACAATGACCTAGAAATGCTGTAAAAAAAAAACCCCAAATCATAAAATTACATTTAATTGATGGTGGACCCTTGAAAAGTATAGTAGGAAAATACACTTGAGTCCAGCTGTGGGGCTTTTCTTGGGTGGTGAACTCAAGAAGTAGGTGAAGTAAATTTAGCTTTACTTAAAAGGTCCATGATTGCTAGTTTTTCTTTATTATAACCTTTAACATCCCAAGTTACATAAATGAGCCATGTTTCAACTGCAAATGCATGGAAGATGCTTCTGTAGGTTGAAAACAAGCACTGTCTCATTGTATTTTTTCAGAAATACCCTTTACATGAAGGGATTAGCATTTCTTTGTGGTTTGTTTTCATTTTATTGTTACAATTTTGCTTTACTCTTCCTTGCCTGGAGGGGTTTATACTGAAATGAGTTAATTGCATCTTATGATGAATGCAGTTGGTTTTATATGTTTCATGATTATTCCTTGTTTCTTATGGAATAGGAAAGCATTGATTTTCCCTTTTGTAGTGCTCATTGTTTGGAGTGTCAGAGGTGCCAAGGACATACTGTTGGTTCACTTTGAATTAGCATATTTAAAGAGATACACTTTTTTTTTGTCGTTGAGAGTTTGCACAGACATCAACAGAAATTTTGTTTGTGTCTTATTTTGAAAATCAAGGGAATCGGTAAGAGATTATTGTGAAGTAACAAGATTATATTATTATCATTATAGATAACTTCCCCACTATAGTCAGAATAATTAGAATAACTAAACTTAATCATTAAAAAAGAAATGGACATAGGGTTCCTTGATTTCTGACAAGAAGACAAAACTGCTGCAGTATCCCTAAAATCTAGTTTTTCCTATACACTACCTGTGTGAAGTGCTTGAGAAATGATCAAATGCACTAAAAAGCATAACATTTGGTAACATTTGAAATTTAAGTTTGGATTATTTCTGTGTACTGTGCTGTCCTTTCACTGTCTGGTCTTCATGGTTATTACCCATACATGACCAGATAAACACTGTCTGTTGTCAGTGCTGTATTGATCTGAATCTGAGGAGGCAATCGAAAGTGAATTCCACTTTTCCAATAGTAGGAATAAATTGGATCAGTATAAAAAAAGCAAAACCAGAGTTTCTTGTGGTGATTCGCACCTTGCCCCCACAGGTCCCAATTATAGTAATTTCACGACTATAAAGCACACTGGACTATAAGGCGCACCCCCCAGGAGTCGGCAAATTTTGCAACTTTGTAGATCATATAAGGCGCACCGGACTATAAGGCGCACTTTTTTTTTGCAGCAAGGATCAGCCCCCAGCTCCCCCTGCATGGTTGCTGTCCGAGGCCCTGCCTTAACCCGGCAGCCATTGGCCCCCGGGCCCCACCTGTACCCAGCGGGGCCAGGCTATGCCCGCCGCCGCTGCGTGCAGCATCCTCAGGGCCAGGCTATGCCCGCCACCGTTCCGTGGAGCGTCCCCGGGGCCAGGCTATGTCCGCTGCTGCTCCATGCAGCGTCCCCAGGGCCCCGCTGCTCTGGGAGTTCCCTGGCACTCCGGGTGACCCGATGCTGGCAGGCTCGCCCCGCGCCGCCGCTGCTCTGATTCTGGTGGCTTTCCCCTCACTGTGTGCGGGCTGCCCTGATTGCCAGTGGGCCCGCCCTGCTTGGGGGACGCCCCGATGCCGGTGGGCCCACCCCGCGCGGGGGGACACCCCGATGCTGGCGGGCCCGCCCCATGGGGCCACCTCCCCGATGCCAGTGGCTTTGTTCCCCCGCCCGGGCTGCACTGCCGCCCTTTCCCTCCTCCGCGCGCCGCTGCCCCAATGCCGCCAACCTCACCCCGGCCTGGCGCTGGCCTGATGCCGCTGCCAGGCGGGCTCTGCTCAGCTGGGAACTGTTGCGGACTCGCACTTCCGGGGTGGCAAATGTTGTAACTTTGTGTATGATATAAGGCACACCAGACTATTAGGCGCACTTCCGGGTTTGGGGGAAAATTTTAGTCAAAAGGTTGTGCCTTATAGTTGTGAAATTACTGTACATGCAGAAGTCTTCTTTGTCCTGTGTGGTGCTGTCCTCTCTGCTGGGAAGAGGGGGGTGTTGGGAGCTTGGGGAAGCTGGATCCAGAAACCTCTATAGCCTGAACATGCTGGTTGCTGGGAGGTTCAAGGCACAGAACTGGCGGGCATGGAATTTTGTAGCACCTTGAGAAACTCAAGGAGTCTAGCAAGGGCTAGTGATGAGGTGAAGGTACTGAAAACATCTCTATTTATGAGGAAAGCTGGCACTGTTCAGCTTGGAGGAGAAAAGGCCGAGGGGTTCTTACTGATGTGCGTAAATTCCAAGGTTTTAAAGAAGCCAGAGCCAGGTTCTCCTCAGTGTTGCCCGGTGAGAGGCACTGCACACACAGGAGGCCCCATGAGAACGTATGGAGAAACTCCTTTACTGTGTGGGTGAGCAAGGATAGGTTGCCCCAGGGGGGCTATGAAGTCTTTACCATTAGAGAGCTCTTCAAAAGCTGCTTGGACATGGTCAATAGGTGTTGCCCTGCCAGGCAGGTTGGACTAGGTGACCTTCAGAGGTCCTTTCCCAGTCAAACATTTGTGAGTCTTTTCTCTCTAGTATTTTTCTTCATTAGTTCATCTAAAGTTGTATTAAAGGCTTCTAACAATAAGCTCTAATACTGTCAAGTCACTGTAAGCCTAAGCAGCATCTGCCTAAACCTACTTTCATCTATATGTAGTGCGCTGCATTCCCTCTCCTTGAAACTAGGAGAAGACTTGAGGGAAGGGTTAAGGGCGATCTGTAGTCTCCTTGTATCAGTGTCTCTAAATTGCTTATGCCCATGCTCCATCCTGCAGCCAACTGCAAAATACACTTGCAGTACACGCCTGTCCTTAGGATACTGCTGGGAGCCAGGGAAGGAGTCTTTGATTTTTTGTCAGGCTGCTCAAGGACAAGGAATTATAACAATAATTAAACATCTTCTCGATACATGAAAGACGTGTTGTTTTCATAAAAGCATGTTTTCAAGAAGTGTTGCTTCCTTGCACCAATCAGATTATGTCTAGGCTCACTCCATGAACTTCTGTATAAAATTGTAGTGTTTCTTTAAATAAGGGGCTTTTTACTTCTCCATTGCACTGAAGGAACTTTATTGCTATATTATTTTCACAACTCTCATAGCTCAAATGCAACAACTGGAGATGCCACCTCCTGTGGCAGCACTCATTTCTCAGCAGACACCTAAATGGATGCAGGTTCAGCTGTCTTCAGTGTCTCATACACTGAGTGAAGGATTCAGCTAGAAATTTTAGAGGAATTGGACTTTTTAAAGTAAATTTGAGTAAAAAACAGGAATAAATTTGAATAAAGTGTTATGGTCACTAGTAGCTGGCCTTATCTAACTTTTCCTTTTAGTACAGCGTTAGTGGCATCTTCATAATTACTTCCCATTCTGACTGTGGCAGGCACAAAACCCATGTGCTTGTATTTTTCTTCTTTTCCCTGTCTGGCTGGCCTTTATCTTCTGCCATGTACTGTTTCCTCAGTCTGGAGTGAAGACTTACAGATCTTGTCAAAAAGTGATTATGATCTTTATGCTTCGAAGATCCAGAGTCTTGGTCTGGTGGGCTGATGCCACTCAATGTTGAGTGATGCAAAGGGCTTTTAAGTCAACAAACCCATGAGCTATTTATTTTTCTTCTTTTTTCTTATAAAGAGAATTGAGAAGATTGCACTATAATGGTATCTTAATCGTCCTGGAGGATGAATGGTTAAAAAAACTGTGTCCTTCCAAATAACGAAGTACCTTTTGCAGCAAAGAAAATATGAAGGTGATGTTGTCACAGCAAGTATTAAAGTGAGGTGTACAGGATATCAAATGATTGCTGGATTCCAGAGCTGTTGTCAGGGAGTGCATCTAGGATGTAGGTGAGTTGGAATGTAAACATTACAGCTTGCCCTGGGTCTTGCTTAAGTGTTTCTGCCTGGATTATTGGAAGAACTCAATTGTTTAAGAAAATGAAGGACAGGAGTTTCCTTTTTGAAGAAACAATCTGTGTACATCAACGACTACAATCTTAAAGAGCTTTTAAAAGATAATATATTGGCAATTCTTTATCTACATACTGCTGTGCAAGGCATTTCCTTCTCATTAAAAGCATATCACTGAATTTGACAAACTTGCAACATTTTCTCCTTTTATTAACATTTTGCTAGCAGCAAGCAATACCAGATGCCAAAGGTCAGGGTGTGCTAGCAGGGTGTAGCTGTGAGTTTTATTCGAATTCTTTCTTAGATTCAGCTTGCAAAGGACAAGTCAAGGAACAATGGAAAACGAGACTTGAACTGGTTACATTGGTCCTGTTATCTTTTGATGGCAAAAGTAGGCCTAATTTCAGAATTTGTAAAAATGTGTTGAAAGAAATCCTGACTAGAAAGACATCTGCTTGGTCAGTAATGCTATAGGAAACTTACCTTCTAAGACCCAGGCTTTTCTTCTAAAAGATTTGGTTTTTTAGAGAGTTACTATATTTTCGGGGTCTTGTACTTCTTGCAGTGGAAATTTCTAGGCACTTGTGAAAAATCATAGTAAGTTTTGAAGCTCCATCAATTGGGGTATATAGGTAGGAATCAAGAATGCAAATACGCCACTTTTTCCATTTCCTATGAAGCTTCACATTAATTTTCCACAACCATCTGATACTGGGGCAGTTAATATTGCTTGTTAGAAACAGGCCTTAACCCTTCCACACAGAGATTACTCTGTGTTGGTGGTAGAGTCAGAAATACTTTAATCTCAAATTACAGATTGATTACAAAAATAATTTTTACGATCTTTACAAATACATTTCTTGTAGCGATTATGTCAAGATAGACACAACTGGCACCATCACCAGTCCATTATTAAAAACTTTTCATGCGTTTTCTCTGTGGACTTCTCTCAAGCAGCTCCACAAAGCACCAACTCCTTTCCTCACAGGCAGCTCCACACAGCACTGACTTCTTCCCTCTGCAAGTTTCCTTCTTCATGACTGGCTAACCCCAACCTTCCCTTACCTGACTGCCTAAGCCTGCCTGTCCCTTGTATAACCACATATCCGTTCCTCCTCACAGCACAGCCAGCAGACTCCATCTCAAACTGCAGCAGACTCTGGTTCTCACGTTCCACCTATAACTTACTCTCAACCAGCTAACCCACTCTTTTATAATACCCATCCTCATTGGACAGGCAAGGATGTCTCCACTTCTAAGCAATCAGTACAGCTGTAAATCATTGAGGAAAATTACAGTAATTTCACGACTATAAGGCGCACTGGACTATAAGGTGCACTTTTTTTTTGCAGCGAGGAGCTGCGCTGCGTGCAACAAAGTAACAAATTACTGGCAGGTGCTCAATTTGCAAACAATTTTCACAGATCGGTGTAGCCTTTAAATGCAGCTGCAGGCGCCCTCTCCGTGCCGCGGGCCCCAGCACTCCCACCTGCCCCTGGCACCGGCTGGCATGGCTCCTGACTCCCACTGCACAGCCGCGGTGGGTCCCGGCGACCCCCGCCCGGCGGCCACGCTATGGTCCCAGCTTCCCCCTGTCCAGCGGCTGCGCCGCTTCCTGCCGGCTGGTGGCTGCGCCGCATCCCGGCTTCCCGCCAACCAGCGACTGCACCACTTCCCCCAGCTGGTGGCTGTGCTGTGGCCCCCTGGCTGGCGGCTGCGCCACGTCTCCCTGGCCAGTGTCTGCACCGCATCCCTGCTTCCCCCCGGCCGGCGGCCGCGCTGCATCCTGGCATCCCCCTGACCGGCGACCACCATGTCCCGGCGTCCCCCACCTGGTGCCACGCCGGGTCCCAGCATTCCCCACCTGGCGGCCGCGCTGAGTCCCAGCATCCCCCCGCCTGGCGCTTGCGCCGGGTCCCAACGTCCCCCCACTTGGCGGTTGCGGCGGATCCCGGTGTCCCTCCCAGCCAGCGGCCACGGCGGGTCCCGGCTTCCCCTGCCCGGCGGCTGCAGCTCCCACGGTTCTCGGCTCCCCCTGCGCAGCCACAGCTCCTGCGGGTCCTGGCTCAGCTCGCAGCTCGCACTTCCAGGTTGGCAAATTTCTGAACTTTGTCCATATATAAAGCGCATCCGGATTATAAGGCGCACTTCCGGGTTTGGGGAAAAAATTTTAGTCAAAAGGGTGCGCCTTATAGTTGTGAAATTACTGTAATTTCTGCACTATCTTTACAAGCTACCCTCCCACAATTTGTGGCTTTACCATAGGAGACATAATCAGAAACCCAATCTAGAAATCAGCAAACCAGAAGGAACTTGGACAAAACTACATGGTTGAATCTGTTGGTTACCTTTTTGTTGTTTGTCAGTTTTACAAATTGTAAGCTAGTGCCTATACACATATCAGAGAAAAAGGTGAAATGGTCATGAATAAACTGGGTAAGGTAGCATTTACTTGGGCTAATCTATCCTTGTGTTCTCCAGAGGGCCAACTGTGAGGTTGGTGCTCTTGACGCACCCTTTGTGTGGGGTTATCTCCAAATTATTAAAGCAGCTAATAGTTGCTAAAAAGGCTATTTGTTTTAAAAGTGCATCAGTCTTCAAAGGCACAGTCACAGACAATAAAGTCGATGCTAAGTTTTGGCATAAAGTCCCAAATAGAAGTAGGAACCGTCCCTGGGGGTCCCAGAGAGGGCTGGTGTTGCTGCCCGAGCTCCTATCTTCTACTTGGGTCTTGAAGACGCTGGCACAGCAATAGCAAAGCAAAATAGAAAACAATGGCAAAGCGATGGCAAAAAGCACTAACTCTCCCTAATACATAATCTTATATAGGATTTTTCTAACAAGCTAAGACATAAACTTGGACCACTACCACTTAACCTTTTAGAATTCGAATTTCTTAACAGTTAGGATACATATAAACTACATATACGATCGATCTTGTCCTATCTGAAAAATGTAAGCAATATTCTCACTGGAGCCCTGTTTTGTCTAAGCATGGTCTCCCAACGAACTTCTAGAGCCTCTACTGAAAGCATTAGTGTGTTTTTAACCTTCACTAGAACTTGTCCTTCTACTCTGGCATCTGAAACTTTTACTTACTAAAAGAACTGCAGCTCACCCTAAAACTTACTTATTGACTTACAGTAATTTCACGAGTATAAGGGCTAAAATTTTGGTCTGAACCTGGAAGTGCACCTTATAGTCCAGTGTGCCTTATATAATGTACAAAGTTGCGAAATTTGCCAACCCGGAAGTGCGAGCTGCGAGCCGAACCGGGACCTGCGGGAGCTGCGGCCACGCAGGGGGATCCAGGAGCTGCGGCCGCACGGGGGGAGCCAGGAGCCATGTGTGCTGCAGCCGCGGGGAGGGAGCCGGGAGCCGCGGGAGCTGCCAGGCCACGGGGAAGGAGCCAGGACCTGCGGGAGCTGCGGCCGCGGGGAGGGAGCTGGGACCCGCAGGAGCTGCAGCTGCTTGGAGGGATCCGGGACCTGCGGGAGCTGTGGCCACGGGGAGGGAGCCGGGATCCGTGGGAGCTGCAGCTGTGGGGAGGGAGCCAGGACCCTGCACGGCTACCAGCTGGGGGGAAACCAGGACCCATGGTTGAAGGCATTACTGAGGGTGGGTGTTAACGGGGAGAGTGACTTCAACATGACTCCACAGAGGAGACTAGCTTACGAGGCAGATTTTTAAATTAAAAGCAATCAACCATGCAAAAGAACATGGAAATAGAGTTGCAGCTAGGGAATTCAACATTAATGAGTCCATGGTGTGCAAGTGGAGACAGCAAGAGAATGACCTCCGTCTTGCAAAGAAGAGGACAAAAAGTTTTCGCAGGAATATAGCAAGATGGCCGTAACTAGAAGACAGACTGGACTGATGTATTTGTGTACAACGAGCAACTGGCAGAAGCTTCTCAACTGTCACCATTCGGATACTAGCAAAAGCGATTGCAAATGAAATGGGTATAGATGACTTTAAAGCAGGGCCGTCTTGGTGCTTCTGTTTCATGAAAAGACGGCAGCTTTCCATCCGTACCAGAACGACGGTTTCTCAGCAGCTGCCGGTGGATTACAAGGAAAAGTTAGCCATGTTCAGGAGTTACTGCAAAAGCAAGATTGTTGAAAAAAATATACAAGCCAAACACATCATCAATATGGATGAAGTCCCCCCCACCTTTGATGTGCCATTGACTCGAACTGTTGAGAGAACCGGAAGACCCAGGGTACCAGTTCGCACCACAGGGAATGCAAAGACATCGTTTACTGTAGTTCTCGGTGTTTCGTCAGATGGGCAGAAATTACCCCCAATGGTAATTTTTAAAAGAAAAACGTTCCCTAAAGACGAATTTCCAACGGGAATAGTTGTTGCAGTGAATCCAAAAGGCTGGATGGATGAACAGGTGATGAGGACTTGGCTAACGAAAGTTTATGCTCGTAGACCAGATACGTTCTTTAATATTAAGTTGCCGGGACTGCTGATTTTCGATTCCATACTTGCCCACAAAACTGGTAGCGTGAAAGCCCTAGTGAAAAAGATGAACTTCAGAGCTGGCTGTAATACTGGGTGGTTTAACCAAAGAAGTGCAACCACTGGACATAAGCATTATTTGTTCCTTTAAGGCTAAACTGCGACTTCTGTGGGAAAACTGGATGGTAGAAGGTGAGCATTCCTACACGACCAACGGGAGGCTGTGCTGGGCAAGTTATGCCACTGTGTGTCAGTGGATACTGGATGCCTGGGATAAAATAACAGTCGCTACTATCATCCAAGGGTTCGTGAGGGCTGACATCATTCCAGGATTTAATACCACTGACGGCATCAAGAGTGCCGAAGCTGATGACTCTGAGGATGAAGATACGAGCGATATGGCTTCGGGTTTGCTGGATGCCACCATCGCCCAGTTGATGATTTCCGATATGGAGGACGAAGACTTCGAAGGTTTCAATGAAAATGAATAGAACCAACTAAAAAATGAAGCTGTTTAAAGATGAACCTGTTTAAAGATGAACCTGTTTAAACATAAAGCTGTTTAAAGATGAACCTGTTTAAACATAAAGCTGTTTAAAAGTTTCATAGAAGTGAGTGATTTTTCTCTGTATTTTGTTAGTGTTTTGATTCTTTTAGGCTGTGTTTAAAGGCTACTCTGATATGTTGCAAAGGTTTGGAAATTCAGCACCTTTCCTGTAAAACCGCGTGTTGGGGATTGGGGGAATTTTTTACTCTTTCCCTTGGTACAGAAATTTTTTCACATTATCCTGGATGGACGGCTCCATTACCCTTTTAATTGCTCAAGACAAAGGGGTGTGGATGGATGGTTGGGGGATGTTTTGTTATTCCAGGGGACTCTTTCGCCGACCCGAACGTGGAGGAGAGAGGTTTTTTTCTCAGCAGAGGGATCTTCCCTGCACTGCGACACTGGTGAAGCATCCTGGTTCTGAGATCAGCGCTGAGAACTGGGATGCACTCAGTGAGCGGAGTTTTTTTTCCTTCACCCGTCTCTAACCTGGGACAGCCCTGGCACTGCCACCTCGCTTCCCTGCTCCTGCGACTGCTACGCTTGAGGAGACCACCCCGCCCCGCTCTCCACCAGGATCGTGCGTGTAATGAAATGTCCTTTGCTATCAAATCCTGCTACTTAAGTGCTTACAGACACTGAGTGCGAAGAGTTACTCATTAGCACCTCTTCCTGTTGAGTAAACGAAGAGAGCCCCCAGGAGACTACAGAGACAGAACAATACCAGAGGAGGTGCTGAGAAAGATGACCACACCAGATCCGAACAGTGGGCGAGCAACCCCGAACCGTGGGCACTCCCATCCCGAACTGTGGGCACTCCCGCCCCACCCCAAACCGCGGGCACTCCCACCCTGCCCCGAACCATGGGCACTCCTGAGCAGCCCCGAACCGCGGGCACTCCCACCCCGCCCCAAACCGCAGGCACTCCCGAGCAGCCCCGAATCACGGGCAGTCCCAAGCCGCCTGAACCGCAGCAGCCCTAAGCCACGCCAGCTGGCGCTGGGGGCGGGCGGGAGTGCCGGGTCCCACCCGCGCACGGGGAGGGCGCCTGGGTCTGTGTTTAATGGCTACACCAATCTGTTAAAATGTTTCCAAATTGAGCACCTGCCAATAAACCCTGCAATCACGCGATTCTGTTACTAATTTGTTACTTTGTTGCGCGCGGCACGGATCCTCCCTGCAAAAAAAAGTGCACCTTATAGTCCGGGGCGCCTTATATAATGTACAAAGTTGCGAAATTTGCTGACTCCCGGAGGTACGCCTTATAATCCGGTGTGCCTTATAGTCATGAAATTACTGTACTTACTTATCCTAAAACTTAAACTTACACCTAAACTTAAACTTATACTTAATCTTCTACTTAAACTTCCATTCTATGTGTGGGTGGCTTGATATGTTTCAATCCATCCAAAGGCTTTAATTCAATTTCTGCACTCTGGCCTCTGCCTGAGGGATTCAGGCAGTCTCTTGTCTCACTTGACTCCAACAGCCAACCTTGTGGAGTGCTAGCCATTAAAAAGCAGATCAAATCTCAGACAAAATCCAATGCTTAAACAATTGTCTCTGGCATTTAACAAAGGAATGCTTGATATCATATCTGCTAAAGATCATATAACCCAAATAAAGTAAATTATAGTAAAATAGAAATGGAAATTATGTGGGATCTATGAACAGATATGCATCGTGTGGAGAAAAAACATACCCGACCCTCATCAGGTGGTGTACAGAGCACCCCAGCTCTTACGGGAAATCAGGGAGTTTCTAAGCTGAGTCCATAGGACTAACTCTGAATTCATCACATTGCCAGTAGTAAAACATCAAGCTTGGTACATTCAGAAGTTGACCTCTTGCCCAGTAGCACTAATAGTGTTTTACTTCTGTCAACAACGTTCAGACAGGATTTGGCAGAGTAAGGAGAATAAATTATGTATCAGTGGCATAAGAGAGAGAGAGTGTGCATACAGAATGGGAAAGAGAAGGAAAATAAGCTACAAGTTAGTAAAGGTCATGGATATCTTTTATTTTTCAGAACAACAGAGTTTATGTGGAATTGTTTTGTGTCTGATCTACTTTTGTTGCGATTTTTTTTAGAGATAAATTTTGTTTCCTCTGTTGCTGATTGATGGCTCAACCCTGCTAAGGTCTGAGCTGTTTCTTACCTCTGTGACTGCTAAAATATAGAATCCTAAAATGATTTGGGTTGGAAGAGACCTTAAAGACCATCTCATTCCACCGCCCTGCCATGGGCAGGGACACTTTCCACTAGACCAGGCTGCTCCAACCTGGCCTTGGACACTTCCAGGGATGGTGCAAATACTGCTTCTTTGGACAACCTGTGCTAGGGCCTCCCCAGCCTCACAGGGAAGAATTTCTTTCCAGTATTCCATCTAACTTCAGTTCTACTGCAGAGTCCCTCTCCATCTTCCTTGTAGCCCCTTTCTGATACTGGAACATGCTGTGAGGTCTCCACATAGCCTTCGCTTCGCCAGGCTGAACAGCCACAATTTGCTTAGCCTTTCTCCATAGGGCAGTAGCCCTAGTCCGCATATCAATGTCATGGCATCCTCTGTACTTTCTCTAACAGTTCTTTCGCCTTCTCAAGACAGTTGTCGCAACACATCCCTTTGTTTTTCAAAGCTACCTACAAAATAGTATTGACATAGGTATTAGTATTATTCTCAGACCTCCTTTTCCTTCTACAGTCTTTAAGAACCATGGAATTGCGATTCTTCATCACCCAGGTCTACCTTGTCCATCATCTTGTAGCTAAAAACTATCAGCAGCACCTTCTGGGAGAGTTAAAAAACCTTATGCTTGACAGATGGTGTCAATATGTCCTCATCATCCTACTCCCAAGTAGTTTTAAGATTGATTTAAGTGTTGAGAGAAATGGTCTGCCAGAATGAGAGGGGAAATGGCATCAAGTTGGGCCAGGGCAGGTTTAGATTAGATACTAGGGAAATTTTTTTCACTGAAAGGGTGATTAGGCATTGGAGCTGACTGCCCTGAGCAGTGATGGAGTCACCATCCTTGAAAGTGTTCAAGAAGTGTGTGGATGTGGCACTTGAGGACGTGATTTATCAATGCTGGGTTGTCAGTTGGACTCAATGATCTTTCTTAAAGGTCTCTTCCAATTTTAATGATCCTCTGCGATTCTGTAAAATACTTTGACAGTCTTACAAAGTGAACATCATTTCCCATTTCCTTGGCAGTCATGTGGGTGATACAACAGTTCCTAACAAGCTTCTGGCTAGTGCAGCCCCACTAGTAATGCATGTAAAAGCAGGAGAGTTCCATCCTGCTAGCCTTTTTACAATTAGAGAACTGTCTGTTTAGAAATTATAGGTAAATTTGCATACCTGGCCTAAAAAGAGACATAAAGATCGTTTCTGAGGATCCTGTCTTGGGAATTCTCAAAATTCAGCCACTACCTGCTCAAACATAGCTTGAGAAGAATGGGACATAATTTGATAAAAGAAGATCCTTACTTCCTTTGGGCAGAGCTATATTAGTAATCCAAAATGATGAGAAAAGAGAGATTTTGATACTAAATTTCACTCCAGATGTGACCTGTCAGGGATGCTCAGATACAAACTATTGATCAGGCCCTGTGAGCAGGAAGCCTTCTGTTCCTCCTGCTTGAGGACAGCAGTTTTGTTCCAAAGAGCAATAAATTTCAAACTCACCACACTGGGGTCAAGAAATGCTCTCAGAGTAATCCATCCATGTTCAGGGTGTCATTTGTTGTGGTTAGGGTGGTTGTTGAGATGGTGCAGGTAAAGAAGCAAAAAGGGCCTTTGCAGGGGTTTCACAGAGATCTTTATTTCAGCCATGCATGTGGACAGTCCATGGTGAGAGGCAAAAGGCAAAGGCCTGTGCTGCGAGTCTAGGTAAGGACATGGGATGAGCAGGGCAGGGGAAGAAGTATCAGAGACCAATTACCAGGGGACATGAGGTTGTTACAAGGGTGGGGTTAGGGCATGGGGGCCAACAGGGGAACAGGGTGGGAGTGACCGAAAGACTGAAGGACAGGGAAGGCACAGGGCCAACCAGAGAACAGAACAGGGTTAGCTGTTCTGAGAGAATCCATTAGTGTTTCCCTTAAACTGAGAATGCCTTGCAGGGTCTCCACACCAGAGTACTTACTAAATTAACCTAAATACTATATTGATTGTCAGTATATTGATATGTAATGCTTGTTTTAAAAAAATACTCTAAAGAATAATCCTTTGTTTTTTTCTCAGTTTCTATTTCTCTTTTAATTAGTACTTTCTGAGTGTTAGATGCTCTCAGTTGAATAAAAGCTGATGCTGGTTAAAAAATAATCTATTTATAGACAGGAGCTGAACAACAAGGTATGTGTTACAAAAATGCTACAGAAGAACTGAGCATAATCCAGATATCTTTTCTTCAATGTCTTTAAAAGAGCTGTCAATTTTTTTTTTCTAAATACTGATTAGTAGGGAACCTGGGATTTTCTTGGATCACACATTCTACTTGGAGGGTTATAGTATGTATGTAAAATGAGAAGAGGAAAGGGATTGATGATGTATATAAGATGTGTTGGCACAATGTGCTGTCAGATTTTGCTGAAAGCAGGAATTTGGTAGGGCATCAGTAATAACAAGGAACAAAGCTATGTGCTAGTTTTGCAGATAATTTCAAACCCAAGTTGATTGACCTCATAACTTTTGGGTACTCTGTATTTTTGGCCTGTTTGTGATTGTGTTTTAGAGGGCTTAAAGTTATTACTCGTATTTCCATGCTTGTGTGTGGGGAACTGCACAGAACCATAAAGAACTTGAAGGAACAAAATAAAAAATATGACAAAAATCTTTTCCTTCAACAAACACTTCGCTACTGAAAGAATGTCATAATGTCAGTAACACGCAGCTGGCAAGTGAGTGTTTAAATTTATGGCTTTTCAGGGTTAGGAGACGGTTTATTGAGGCTACTTCCAACTCCAGATATCAGCAGAAGATGTGTTTCACATCCTGGCTAAACAAGTGGTGAATGTCTGTGTTGGCCTAGGAATTTTTACTTTCCATACAACATGTAGAAAAGTTTCAGTATCTAAACCTTAAGAAGTATGACACACTAGATTTCCCGGGCATGGTAATTTTAGTTGTTGAAAGTCCATTTTGATTTCTTTTCCCCTTTTCTTACTTTCCTTGGTACTCTGGATCTAGTTATTTTTGGCTGGTGAGGAGATGAAGTACAGGCAGGATGATGTGCTGTGCAAAATCAGCTCTTTCAGCCTGACCAGAGATGCAGACCTTTTAAATGGGCCAAGCAGAGGAACTTGAAGTGAGTCTCCAGGACACAGAATCCCAGATGGGTTTGTGTTGGATGGAACCTTAACTCTCATCTCATTCCAACCCCCTGCTGTGGGTGATACCTTCCACTAGAAAATGCAAATCATATTTCTGTGTGTAAACATGTGGTTAAACCCAACTTGAATGAGTTTAAGGTTAGACGTAAGCCTTTGGAAGTGAAGTACAGCATGAAAATTGCCTGTTCATACACATAATGGTATATTCTTGATCCCACATAGTTCTTTTGGGTTGTTTTCTTCCTGGGATCTCTGCCTATTTTGTACACAAGGATTAGTGCATATCTAATGAGGTACTTTATTTTTCTTTTTCTTCCCCCTTCCTATTTTTGCTTTGTGTAACCCTGTGCCTTACTAGGCAGCATTCAGATCAGGATTTGAGGCTGGAGTTATTATTCTCCTATTTGGCGTATTTGCAGGACTCATCACTACAGTATTTCAGTGCTTCAGATGTTAATTGATTTTCATAATACCCCACTGAGATGGGGAATTAACCAGGGAAATTGAGCACAAGGAGATTGAGGTCAGAAGTGCTGCTCGGTTTGAATGCCAGGTTTGAGGCACTTGTTGTCCAGTTTATTATTTATTCAGTAGTCACATTAAACTCTTGAATTCCTTTAATTGCAACTGTAATTCTGCATCTCTCCATATTGAGTCAGAAGTTGTAATGCAGGCAGTACAGTAAGGAAAACTCAGCTGATCACTTTAGGCATTTTTTTTCATTAGGGGTGTACCTGTTTTCATGAAAGTAATTTTGGGCAAAAGTGGGGCAAGTATTGAGTAAGACAGCATTGAGATGTTACACCCCAAGAGATTTTTCTTTCTTTATAAATTCTTCTGGCTGATACAACACTTATTCTCCATTTCTTGGAACAAAATAAACAAGGCTCTGCCTCCAGGAATCTCTTCTACTCCCTAATTGTAATTCATCACCAGAGTGGCTCCGCTAGTGACAAATGAGTAGAGGTTCTTTTTGAACTGTATGTGAGATGTTCTTAATTAAAAACAATTCCTGAAGTGCATGCATAAAGATTGACCTGTATTTCTTTATTGTGATTGCTCATGTATCCCTAATTTTCTTTTAAGATTTATTCAATATAAGGGTTTTCTGTTCTCTTCATTTTATTTCTGTGTTGATCTGCCTTCTCGCATCAACTGCCCATATTCAGCAGCTTCTTAATATCTGGAAATGGCAGGAGTGTCAAGGAGTCAACATTCCAATACTCTTGCTCCATTGCAGAAATTCAGCTGTTTTAGAAGAGAGACAACTCGAGGCAGAGCTTGTTCAGTAGCATGGCAGCTGTCATAGCATTGACATATGAAGATAATGCTTTTCCTTGGTAGAATATTTTCTCTGAGTTGGCAGCACTGAAATGAATTTGAGAAGTAAAGAGCATTAGAACCCTGAATGCCTTGATAACCATCTCACCTTTTTTTCCTAACTAATAAACTAACTAATCATAATTTTCATAAGAAGAAAAATTGTCTGAAAACCTAAGTGAAGGTGTCTGTAAACTCATGTGCTTTGGTACTTGAGAACAATGCTATCTACAAACTCTACCTGGAAAAACACAGAAACTTACATATTTTGGATATATTTTAGAAAGTAGTTTTACACTGATCTCTTTAGACTAGTTACAGTAATTTCACGAATACAAGCCGCACCAATTTGACCAAAATTTTGGTGGAAAACCCGGAAGTGCGGCCAATATTCCGGGGCGGCTAATACATTAACAAAATTCTAAAAGCTGCCAACACGGAAGTGACAGCCCGCGGCAGCCCCAAGCCAAGCTGGAGCCCGGCTGGCCCCGGCAGAGGTGGGAAAGCCTGGCAGAGGCGGGGCCAGCAGTGTGGGGGGCGGGCGGCAGAGCCTGAGCCAGCAGGGCGGGGCAGGGGGCGGCAGAGCCTGGGCCAGCAGGGCGGGGGAGCCCGGGAGAACTGGGGCTAGCAGTGCAGGGGAGCATGGCAGAAGCAGGAAGGCCGACGGGTGGGACTGCCTGGCAGCGGGGGAAGCCCAGCAGAATCGGGGCCAGCAGCGTGGGGGAGCCCGGCGGTGCGGGGGCCTGCAGTGGCCGACCAGGGCGAGGAAACGCGGCGGGCGGTGCAGACGGGAGGGGGCGGCCGGCTAGCCTGGCGGCGGAGGCAGGCCTGCAGGCCGGGCGAGCGAACGCGGCGCAGGGCGGGCGGCGAGCCCGGCGGCGGCGGCAGCCCGCCGACCGGGCGAGCGAACGCGGCGCGGGGCGGCCGCGAGCCCGGCGGCGGCGGCGACAGCCCGCCGGCTGGGCGAGCGAACGCGGCGCGGGGCGGCCGGCGAGCCCGGCGGCGGCGGCAGCCCTGCCGGCAGGGCGAGCGAACGCGGCGCGGGGCGGTGCTGACGGGAGAGGGGGGCCAGCGAGCCCGGCGGCGGCGGCAGCACCACCCGGCCAACCCCGCCGAGCCGTGGCGTTGAGCTGGGCCACCCGGCCCCGTCGGCAACCATGAGCGGGCCGAGCCTGCCTGGGCCCCGCCCCGAGCCAGTAAACCCCGCTATGCCGCGATCCTGTTACTAATTGGCCAATTTGTGAAAGCTGCGCACGGATTCTCGCGACGAACGAAAGTGCGGCTAATATTCGGGGTGCGGCTTATCTATTGACAAAGACAGCAACATTGTCCGAGGCACCGGGGGTGCGGCTTATAATCCGTGCGGCTTGTATTCGTGAAAACTACTGTACTTGGTTTTCATCCTTTATGGGTTTATCATATTTCAAAGAGAGATTGTTTTTTGAGAAGGAGTTAATTCTCCAATCTTTGCATGTACAGTAATTTCATAACTATAAGGCGCACCGAATTATAAGGCGCACCTCCGGGAGTTGGCAAATTTCTCAATGTTGTACATTATATGAGGCGCACTGAACTATAATGCGCACTTTTTTTGCAGCAAGAATCCGTGCCGCGCGTAACAAAGTAACGAATTACTGGCAGATCCTCAATTGCAAACATTTTTCATAGATCGGTGTAGCCTGTAAACGCAGCCCCAGGTGCCACCCCGTGTCACGGGCACCGGCACTCCTGCCTGCCCCCGTGGCCGGCTGGCACAGCTCCCGGCTCCCACCACGCGGTCGCGCCGCATCCTGATGTACCCCCGGCCAGCGGCCACGGCAGGTCTCAGCATCCCCCTGGCCGGCGGCTGCGCCCCGTTGCGGCTTCCCCCCAGCCAGTGGCTGCACCCCGTCGCAGCTTCCCCCTGGCCAGTGTCACATCCCAGCTTCCCCCTGGCCGGTGGCTGTGCCACTTCACGGCTTCCTCCCAGCTGGCGGCTGCCCCGCTTCCCCCCTGGCCGGCAGCTGCGTTGTGTCCCGGTGTCTCCCCACATGGCGGCCAGCAGCAAGTCCCATCATTCCCCTGCCTAGCGGCCACAGTGGGTCCCAGCATCCCCTCACCTGGCAACCGCGGCGGGTGCCAACATTCCATTGCCGGTGGCCGCACCGGGTCCCCGCTTCCCCTGCCCAGCGGGCCGCGCTCCCGCAGTTCCCGGCTTTCCCTGCGCAGCCACAACTCCTGCAGGCCCAGGCTCGGCTCGCAGCTCGCAACTTCCGGGTTGACAAATTTCCGAACTTTGTCCACATATAAGGCACATCCGGATTATAAAGGCGCACTTCCGGGTTCGGACCAAAATTTTAGTCAAAGGGTGCCCCTTATAGTTGTGAAATTACTGTAATTCTTCTTTTGGACCGTTTGCATGTATATCTTATTTAATTATTTTCCTCTGGGTTTAAAATCTTTCATTAATAGGGCTGATGAAGACTGCTTGAGGCTCCTTTTAACTCAGAAAAAGTTCATGTGCCTTTGGCCTTTACACAAATATTTTTGACCCTACATGGACATTCTCCTTGTCAACTTTTGTGTACTCAGTTACACATACGGTTTCCCCAGTCAAGACAAGAGAAGTGTGAGACAGTCAAGGCACAATATCTCAGCTTGACTGGAAAACATTGTGTGTGCTGGATGTGGTGGTCTTCCTAAAACTTTCTGTGGTTCTTTTCAAGCTCATGCTGAAAAATGCATGTTACAGATTTATATAATAGATTCTGTAACTTTGCTGGTAGATCTTAAATCCTGTTTCAGACATTTTCTCACAATTTAACTGAACAGTCAGATAGATCTGGGAGGCAGACTGCAGTCATCCAGCCTCTCTGGTATTTGGAAGCCATGTAAATGAGAATAATCATTAAAGAAGTCTGATTGGGTAACTACAGTAATTTCGTGATTATAAGGCGTACCCTTTTGAGTAAAATTTTGGCCCAAACCCCGAAATGCACCTTATAGTCTGGTGCGCCTTATACATGGACAAAGTTCGGAAATTTGCCAACCCGAAGTATGAGCCACGAGCCGCAGGGGGTGCTGGCAGGGCCACGGCTGCCGGGTGCAGGTGAGCCCACGGCGTGGCGGCTGCCGGGTGGAGGCGGAGCCTCAGCCAGCAATCCGCAGGGGAGCCAGTGACAGATCCTCACTGAAAAACAAAAGTGCACCTTATAGTCCAGTGCACCTTATACAGTAATTTCACAAATACAAGCCGCACTGAGTATAAGCCGCATCTCTCGGTGTTGGCAAATATTTCGTTCTTTGTCCATAAATAAGCCGCACCTGAGTATAAGCCGCTCTGTCGTTCACAGCGACCCCCGTGCAACAAAGTTGCCAATTAGTACAGAACCATGACAGGGCAGGGTTTACTGGCTCGGCTCGGGCTGTGCAGACTCGACCCGCTCGGGCTGCTGATGGGGCCAGGGTGGCCCAGCTCGGTGGGGCCGCTCGGCGGGGCCACTCGAGGCCGGCCACCGCCTCTGGGGCTCACTCGCCCTGGCCCAGCGCTGCCCTGTGGTGGCAGGCAGGGACGGAACCCTCCCCGCTCCCGCGGAGGCGAGCGGGGACGGAGCCCCCCGCCTCCTCCCCGAGCCACGGCAATGGTGGCACGGGCCCCCGCCGCCTCCCCGAACCGCGGCAATGGTGGCACGGAGCCCCTGCCGCCTCCCTGAACCGCAGCAATGGCGGCACGGGACCCCCGCCTTCCCCCTGGGTCGCGGCAATGGCAGCACGGGGCCCCCCTGTCCTCTCCCCCGGCTGCGGCAGAGGAGGGAAGGAGAGAGCTCTCCCTCCTCTCTCCTCACCCCCCATGCTGCCTGCAGAGAGCCAGGCTCCACCCGCGGCACAACACAGTAACAATTTGTAACAATCGCGAAATGCCGGCTTTTACTGGCAGCTGCTCGGCTCGGCACCCTGGCTGGCACTTCTGAGGTTTAAATGTCAGAAAATTATTCACATATTAGCCGCTCCTGAGTATAAGCCGCATTTCCGGTTTGGGAGTAAAATCTTAGTCAAAATGGTGCGGCTTGTATTCGTGAAATTACTGTATATTGGCAAAAGTTCAGAAATTTGCCGACACCCGGGAGTGCACCTTATAATCCAGTGTGCCTTATAGCCGTGAAATTACTGTACTTGTTATAAATTTTTTGTCATTAGTCTGTGGTTTTTTGCTTGTGATTCAGACAGTGTGGGCTAGTTTTGATTGCTGATGGTTGCATGGTGCTTAGATTGTCCTGACAATAAACATGATAACATAGCAAAAGCATAAAAGTGTGTTTATTTTCTTCAATGGTACCAGTTGGCATAATAAAAATATCATCTTTCTTTGTAACCTTACCTGTCATATAAAAATGTGCCTGGCGTTTTAGAGGGCTGGAACACATCTCCTATGAGGACAGGATGGAAGAGAGAGCCAGGGGTGTTCAGCCTGGAGAAGAGAAGGATCCAGGGAGACCTTAGACCCCCTCCCAGGGCCTGAAGGGGCTCCAAAAGAGCTGGAGGGGAACTTAGGAAAAGGGTCTGGAATGATAGGACACAGGGAATGGCTTCAAACTGCCAGAGGGCAGGGTTAGATGGGATATTGGGAAGAAATTATTTTCCCATGAGGGCAGTGAGGCCCTGGCACAGGTTGCCCAGAGAAGCTGTGACTGCCCCATCCCTGCATCTCTGGGTGGTGTCCAAGGCCAGGTTGGAGTTGGACAGAGCTTGGAGCAAGCTGGGATAGTGAAGGTGTCCCTGCCCGTGAACAGGGGGTAGAATTGGATGAGCTTTAGGGTCCTTTCCAACCTAAACCATTCTGGGCTTCTATGACTTCACAAAATACAGATCATATTGCTTTCTGGTGCTAGAGGTATTAAAGTCAAACAAAGGGAAAGCCCCAGTTTAGATCACCAAACATTAGAATATTTTAATTGGATAAATTAATGATAACCAAGATTCAGAGAAGCCATCAACTTTAGAGAGACAACACAAGGTGATATTTAAGCTTCTTGCATCCATTTCCTTAGCTGCCATTGAAGGGAATGGAGAAATGCAGCAGTGGGCTTTCATCTCTGGCACAGCCACATCTGTCCTGGAGTGATTCCTTGGAGTGTATTGGCTACAGATTTATCCAAAAGGGAACTGGAGTTGTGAATTGCTGTAGATTTCCAGCTAAGCCAACCAGGAAGCTGCATTACTGTGTGGCACAGGCTCCCTGTAGAGACACTATGGAATTAGAAGACCATTGAAATTCGGGAGATTGCCTGGTTGCTGACTCCAACAGGTGTAAAGAAGCTTTTTAATAGAGAATCCTGGTTAACAAAACACAGTCTGTGAGTTTAGAAGCTTTTCTGTAAAAGAAATACTCTGTTTTCAATATAAAAGTTTTTGTAAACAATTTATATTCCAAGTTACAAGAGAATATTTTGTTGGTTTTTCCTTTAGGATTACAAAAGTAATGGAGACAAGCACCATTTGATATTTACCACCCTAAAGGTACCGCTCACTGGAACCTGAAGATAATTAACTGGTGTAGTTCCAGTTCTGACATTTTAATACAACTTCCTTATCTACACAGTGGTGTTTGTTAGGTCTGTTTGCAGTGATTCCCATCTTTTTATTGAAATTCTTTATGAGTTTTTAAGTAACACTTTCTATGGTAGGTTCATACATACAAGATTTCAAATTAGTAGCTTTAAGAGACAGAGACAGTTTTGTTTTGTTTGTTACTGCCAGAGCAATGCATTAAGTGTATGATCTGTGGTAAAAAATGCACCAACAATTAAACAACTGGTATTTCCTCAGAGTTCTAAAGCTGAACTATAAGCCTGCAGGATAGAAAACATACCATGTTACTCTTGTAAAACTGTCAAACTATAAGTGCCTAAGAGACTACAAAGGATTTTCAGTTTCTTTCAAAGCGTCTTTGGAGAGGTCAGGAAAGCAGTTATCTAATGTATCAATGTTGAGTACACATTGTATTTTTTATTATGTTATGTTTAATTACAGTAATTTCACGACTATAAGGCGCACCCTTTTGACTAAAATTTTTCCCCGAACCCGGAAGTGCGCCTTATAGTCCGGTGCGCCTTATCTGATCTACAAAGTTGTGAAATTTGCCAAACTGGAAGTGTGAGCCACAATGAGGGGGCGGTGCCGCGGGAACGCCGAGTTGCGAGGGGGGGCGGGAGCAGGCGGCTGCAGCCAGCAGGAGCCACGCAGAGAGGGAGGGGGCGCCGGCCCCGACCCGGGCGGAACAAGAAAGCCGGGCGGCGCCACCCTGGGCAGGGGGGAACGAGAAACCGGGCAGTGCTGGCCCCAGCCCGGGCGTGGGGGAAATGAGAAGCCGGGCGGCCCCGGCCCGGTTGCGGGGGGAACGAGAAGTGTGAGCCCGCAACAGCCCCAAGCTGAGCAGAGCCCGCCCGGCGGCGGCATCGGGGCAGCGGTGGCGTGACACGGGCAACCAGGGGAGAGTGGCGGCAGTGCGACCCCTGGGGCCGGGGGAAATCGACGGTGGCGCAGCCGCTGCAGCCGCGGGAGGAACGAGAAGCCGGGCCGCGCCGGGTGGGGGAGGGACGAGAAGCCCGGCGGTGCCGGGCAGGGGAGGGACCAGAAGCCCGGCGGCGCCAGGCACTGGAGGAACCAGAGCCCGGCGGCGCCGGGTGGGGGAGGAACCAGAAGCCGGGCAGTGCCGGGCGGGGGAGGGAACGAGAAGCCCAGTGGTGCTGGGCAGGGGAGGGACCAGAAGCCCGGCGGCGCCGGGCACTGGAGGAACCAGAAGCCCGGCGGCGCCGGGCGGGGGAGGAACCAGAAGCCGGGCAGTGCCGGGGCGGGGGGAGGGACGAGAAGCCCAGTGGTGCTGGGCGGGGGAGGAACCAGAAGCCGGGCAGTGCCGGGCGGGGGAGGGACGAGAAGCCCAGCGGTGCCGGGCACTGGAGGAACCAGAAGCCCGGCAGCGCCAGGCACTGGAGGAACCAGAAACCCGGCGGTGCTGGGCAGGGGAGGAACCAGAAGCCGGGCAGTGCCGGGCGGGGGAGGGACGAGAAGCCCAGCGGTGCCGGGCAGGGGAGGAACCAGAAGCCGGGCGGTGCTGGGCGCTGGAGGAACCAGAAGCCCGGCGGCGCCGGGGCGGGGGAGGGACGAGAAGCCCGGTGGTGCCGGGCAGGGGAGGAACCAGAAGCCGGGCAGTGCCGGGCGGGGGAGAGACAAGAAGCCCGGCGGTGCCGGGCAGGGAGGAACTAGAAGCCGGGCAGTGCCGGGCGGGGGAGGGATGAGAAGCCCGGGCAAGGGCGGAACCAGAAGCCCGGTGGTGCCGGGTGGGGGAGGGACGAGGAGCCCGGTGGTGCCGGGCGCGGGGAGGGACGAGAAACCCAGTGGTGCCCGGGCAGGGGAGGAACCAGAAGCCGGGCAGTGCCGGGCGGGGGAGGGATGAGAAGCCCGGGCGAGGGCGGAACCAGAAACCGGGCAGTGCCGGGCGGGGAGGGACCAGAAGCCCGGCGGCGCCAGGCACTGGAGGAACCAGAAGCCCGGCGGCACCGGGCGAGGGAAGAACCAGAAGCCGGGCAGTGCCGGGCGGGGGAGGAACCAGAAGCCGGGCAGTGCCGGGCACAGGCGGAACGGAACGCCGGGCAGAATGCGAAGGCAGCTGGCGCCAGGGTGGAATGAGAAGCTGGCCGGCGCCAGTCCTGGCCCGGGCGCAGGAGGAAGAAGAAGTCGAGCTGTGCCAACCAGCGCCGGGTGGGAGTGCCTGGGCCCGTGGCAGCTGCAGCCGCTGGGCAGGGGAAGCCAGGACCCGCGGCTGCGCAGTGGGAGCCAGGAGCCCCACCAGCCAGGGGCGGGTCAGAGTGCCGGGACACACAGCACTGGGAGGGCACCTGGGGTTGCATTTAAAGGCTACACCAATCTGTGAAAAAATGTTTGCAAACTGAGCCCCTGCCAGTAATTTTTTACTTTGTTGCATGCAGCGCAGCTCCTCGCTGCAAAAAAAAAAAGCACGAGCCGTGAGCCAAACCGCGAGGTGGGGCGGTGCCACGGGAGCGCCGAGCTGCGAGGGGGGGCGGGAGCAGTTGCCGTGCGGGTTGGGCGGCACTGCCCAGTCCCCGGCCAGCAACAGCCACATACGAAGAGAGGGAGTGGGCAGTGCCCGCACTGCCCCGAGCCACGCACAGTCCTGAGCCGCCCTGAACCACAGCACCCCGAAATGTGAGCCATGGCCGCCCCGAACTGCGGCGACCGCGAGCCACTGCTGCCCCAAGCCCCGCCTCGCCAACCAGGGGCGGGCGGGAGTGTCGGGCCCTGCACACGGGGAGGGCGCTTGGGACTGCGTTTAAAGGCTAACACCAGTCTGTTAAAATGTTTCCAATCTAAGCACATGCCAGTAAACTCCACCACGGCAGGATTCCGTTACTAATTCGTTACTTTGTTGCGCGCAACACGGATCTTCGCGCAAAAAAAAAGTGCGCCTTATATTCCGGTGCACCTTATCTGATCTACAAAGTTGCGAATTTTGCTGACTCCTGGGGGGTGCGCCTTATAGTCTGGTGCGCCTTATGGTTGTGAAATTACTGTATACTGTTAATGGGTTAAAGTGTCAGGATTTTTCTCTTTTTTTTTGGCAGGGATTCTTCTCAAGAGAGTGTCATCAAACGAGATATCCATCGTACATATCCAGCACATGATTATTTTAAGGATACAGAAGGAGATGGTCAGGAATCTCTATACAAAATCTGTAAGGTACAGTCAGTACTCTGAATTTTAAAATATGTTCCATATTTGTGTGACTTTCTTTTGCCCTGATAACCCTGTTCTGGTCCAAGTTGTTAATCATAAGATTTTAAAGCTTTGTTTAGAATGTATGTGGAGATTTGGTGTTTCTTCATTACCTTTTAGAACCTTGCATTTGGTACGTCCTAAGGTGCAGGTGAGAAGAGGCTCAAGCTGGCCTTGCTGAGGTGATGAGAGCTCCTTTTCACAGGGAGTGGTGTAGGAGAACCTCTTTTGCTGTGAGGTGGAGGATTTGCAGAGGAAGAAAAAACAAACCCTCAGAGCAAGCTCTGCTGTGAGGTTAAAACAAGAATGTCTGTAGATAATTACCTGGAGAACAAGTTTGCTGACCATTCCACAAGCAGTGTATGAGCACAGCTTTTCAGTTAGAGCTGCCAGATCACCTCCAATGAAAAACACTCTCAAGTTTTCCAATTTGCACATGGGAAAGTTGAGGTGCTAAAAATCATACAGACAGACTTCTGTTGTTTGAGAGAGATCCAGAAAGTAAAATATTGCAGCCAAGCAGGTACTTTTCTGCCTGCCAGTTGTAGATTTTGCTGTGGTTTTGGCAGATAGTTTTTGTTTCACTTTTTTTCCTAAAATTAATGAAATTCATGTAGAATATTCTGTAGCATATTATATAATGTAGAATTAATTCTGTTCATGTGGAATGAATGATTGTCATAGACAAAGCATTTCCCTTTCCCCCCTTCTTCCTTGTTGCTGTTTCCACCTCCTGCTGATTGCTAGAAATTATGAAGTTGTCATAGCAGGCAGAAAAAAAAGCGTTCAGCTTTTGAGGTATAATCATACATACTTCTGTTTCTCCAGATAAATTCTGTGCTGATACAAACTCCTATTCAAATAGAATTTGGATGACTGTTAAATACAACAGCTTAGTTACTGGAGTTCAGTATTGTCAGTAATTCGCATTAAAAAGTACAAAATTAGGGAACAGAGAGAACTTAGAACCAATCAGTGGTAGTGATTTCTCTCTAGTCTTGGAGGGCTAGGGGGCTATGGGAAACAACTCCTGTGCAGTCTATGAAAAAGAATAACAATGTAGGTAATTGTGGGCTTGCCACTTTGATATCAGTTAAGTGAAAAATGGTGGAATAATTCAGTTTTTCAAGAATTAATGTGAGAAGTATGTTATAATGAAGGCCTAAGTGTTTTAATGAAAATAGATCATGACAAGCTAACACAAAAACCCAGAAATACAGGTTTCGTTGGAGAAGGTGTTCTGATGGAAATTTTGTAGCTCCTGTAGCCTGCTACACTAAGAATGTATAAATGCTGGACGAGTTAGAGCATGAACAAGATACACATTAAGGTGTTAAAGACTGGCCAGCAGGTTCCTAAACAGGCACTGAATAAATGGATTTCAAAGTATTATAAATATCCCTTGTTCATTCCATGTACTCTGATAAGTCACCTGAAAGAAACCAGAAAGTCCTTTCTCATGAAGATGTCTTGGTGACACAGAGAAAAAGGGGATGGTAAATAATGAGGTGTAAAGGATGTGGAGATGGATGAACCTTGTGTAGGTACAGTTCAACTTGAGCAACTCAGTGTTTTGCAGCTACTGCAGCTGCTGTTAGTTACAGTGTCCAGAATTAAAGGCAAATATTCTACATTGGAATCTGAAGTTCTGTGAGAGTGATGAAAGAATTTGGGAGCGTTCTTAGAAAAGAAAAATTCTTCTTATCAAGGTGTATCTCAGTCTAGTTTGTTTATAAAGAACAAATAAAGGAGTGAATCTGTCTGAACTGAAAGCAACTTAGATGAATTATCTGTCCAGCAGGCAGCTTCAGAGATGCACAGATCTCAGACCTTCCTGCATTGTTTCCTTTCTGTAGAATTCGTGTTTTCTAAATCTGGGAGCTTTCCTTGCTCTCAAGGCCTCTACTGCTCCTGCAGAGAATGTTGCTGTAGCTGTTAGTTCTCTTTGTTTGACGGATCTTGAAACTCAGAAGTGGTGAATCCTTGACAAGAGAAAGTCAGGGAAAAAACGCCCGGAGACCTGTATAGATTAACAAGGTGCTCCTGGACAAACTCAAATGCAGAAGGAAGCCTACAGAGGGTGGAAGCAAGGGCAGGTAATCTGGTAGGAATACAGAGAAATTGTCCAATTAGACAGGGATCAGGTTTGAGAAACTAAAGCCCTAATAGAATTAAATCTGGCCATGGATGTGAATGATAATTACAGTAATTTCATGACTATAAGGCGCACCCTTTTGACTAAAATTTTGATCGAAACTCGGACATGCGCCTTATAGTCCGGTGCACCTTATATATGGACGAAGTTCAGAAATTTGCCAACCCAGAAGTGTGAACCGCGAGCAGAGCCGCATGCCGCAAGAACCTCCCACCGAGCTGTTACTAATTCCTTATTTTGTTGCGTGCGGATCTTCGCTGCAAAACAAAAGTGCGCCTTATAGTCCGGTGCGCCTTATATATGGACCAAGTTTGGAAATTTGCTGACACCCGGAAGTGCGCCTTATAATCTGGTGCGCCTTATAGTTTTGAAATTACTGTAATAATCTCTGTTGAAAGTAATAATGGGGCAGCTTTGTATTACTTAGAATAACTTTTACCAGAGGTGCTGGGTACTTTGACCCTTTTTATAATGTGTAAACAAGAAGTTTGAAGAATGGGATTATTGAATGTGGCTGGCAAGAGTCTGTCCTCAAATGAGAGGGCAGAAAGTTGAAGACCATTTTCTTGATTCTCCACTGAAGTGAGAGAGGATCTGAGCTGTCAGATAAAAAGGAAAATCACTAAAAGCTCACTGCTTCATTTTAACAGGTCTACCAGGTTTTTTCCCAACTCTTTTATCTCCTCTTCAGAACAGTAGGAAATCAGCAAAGATGGAAACATTTTCTGTTGCAGAACATTTATGTGACAAAGTACCTAAAAATAAACTTAGGACTGACAGTGGTGATAAGGAATGAAAAGAGTTTCTAGACTGGAGATTTCACTTGAGGACAGCACTTAAGTTAGATTTTCACAGAGCAAATTTTGAGGATTCTTTGGGAAAACTGCTGCCTCTTGCCTGCTTTCTGTTTAAATACTCTGCAAATTCTAGCTCTGTTTAAAGAGCTCACCTCAGTGTTACAATGCATAACTGAATAGTGCTGTGCCTGTTTCTATGCTCTTTACATACTTACAGCTTGATGCTCCAGGGAATCAGAGCACCTGGCAGAATTAATCCTCTCAGTTCTCTGGAGTGTGTGCAGTGTAGAATTTAACACAAGATGTGCTTTCCCTAATTTTCTGATTGAAGTAACTCCTATTCAGCAACCAACCATTGTGACTTTAATGGCGAAAAGGAATATGGTGCAGGAAGATTGATCAGGTGAGCTCAGTTGGTGCTCAGATTGAGCAGAATGGGAAAACAGATACTATGTTTTTCAGAAAATGGTTGAATTGCTTCTCCAAGATGCAGAGTTGGTGTTAGTTTGTATCGGGACATATTTCGTTACTAAATACTCATCCCTTTGTGGATCATTTATAGTTTTTTTTCCTAATCCCACTCTCACTTGCCTGAAGGTTTTAGGTGCAGGATCAGAGTGGTCGCTGGTTTGCTGTAGACCAAACACTGCATTTTAGTTGTTGTAATGTCTGGTTTTTGGTACCCACATTAGCAGACAGAATAACAAAGTGCTTTCTAGCAATGCTAACACTGAGTGGGACCTGTTATGGGGTGTTTTAGCTTTTATTACTGTACATTGGAATATGAAAATATCTTTGAGTTGCTCTTCTGTAACCAGTAGCTTCTATGCCCGTGATAACCTGTGAATGATGGGTTATGCTTCAGCAGAGCTGCTGCTTAATGCTGGCCTGTAAGCTGAAAGTCTAATTTTCATAGGTTTTTTACATTTTCATTTCCATTTCATTGCAGCATTCCTTTTCAGATAGTCACCTCACTGTTAATGTATTCTTCCACATTTTTCAATCCTTAGTATCTCCTTAGATTTACAAATGGGAAGTTTCAGTGTTTGTTCAAGTGTAATTATTTGTCAAAGAGCAGATCTCTTTTGTCCCTGCAGAAATCTATTTACCAATTTTCAGATAAAAACAATCAGTTACAAATTATTTTTTATCTATTTTTAGTTTTTTATTTTCTTTGCTTCTAGATTGAAGGAGCAGTGCTAGTAAATATTGTGTAGTTTCATTGAAATGATTTTTCGTGTTACCTTGTCTTCTTCCCTTTACATTTTAATAAGGATCCTTCTCTATGCATCTGTGCTCAGCAGCGCTATTCTTACATATGGGATTTTTGCTGAGCTTGTACCAGTGGATAGGTCATCTCTGGAATCCTGAATAATGGGAATAGTCTGTTTGGGGTCCTGCCTGATGGAAGGTGAAGGTTTCTTCTTTCTCTCAGCTGTCCCAGCTCTGGCAGAGGCATATTGTGTAACAGCCAAGTGCCTCTTCATGATACTCCATAAATGTATAACTAATGTCTAGAAATACGGTTTTCAGTTAATGCAGAAATTCCTTCTATAATGTGATACATACTCAGTGCTGCACCCATAGGAATATTATTACATGCAGACTGTTAGTCTTATAATAAATTTAGGTATGGAGTTTTAAATTTTAGTGTTAGTAAAATTATTTAGTGACTGAGCATATAATAAAATACCTTGTTGGGTGAAAAGTCTGCATCGAAGTATGGATGTTTTCCTGAGACAGTCTGAGTTTCAGACACCATGCAAGTCTTTAAAGTCTCCTAAAGCAGACTTCAGCACAAAGCTATGTCTGTATTAAACACTGAGTAGCTTCCCTTGGTCATTTCATAGAGATCATAGAGAGGCATAACCTTTTCTCTTCCTTATTTAAATCTGCTGGCACTCATGGACAGAAGTTACAGAAATCCCAAACTGAGATTTGTCCTAGTTTGGAGGACAGGTGTCTGCTAAGAAAGGCAGGAGCCTCTCTTTGAAATGGAGAATGTAAACCCCTGCCCTCCCAATTATTATAATTTTGAAATCAAGGGACTCTCAGGCAAAGATGTGGTTATTAGGAATAACAGTTCTTTACTAGGGAAATTAAAATAGAAATACAGTACTACAAAGAAACAAACCCCAAGCCCTGACAAAGTCAGAGTACAACCTGACACCCCGTCAGGCAGGGTGTTGGTAGCAGTCTCATTAAATGGTGACTGTAGTCCTTTGTAGATGTGATTCAGTTGAAGCAGTGGTTCTGTAGAAGGTGCAGTTTCCTTCCGGAGGTCCAGTGGTTATGTGGAGGAGTCTCGTTTCCCTTTGGAGTCCAGTGGAGAAAGGGCTCCCTTAGTGCTCCAAAACCTCTGTTTTATCTTGGTAAGAAATGTTGGGCTCTTCCCCCTGGCTGGAGCATCTTCCAATGGCATGAAGTAAGTTTGTCAGTCACACAGTGGGACTCAATGGCAATTAGCAGAAAATGACTCTCTGGAGGAAGGATGAGTTGTGAAAAAAATAAAGAGCAATGCCCCGCCTGGTTTCAATGGATGGCTCATTAGCAGAATATCTTCCGTGGAGATAAGGATCACTGCCCCCACCCTCAACAGATGGTGATAGAATAGATACCTTTTATCACATTCTGTACTGTAACCCAAGACAGGTTTTAAGTTCAGCCATCTTTCCCTTTGTCTTGTATATATTATATACTTGGAATTTCTCTGTCTACAGAAGAGTCTGATCATGGGAGGTTTTTCTTTCTTTATTATTTTGGAGAAGAATTTCTACCTGGCCCTGGATTCTTGGTTCCCTTTCACAAGGTGCAGGTGGTTCTCTGTCATTGACTTTAAGAAGACTCTGCTTCTATAGAATTCAGTTTCTAATGATGATGTGCTAATAACTGCATACATTCTCTTCAGAATACAGATAGCTAGTAAAAAGATGTCCCAATTCTGTGAGACCTTCATTTAGTTAAAATGAATGAAAATAGGCTTCAAGTCAGAACCTTCATTAAATCCCATTTATGAGACACAGAATATTTAAAATCTCAGTTAACTGGGGAATTGTAATTGGAAGTTCCTCAAGACCTAAAAAGTATAGTAAGGTAAAAACTGTGACATGTTGCAGGTTGTCATGGGAGAAATCCCATTCTCTTGAAATGCAGAGTTACAATGATTGCAATGGAAATAGGGAATTTGGAATTTTGCCTTGTTGTTACATTCGTGTGGAAAATGAAAGTTTCTTAGAGTCATAAATCTTAAATAGTTAATCTTAGATCGTTAGTTAATGATAAAATATTATGGTGGTATTTTTAAGATTACAGTAATTTCACGAATACAAGCCGCACCAATTTGACTAAGATTTTGCTCCTAAACCGGAAATGCGGCTAATAATCAGGAGCGGCTAATACAACCTCAGAAGTGCCTGCCAGAGTGCTGAGCCGAGCAGCTGCAAAGTCGGCATTTTGCGATTGTTACAAATCGCTACTCTGTTGCACCGCGGGTGGAGCCTGGCTCCCTGTAGGCAGCACGGGGGGCGGGGAGAGAGGCAGGAGAACTCTCTTTCCTCCTCTGCCACAGCCCAGGGGAGAGACGGGGGGGGCCCGGCGCCGCCATTGCTGCGGCCCGGGGAGGAGAGGGGGGACCCGGGCCGCCCCTACCGCGGCCCGGGGAGGGGGGGGGGACCCAGGCCGCCCCTACAGCGGCCCGGGGAGGCGGGGGGGAAGCCCGCGCCGCCATTGCTGCGGCCCGAGGAGGGGGGGGGAAGCCCGCGCCGCCATTGCTGCGGCCCGGGGGAGGGGGGGGGAGGCCCGCGCCGCCATTGCTGCGGCCCGGGGAGGGGGGGGGAAGCCCGCGCCGCCATTGCTGCGGCTCGGGGAGCTGACGGGAGCCCCGCGCAGCCATTGCCGCGGCTCGGGGAGCCGACGGGGTGCTTTGTCCCCGCCCGCCGCCGCCGCGGCAGGAGCGGGGAAACTCCGTCCCTGCCCGCCGCCGGCGCCACGGGCGCGGGAAAGCTCCGTCCCCGCCCGCCGCCGCTGCCATAGGAGCGGGGGAAGCTCCGTCCCTGCCTGCCACCGCGGGGCAGCGCCGACCCGGGGTGACCGAGCCCAGGGGCAGTGGCGGCCGGCCCCGAGCTGCAGCACTGTGCTGGGCCACCTGGCCCCGTCAGCGGCCCCTAGCGGGCCGAGCCTGCACAGCCTTAGCTCAACCAGTAAACCCCGCCCTCCCGCGGTTCTGTTACTAATTGCACGCGGGTCCTCGCTGCGAACGACAAAGCGGCTTATATTCGGTTGCGGCTTATCTATGGACAAAAACCAAAATGTTTGCCAACACCCAGTGATGCGGCTTATATTCAGTGCGGCTTGTATTCGTGAATTTACTGTATTCTGGTTATTTACATATTTCTGCACTATCAAATCGTATAGGTGCTTAAAAATAAAATAGTAGAATTGAAATTGTGATGTACCTTAAGATTCCGAAGTCTCTTTGCATTGGGTAGATGCAATGAAATCATGTAGATTTTAGAGGCTTCATTACAAACTAAATCTTTACTTGTCAGGATTAGGATATTTTGACTTAAGAGCAGAATCTTTGATCTAATTCTGATGCAGAACTGAAGTTTATGTCCAAGTATATGATGACAGCTGCTTGTCAAGATCAGATTTTGAGGAAAGACCTGGTGGAAATGAATTTCAAAAATATCCAGAAAATTTTTTTAAAAGTGGAAGAAGTGGATCAAGCAGTTAATTTTTTTCATTGTTTTTAGTTGCTTCAAAGGCATTTTAAGAATTGCAGTAATTCCACGACTGTAAGGCATACCGGATTATAAGACACACCTCCAGGAGACAGCAAATTTCCGAACTTTGTCCATATATAAGGCGCACCAGACTATAAGCCGTACTTTTTTTTTTGCAGCGAGGATCCGTGCGCAACAAAGTAACGGATTAGTTACAATCACGCCAGCCGTGCTGTCTTGTATTAAAATACAGGATGTGATCAACGTATCTATTCTATCGCTATATGTTGTGACCAGGCGGGGCAGTGATCCTTATCTCTGTGGGAGATACTCTGCTAATAGGCCATCCATTTGAACCAGTAGGGCATTGTTCTTTATCTTTGCACCCCCACCTCCTTCCTCCAGGGAGTTATCTTCTGCTAATGGCCCACTGAGTCCCACTGTGTGACTGATAAAATTACTTTATCCTATTGAGAGTTGCTTCAGACAGGCGGAAGAGCCTAGCCTTTCTTACCTAGATAAAAATTAAAAGTCTGGGAGACCAAGTCCCCCTCTTTTCCCTGGACTCCAGAGGAAGACTGGACTTTTTTTCCATATCATCGCTGGACCTTTGGAGGGAGGTTGCACCCTTCTACAAGACCACTGATTCAACTGAGCCACATCTGTCACTGCAGGAGGACTGTAGCCACCATTTAATGGGACTGCTACCAGCACCCTGACTGACGAGTGTCACCCTGATGGGGTGTCAGGTTGTGCTCTGACTTTGTGTCTTAGTTTGAGGACAGACGTCTGCTGAGAAAGGCAGGACCCTCTCTTTGAAATGGAGACTGTAAACTCCCTCCTTCCAAATTATTATAATTTTGAAATCAAGGTGCTCTCTGGTAAAGATATGGGAATTAGGAGTAACAGTTCTTTGCTAGGGAATTTAAAATAGAAATACAGTACCACAAAGAAACAAACTCCAAACCCTGACAAAGTCAGAGTACAACCTGACACACTGTCAGGCAGGGTGTTGGTAGCAGTTTGATTAAATAGTGGCTGCAGTCTTCTTGCAGTGACAGATGTGGTTTAGTTGAAGCAGTGGTTCTGTAGAAGGTGCAGTTTCCTTCCAGAGGTCTAGCAGTGATGTGGAGAAATCTCTTTTTTTTCTAGAGTCCAGTAGAGAAAGGGCTACTTGGTGTCCCAGAATTTCAGTTTTTAACTAGGTAAGAAAAGCTTGGCTCTCCCCCCTGGCTGAAGCAACTCTCAATGGGATAAAGTAATTTTATCAGTCCCACAGTGGGACTCAGTGGGCAATTAGCAGAAGATAACTCCCTGAAGGAAGGATGGGGGGTGCAAAGATAAAGAACAATGGCCTACTAGTTCAAATGGGTGGCCCATTAGCAGAGTATCTCCCACAGAGATAAAGATCACTGCCCCACCTTGTCACAACAGATAGTAATAGAATAGATACTTTGATCACATCCTTGATTGTAACCCAAGACACTTTGTCAGTGTTTGGGGTTTGATTCTTTGTAGCGGCTCCCAGCTTGATCTTCCAGGTTGGCAAATTTCCAAACTTTGTACATATATAAGGTGCTCCGGAGTATAAGGCGCACTTCCGGGTTCAGACCAAAATTTTAGTCAAAAGGGTGCTCCTTATAGTCGTGAAATTACTGTACATGTTTTTACTGGGGCCCTTTGATATTTTTCTCCTCTATAGGCAGTGTCCATTAATTAAGTTCAGATTTTTATTTAAACCAAATTATTAAATACTTGCTGATTTGTAGTTCTTGGGATCGATCTTTTTAGAAAAGTTTCAGCTTTTTCATCTCTTCTGTTTTAATTAGGCAATTAGTGGTTTATCAGTTTACTTCTCAAACTTTTTGAATGAATACTGTCTTTTTTCAATAAATTTTTCAGTAATTTTATTCCCCTTGTTTTATGATCATTTTTGATATTCTGTTGGACACAGATCCTTCAACACATCCCCTGTTGGAAATTATTCCAGCAGGTTGACAAATACTGTGATTCTTTTGTAATAAAACAAATAAAAACAATAAAACAAATAAAACAAATGCAGAGAAAGTTCATGGGGATTTTCTGCTGGAGATTAAATACAGCTTTCTTACATTGATCATATATTTTCCAAGCAGAGGCTTTGCCTTGCTGCTCTGAATGTTTTTGAAATGGATTTATTACAAGCTCAAATGTGTTTAGGATGTTGATTATGAGAAACTTTGTCTTCATATTTTTGTTTTTAACTGCAGAGTGAGGATTTTTTTTTGTGCCCTTCTTGTTTTCCCTCTTTTGCTACAACTTCAACTTCTTTCAGAATCTCATAAGAAATATGTTTTTATTTCTTACAACTTTCTGTACTTTTCAATCTATGTCAGTTTTGGAAGCAGTTTGTTTTCTCCAATGTGTTAGTTTCTCAATACTTAGTTTAAAATAATTTCTTTGGATTAATTTATTGCTATTTTCAGCAAATTACTCACTATAATACTTCTCACAACAGAGAACCCCCAGGCATTGATAAGTTGATGGTAATTTTCCAGCCTGGATTTTTTAAAGTACAGTAATTTCCCACATATAAGGCGCACCCTTTTGACTAAAATTTTGGTCTGAACCCGGAAGTGCGCCTTATACTCCGGAGCGCCTTATATATGTACAAAGTTCGGAAATTTGCCAACCTGGAAGTGCGAGCTGCTAGGGGTGGCAGCCCCGCGGGAGCGCCGAGCCACAAGGTGGGGCGGCACCACGGGAGCACTGAGCCGTGAGGGGGTGCGGCCCCTTTGGAGTGCCGAACCACGAGGGGGGGCGGCGCTGTGGGAGCACCAAGCCATGAACCATGGCCATGCCACAGGTGCACCGAACCATGAGCCGCGGCAGCGCTGCGGGAGCCGAGCAAGCCGAGCCGAGCCAAACCACTCCAGCCACGCCCGCCGGCGCTGGGGGTGGGTGGGAGTGCCGGCGCCCACGGCACGGGGAGGGCCCCTAGGGCTGCATTTAAAGACTACGCCAATCTGTGAAAAATGTTTGCAAATTGAGCACCTGCCAGTAAACCCCGCGATCATGTGATTCCGTTACTAAATCGTTACTTTGTTGTGCATCTGTTTCTAAGTGGAGCTGACTTACCAAAACCAGGAATCATTTAGGAAAGCTACAGAGACAAGATGTTAGGAATCTGTAAACTGACACATCTGGGGAGGAAATCGATAAAGACTCAGTGAATGATTCTAGTTAGTCATAGAAAATATTAATTTAAGCATCTAAAGTAATTTCTGTGAATTTAGTACTTAGTAGATAATTAACTTCTTTATAGAGACCATCCTTTTTTTCCCAATTAAATTTTGTATCTGCCATTGTACACTCTAGATTGTGATGATTCATTAAACATTTTCCAGTTATTTCTGTGACTTATTGAATTTTCTTGTCGACTGAAACTGAGCAATGGGCTGAGATTATTTTCACTCAACTCCTAACTAATCCCATCTAACAGCTTTCAAAAGACTGGTGAGCAGTACAAAGGGCAGAGAGCTTCAAGTCCCAGGTCAGCTTTTCCCAAAGGAAATGTATAGCTGAATTGTTCAGAAACAGTGACCTTTAAAGGAATACTCAGCCTGCACTTACAAAAATCCTGTTTTTCAGAGTCATTTCAGAATTCCTCACAAATACTACATTCTCCCCATCAGATCGAAAAGTGGATCTTCTCATCCTTGTGGCTCCTTTGCTTTGGTTTTCCCTGGCTGTGGCCTCAGTACATTGCTTATTCTCTCAGGATTTCTCTGATGTCAGTCATGCTGCTGCTGCTTAGACTTTCTCAAGTTTCCACAGATTTTTAACGTCCTCTGACAGCTCTTTAAAAACAGTATCTGTCTTCTCATCTTGGAAAAATAAAGGAAAGGTTAGGTATTTTAGTTTGGGGATTTTTTAAGAGTAAGAAAAAGCATGTCTGTAATACCATAGGAAAGTAAGTCTTGTTAATTCTTCAGCATAACAAGGGCATGGAAAAATTATTTCTGATGAAATCTTCAGATGAGAGTAGTTCTCAGCAGTTTTCTAACCTTAAGTCCTGTACTTGCATAATGTCAGAACTTGTTTTTCCAAAAAGAAACATTCACTTTCCCCACAGCTCAAACTACCCTGTTTTTTAACAAATATGTTACATTTGTTACATTGGTAAAGTTCTATCGTTACTCACCTGAACAGAATTATCCTTGATTTAGGTGAAGAGAAATTGCATCCATCTCTTTTCAGGCTGATTGAAAAATAAAAATAATAATTTAGAACTACAGCATCTGAGGGTTGAGAGTGACCCATGGGTGTTTGTAGAAAAGCCCTGAAAGAATGGGAGTGGTTACAGTTTTACCCCCTACATGATTTTAGTCTGAGTAGTAATACATAGAGAATCATGGAATGGTGTTTGCTGGAAGAGACATTAAAGTTTATCCCATTCCACCCGCTGCCATGGGCAGGGACACCTTCCACTGTTCCAGGCTGCTCCAAGCCCCATCCAGCCTGGCCTTGGACACTGCCAGAGATGCAGGGGCAGCCACGGCTTCTCTGGGCACCCTGTGCCAGGGCCTCACCACCCTCACAGGGAGGAATTTCTTCCCAATACAGTAAATTCACGAATACAAGCCGCACTGAGTATAAGCCGCATCTCTGGGTGTTGGTAAATATTTCGTTTTTTGTCCATAAATAAGCCGCACCTGAATATAAGCCGCTCTGTCGTTCGCAACGAGGACCCGCGTGCAACAAAGTTGCCAAATAGTAACAGAATGGCGGCAGGGTGGGTTTTACTGGCTCAGCTCGGGCTGTGCAGGCTCGGCCCGCTAGGGGGGGCTGCTGATGGGGCCAGGTGGCCCAGTCCGGCGCTGCCGCTCGGCGGGGCCACTGGGGGCCAGCCGCTGCTGCCACTGGGCTCGATCACCACGGCCCGGCGCTGCCCTGTGGTGGCAGGCAGGGACGGAGCCCCCCGCCGCCTCCCCGAGCCGCGGCAGGGGTGGCCCGGGTCCCCCGCCGCCTCCACGGGCCGCGGCAATGGCGGCGCGGGGCCCCCCCGTCTCTCCCCCGGGCTGTGGTAGGGAGCTCTCCCGCCTCTCTCCCCGCCCCCCGTGCTGCCTGCAGGCAGCCAGGCTCCACCCGCGGTGCAAGAGAGTAGCAATTTGTAACAATTTGCAGCAGCTCGACTCGGCACTCTGGCTGGCACTTCTGAGGTTTTAAATGTCAGAAAATTATTCACATATTAGCCGCTCCTGAATATTGGCCGCATTTCCGGTTTAGGAGCAAAATCTTAGTCAAATTGGTGCGGCTTGTATTCATGAAATTACTGTACTCCATCTAACCCTGCCCTCTGTCCATAGGAAGCCACTTGTCCTGTCACTCCAGTTCCGGATAGAATGTATTTCTTCAACTTCCTTGTAGGCCCCTTCAGACACTGGAAGGAAGTGTCCTGAATAGCTCATTGATGAGAACACAGTTTGGTGATGCCTGTATGCATTTTAAATACAGTTTGACTTTTCTTTTTCTAGGCCTATTCTGTCTATGATGAAGACATTGGCTATTGCCAGGGACAGTCCTTCCTTGCAGCTGTGCTTCTACTTCATGTGAGTTTATTGCAAAATGAAAGCTTTGATATTTGAAACCAATGCAGGTGTAAAATCATGTAAAATCAGCTGTTTATCAAAATCAAGTTTGACAGATATTCACTGTTAATTATTTGCCTGTATTAATTTTCCTTTTTTTGATTTTTGCCGTAGAGAGTAATGGCCTCTATCTTCATGAATGTAGATTTCCTTTGTCTGGGAGAAATCTGTTAAATCCTCAAGTACTTCTGTGTGAAAACTTGAAACCGATTTGTTACATATCAATTTTTTTTTTAATTTAGTTGTCACCTAAGGGAACTCCCTTTGTGTTTATGAGGAATTTAACTCAGTGAGACATTCTCAGAGCAGCTCATCAAAGCATGTAGTCAATTCTTTGGGAGATTTTTTCTCCTAGGGATATTTTATAATATCTTCTGAGGGAAGGCTGATCTTTAACCTTGATGTTTTAGTCTGTAATCAAAAACTGCACAAAATTTGATCTGTGTCCTCCTTTATAAACACATGGGTATATGTCCAGAGATAGATAAATAAATACATAATTTTTATAGGTGCAAGATGCTTTACATCAAAGCAGCAGATTCAAATAGTGTATTTATTGAGAGAAAGTCTATCTGAATAAGCGACCCCAAAGCTCAACCACAATTCTTACTCAAGTTCTTGCCTGATTTTTCTCTCAGGTTTTAATTAGTAAATTATCAGTCAGGATTGAAATACCTTTTAAAGTGTGGGTTTGAGACAGCTGCTGGTGTCGTGTATGTTACACATCCACTTCCTAAGACATTTGGAAGTCAAATTCAGATTACAGTAGTTTCACGAATACAAGCCGCACGGATTATAAGCCGCACCCCCGGTGCCTCGACAATGTTGCTGTCTTTGTCAATAGATAAGCCGCACCCCGAATATTAGCCGCACTTTCGTTCGTCGCGAGAATCCGTGCGCAGCTTTCACAAATTGGCCAATTAGTAACAGGATCGCGGCATAGCGGGGTTTACTGGCTCGGGGTGGGGCCAGGAAGGCTCGACCCGCTCATGGTTGCCGACGGGGTCGGGTGGCCCAGCTCAGCGCCACGGCTCGGCGGGGCTGGCCGGGTGGTGCTGCCGCCGCCGCCGGGCTCGCTGGCCCCCCTCTCCCGTCAGCACCGCCCCGCTGCCGCGTTCGCTCGCCCGGCTGGCAGGGCTGCCGCCGCCGGGCTCGCCGCTCGCCCCGCTGCCGCTTTCGCTCGCCCCGCTGCCGCTTTCGCTCGCCCTGCGCCGCGCCTCGCGAGCGCCGCGCCCGCCCCGCGCCGCGCCCGCCCCGCCTCGCGGCGCTTTCGCGAGCGCCGCTTCTTTCGCGAGCGGCGCTTCTTTCGCGAGCGCCGCTTCGGCTCGCCGAGCGGCGCTTCTTTCGCGAGCGCCGCTTTCGCTCGCCGAGCGGTGCTTTCGCTCGCCCCGCCGGCAGGGCTGCCGCCGCCGCCACCAGGCTCGCCGGCCGCCCCCTCCCGTCTGCACCGCCGCCGCGTTTCCTCGCCCTGGCCGGCACTGCAGGCCCCCGCACCGCCGGGCTCCCCCACGCTGCTGGCCCCGATTCTGCTGGGCTTCCCCCGCTGCCAGGCAGCCCCACCCGCCGGCCTTCCTGCTTCTGCCATGCTCCCCTGCACTGCTAGCCCCAGTTCTCCCGGGCTCCCGCGCCATGCTGGCTCAGGCTCTGCCGCCCACCCCCCACACTGCTGGCCCCGCCTCTGCCAGGCTTTCCCACCTCTGCCGGGGCCAGCCGGGCTCCAGCTTGGCTTGGGGCTGCCGCGGGCTCTCACTTCCGTGTTGGCAGCTTTTAGAATTTTGTTAATAGATTAGCCGCCCCGGAATATTAGCCGCACTTCCGGGTTTCCACCAAAATTTTGGTCAAATTGGTGCGGCTTGTATTCGTGAAATTACTGTAGTTTAAGTTGTAATTCTTAGTGAGAGCTGTGATTCCTTCAAGTCTTGATACACAACGACAGTGTTGCAGAGAAGCTTTAGATCTTTTAAGAATAAACCTGAATTAGTCCCATTATTTCAGACCAACATATACTGTAAAATAGCTTATCTAATTTATTTTACAATTACCTTTTTTACCCAAAGCAGGATTTTGAAGTTCCACTGAAAAAAGGAGCCATTTTCAATACTAGAGTTGTTTAGAAATGTGTGGGTGTCACATTCTTAACTTTTGAGTAATACCTCAGCCTCTCTACCTCAGTTCTATGTTATCATTACTACAAAGAATCAACTCCTTTTTTAGTGTTTCTGGAGCTGGAAGAAGGTGCCCTGTACACTGGGAATGCTAAATGGAAATTACGCTCATTTTCATATGCCCTTCATAACATTTGGTTTCATAAGAGGATATTAAAGTGAAATGCTTAGAGAAGGGGGAAGCAAAGTGTCTCAATGAGCCTTTTGGTCAGGATACAATTATTTCTTCCCTTTACTTTGTCTGTGACTTTTATATGCTGCCAGTCAGGATCGTTCCATCCTGTTAAATTGTGATTAGGAGTTTTGAAATTCCTCAGAATTCGTCTTGGGTAAATCAAGCCCAGACTGATAGACATCAACCAATCTGGTAATACTTTGTGCTAACCAGTTACTTTCCTTCATGGTGTCTGAAAATGAAAATGAAACTGCCCATGGCCCATTATGGGCTGAGCATAAGATGAGCCCTGAAGTGAAATATCAAGAGCCTAAAATTCTCTTTGAAGAACATGCAGAGCTTTTAACTGTAGCCGATATTTGATAAGAAGCTGGCGGTAGGCCAAATGAGTGAATACACTAAAAGGTCAAGTGTTGTTCTTGATTCTCAGCAGTTGTTTTCATTTGTTACAATCTGGTGCTTCCAAAAGAAAGCACATTTTTTAATGTGATGGAAAGGTTGATTTGGATTCTGTTTGTGCCTGTCATTATTATGTTACCTGAAGGCACAGGGGAAGATGATGTGGAGGTTTAGTGACACAGGGCTTTCCACCAATTCAGCATTCAGTGGGCTCAAGCTAACAAATGGAAGTGTAGAGTGGCTCAGACAACTTGTGTTAGTACCACCTTCCAAACCACTGTTGGATGAGAAATTTTGGTCAGAATGAAACTGAGATTGTGGATGTAGGGTTTCTGAAAAAATCAGCATGTTAATAGATGGAGTTGTGGGAACCCCGACTTCAAAGTTTGATGTCCTGAGGTTTGGATGAAAGTAGATGAGCATTGTTCTCTCTAGATGTTGGTTGTACCTTAGTTCTCCTGAATTTTTCCCATTTAACCAAGTATCTCTCAGTAGACATCATAGTCATGAGTTGTTACCTTTCTGTTTTGTTTTCATTGGTTTTTTATTTTTAAATTGCTTTTGTGTGCCTGAGAATTGTGTACTAGTTATTCTCATACCTATTTGACAAAAGGAATACTGCTGACAGTTGTGCTGCTGTAGGGATGTAGACATACATGAACCTGTGATATAATCCCACATTTTCTTCAAAGAAGGCCTTACAGAGCCAAATCCAGGTGCTCATCAAGGAGAATAGTCCTACTGAGATTTTAGTTGGTTAATTTGGCATTCACAGTACTTGGCTGAACATTTTAATACATTCCTCATTCTGAATTCATTGTGCATAAGGTGTTTAAGTGTGTGTGTCTGCGTAAGGCATGTATGGCCTTAGCTCCGTTATTAACCTTGTTTTTGTGCATTTTTCCAAACAGATGCCAGAGGAGCAGGCATTCTGCGTATTTGTGAAAATAATGTATGACTATGGCTTGAGGGACCTCTACAGAAATAACTTCGAAGATCTCCATTGCAAATTTTTCCAACTGGAGAAGTTAATGCAGGTGGGGCCAGAGTAACAGATTCTCCTTTGATTTTTTTCATAAATGGAAATACTGGCATGAAGAAGAGATTAATGCTTTGCTTCCAAAAGTTGGTGGACAATAAAACCCCCTTTCCTTATAGAGGTGGGGTAAGGCAAAGCAAGGAAGTTTAATAGCTGAATACAAACATAATGAGTCAGATTTGTTTCTAGTTTCTTTTGTGTCTGATACACCACTTCTGCAGTTAATCTTTGTATCCAAACAGAGCAGGTATTTGCTCCCCACCTTTGCTTGCTCCCTCTCTTACTTCTGATGTTCCTTAGAGAGAATGTCTCTGTGCTATTGAGGCCAGTATATCATTTGGACTGCCTCCATCAGTGTCCTACTTTCCATGAATTGTGTGGGTGTTAAGAGGTCAGGAAATCAGGACATCCTGATGCTTATGAAATAGCAATCAAGTGTGGACCACTGGGCAGGTTTTACTGTCTCTTCAGAGACTGCTCTTTTTTCAGGTGGAATTACTTCATCAAGCAGTTTAGCATAACTGAAGGGCTGCAAATATTATACATTGTTATTCTGACTAATAAGGAGTTACTTACAGTTTGTTAAGCTCTGCCGTGTTCTGTTGGCACAGTGAAAAACTGCTTGCTGAAGTCAATTCTCACAGATAACCATAGGTACCTTTGTGGGGTATACTGAAACCAAACAAAACAGACTATTTTTAATTTAATGTCAAATTGTGCATATTTCGTATGTGATGGAGTGGAATTGCATACTAATTAATGTGATACTTCAGCATATGGTCTTCTCAATATTTACTTATGTCCACAAAAATTTTTGTTGACAAACAAACCAGATTTTGTTAACAAATATACTCTTAACAAAGACACTTTATTAAATGCTTGTGTCATCATGGTTCAGTAGGATTTTCTGTGCTTATTTTGTGTTGCTTGAATGTGCTCCTAGTTAGAGAAATGGTCTGATGGAGTTGTGTGCTCTGTTGCTTTCAAACTCTGCAAAGTGCTCTGGTTCCAGTAGCCATTGTTTTTTGTGGCAGAAGCATTTATAGCAAGACACAGCAAAAGAATAACTTAAAAATATACACCATGACGTAGATTGTACAACTGCTCTGCCTTTTGACAGCTGAAGATTCTGTAATTTCTCAGTGTAGTCTCAGTAAGTTTTAGTAAGATATTCACAGTGGATTCTATCACAGTATCAAAGAACACACTCTTTGATACTGTGATAGAATCCACTGTGGATATCTTACTAAAAACTGTAACCATGTGATGCCTTGGCATTGAAATTTATCAAGAAACATATTCATTGCCCAAGAGAAGCCAGGCTTTCACTTCATTGTGTTTTTTGGTATTTAGCAGCCCTGGTTCTTACTGGAAGTATGGATGAAGAACTCAAATGTAATGAGTAATACTGAAAAATCTATTTTTTTCTTTTGTTCCAGGAGCAGCTACCAGACTTGCACAGCCATTTCTCAGACCTCAATTTGGAAGCTCACATGTATGCATCCCAGTGGTTCCTCACTCTTTTTACTGCCAAGTTTCCTCTCTGCATGGTCTTCCACATCATTGACTTACTACTTTGTGAGGTAAAAAAAAAATGGAATCAGAAATTTCTTCCTCTACTCCATCAATGTTTCTTCTTGTTTTATTTTGTTTTGTTGAAGTCCTTTACTGCTTAATTATAAAATGTGTGTAACTAAGTTATGTAGAAACCATGGTTATAGTGAAGAGGTGTTCAGTAAAACACTGATTTGGTTTAAAAATTAGAACTGTGGATTGCCTCATTTTTTGCTGAGGGGTCTAATTAAGAATATCCAATGCACACACCTGTTTTTCATTTAATTTGTTAAATGATTATTCAGAGTTAGGAATTGTAATTTCTTGAAGACACCTAGTAAGGAAGGCTCTCCAAGTGGCCTAATTCAGAGTGCCCACAGATAGAAATGGTGGTGCATGTTGCTTTGGTGGCCTGATGTTAAACAAAGTGTGAGAGAGGCCAAACACACAAATGAAGGAAGCTGCTTCCTTTTGTTTTTTAACCCTGCCATTCCAACTAGGAACACGCCACTCCAGATACAAAATGGTGTGTGTCTATGCTGTAGATATATCTACACTTTCTTTTAAATGCCAATCAGAATAGGTTGATAATCTAGAATATTTATTTTGGTAAAATACCAGTCTTTCCTTTGGTAAATGGAAAGTCAGAGCATCTATGGCATTACACCTGCTTTTAAACCTGTCACTGATTTCCTCTCAGATTTCAAGGGGTCACAAACATGAAAATAAATAGATAGATAAAATATTTAATAATTTGAAAGGTGAAGGCTTCATGAGTATGAAACACTGTTGACTCTAGTTCATTTTGTTAATTTTTGTTGTGAATTATTTTGTCTGAGAATCTTCAAGCTTGCTGAACATGCCTTAGTAGGAATCAGTCCTTGAGGTAGTTCTTATTCTGCAGATTGGTGCTCAGTTATCAAAGGAAGCTAGAGTAATATTGACAATGTTTATCTCAATATGGCTGAAGCAATTAATGTGGGAAAGAAGGTGAAAATCCAAGGAGAATCCAAGGTGAAATCCAAGGAGAAAGTAAGAGAGTGCAACATTAGAACACTGTAGTTTTTGTGGAGGGTAATCACACACAGCTAAAGAGACCTCTTTTACTACAGCTAAAAATAAACCAGAAAGAGTAAGAGAATTTGTTTCTAGTGAGAAGATAAGTGCAGACATCTTGAGAAAGAGTGGGGCAGTGTGGAGACAACGTACTGAGACACCAGTGTGAGCTATCAGAAAATTGCTTCTAACATTCAGGAGTCAACCACTCTCAAGTAACAGGCAGTTCTGAGAATTGGTGGGAGGGGCATAGATTAGTCATAATAAAATAAAAATCAGGTTGGCCCTCTTTGTAAGACAGCAAGCCAGTTCACTAGGCTTATAGCCACAGGCAGAAGCAGGAAGAAGCCATTCCTTGACAGAGGAGTGGAGTTGTGTCTCCAGTCAGCCTCTGGAAGGAGTTATGGGGGTAATCAAAACATAATTTTTTCTGCATAAATTGTTCCTTGCAGCCAACATGCTGTTAATTCTGGCAACTAGAAGGAGAAAAAACAGTGGCAGTTGCTAACACAGAAACATATTCTGTAGAAAAAATCCTCAGAAAAGCAAGAAGCCTTTGAAGTGAATTGTCTTAAGTTTTAAAAACAAGCTTCCAGCCTTTTCCTTAATTTGTGATAGATACAGATGAATTTTAAATGCCCTTCAAGTTCCTGACTTAAGCTTTCTCCGCATCCATATCCTGTCTGTGGTTACAAAATGTTTGCAACTCTATGCAACTCGTATAAGAAAGAAAAAAATAGGGGAAGAAAACCATTTAAAATCATTGCTGAATGCATGCCAATGAATGATTTTATGGGAGCCTCTCTGGTCACCTTGAAAATATTTGAATTATGGGTGAACAATTTGTGTCTTGGAATAGCTGATCTCTATAGGTTCCTTCCAACCCCAACCATTCAGTGATTCCATGTCAAGCAAGAGTCTTTGTATTGGCTTGGGTTTTTGATTTTTATTGTGGCTGGAAGAGTGAAATCTTACAGATTGTACTTTCAATTAAAGATACTCAACTTTCAACCCAGAGAGGAAAAATACCTGTTGGAAGTGCTGTAATTTCCCAACTAACCAGGGAGGCGCATTTCCTTCTCTTGCCTGTACAGTGGAACAGTGGCATGAGCTGAGGATGAAACTCCTGGGCAGAAGCTTAACTATGAAAAAGGAGCTAAAGTTATGATGGGAATTACATTTTATGGAGAAAGTTTTTAAATCCCATCAAAGTGAGTGTCACTACAGTCAAGGTCTTCTCGTCATTCTCATATGAAGTATTGCTTCAGAGCAGTTTTATGTAAATTCACACAAATTTGGGATTTGCCATGGCTTCTGTGACTGTCTGTTGTCACTAGACTGTTGAAGATGGGAATAAACCCTTCAGTTTCCAGTCGTCTTATAATATTGCCTTAATAGTTCTGGGGCAGAATGTGTTACCCATCGCCATGTAGAAATGAAATATTTTGAAATTCTTTTTCTTCCCTGTGACAGAAACTTGAAGAGAATTTTGGGCTTCCAGGCAGGTACACCACCACAGTGCTGTGGCATATTTAATAAAGCTCAGCTGCTTGTAATAAGAACACAAACCTGTTGATCCAGGTGAAAGTTTTAATGTGATTGCAGCAAACTGTGTGGGTTGGAGCCTGGACATCTTTCTACAACATTCCTTTTAGCTGCCTGTTGCAGTTGTTTCATTTTTCTTTTCCCCGTTTTTTCCCCCTTTGCTACTTTTGGTTGCATTGAAGAAAAATTTTGTTGATGAATTGCAAAGTTGTATTTGGACTTGTCGGTCTTATCTGTCAATATGACACGATGTTGTTGAACACTCTGCAGGCCTGCTCTGTTTTGCTGTCTCTTTTTGTTCTATTTTAAATTATTTATTTAAAGTCATGCTCAGAAATAGCAGTTCATCTAGGTAAAGCTGTTGTCACTCAGAGCTGTCCCCAGTGCAACAGCTGCACCTCAGCTGTGCTACAGAATATCAAACAGTTGACATTTCACTTCGCTTTGCATTTTCAACTCTTCAATTTAAAATGAAAATCTTTGTTTTAAAAACACTAAATAAATGACCTTCAGTAGGCATTTATAAGAGAAAAACAAACCAAACCAGCTGGCAGATAATCTGTAAGCATTTTAAAAATTTTCATTATTTTTTTTCCTGCTTAAAAAAGAAAATTCTTTAACCTTTTATGATGTATAGCTGTCATTCCAGTATTATTTGAGAATTTTGAAACACTATGGTTAAACTCCATTTTAGGTTGATCTGGCTATTTTTGTGTTCAGGTTTGGGGGATATAAAATACTTATGGTTGGTACTTCTCTCCTTTTAAAGAATATGCAAAAACCTCTCTTGCATTCTGCCCTTCCTGGGCTGGCACAGATAGTTGTTTGTTTTTGTGTCATAATACATAATTTGACTATGTAATTTAACTACTAAGTTAACAGTTTGACTACTAAGCTGCCATTCTGACTGAATCATGACTGGATACAAAGGGATGTAGCTGATTATCAGTTTTGAATATGAAATTATTTAATGTTTACTAATATAGCTAATAGCAAAGAAGGGAAAATGCCTTTCACAGTGCAAGAAGGGGGAATTGAAAGCTAGGATCTCATCAATCCTTGGCCTTTATTTATCAACTGTTGCTTTCAGAATATTGTGTAAAATATTCTGTTATAATGAAGGCTGATAAGTGTCTTTAAAAACCTTTTAAAATGTGAACAGTGCAGTGCTAGTAAGTGAACACTTACTGATAGTAGAAATGTGGCTCCACATTGTGGAGATATGGTTACTGGGAGCACTCATTCCTAATGAAACATTGACAATCAGAGCAGAATTACAGGTATTGACACTGAAGATTTGATTTCTGTCTTGTGTGTGTCTTGCTGGGGATGGATGTGCCAGGAAACACCGTATGGTACCGCTCAGGGCTGGCCGGCACCGCACTAGTGCTGACTGAGGAGGAGAGACAATAATACCTTGCTATTTTTTATCTGTCACTGTCAGATACTTCTGTGATGCCTTCAATAGACTTGAGAAAGAACAGATTAACATTTCAATTTATTAAACTTCCTCAGGAATTGAGTCAAGAACAAGCCTGCTTCCTCTGTAAATCTGCACTGAGATGAAATGTGAATTAAATAAAAGATTGTGCACAGTTGTTTATCTTCTGTAGATCTGTAGGGAAAGACAAATTGAACTTTCTGGACTTGCTTTATTGCCCTGTTATCTACATTTGTTAACCTTGCCAGTTACAAATATTTTAAGAAATCTTGTAAAACAGAGGAAGGGACTTGCTAGAAAGAAAATCTCATAGTAACAGCATATTAAAAGCTGGGCTTAAATTCTAGGTAGGCATAGATCTGTGCTGGAGCTGTTTGTGTTATTTCATACTATTTACCAGAGTGAAGTCAATGTCATGCATGTTAGTTGGAAAAGGCCAGGAGCTGTCTGTTTGTTTTTCTTTTAGAAATAATGGCAAATAAATTTTGGCATTTAGACTGTGTTTTCCTCCTGCCCATCCCTTTCCATCAGGCCTGCTGGAGAGCTGAGCCTTGCTGAAGTCTTTATCAGCCACTGCTGTTTCATGTAAAGAGACTGGAAAGGATTTCTTTCCCAGACTGCTATAATTAGCTTTTAATTAATTTAGAAGAAGGAGAATAGATTTTCTCAGACTCCAGATGGATGACTAGAATTTGAATTGCACATTTGTGGATGTGCAATGGTAATGCATTTAAGGATTTGTTGACATGTCAACCATCTTTTTTGTTGCAGAAGTGGGAGGTCTGCAATGGAGATAACCTCAGGTGTACTAGACCTGTAGGTTTGGCTTTTATGTAGTTAGATGAGTTACTTAAATCCAAAGGAAAAGTAAATTTAGCATAATTAATCTGATGATCTACAGCTGTAATCTACTATGGGGGCTTTTCAGCACTAGAACAGAAATTAACATAAAAAGAAAGAAAGAAGTATCTAGGATTTGATAGTGTGTGTGCTGCATGAGGAACTTCTTAAAGCTTTTGAATGTGTGTGTTTAAAACATTCAGATTATATTGATAAACAATTTTAAGTTCTTTTCAACATGAAAGTTACAAGTAGTATAAGGTGCTTGCATGTAAAATTCAGTCAACAGCAAAAATGCTGGAGGTGTGTAGTACCATGTTCTGTATTGCCATGGGGACTGGGGACACAGAACATTCTTACAGAATTTCTAATAATTCAGGCTTGGACCAAGGATAAGAGTGTTTCAATAGTGAGTGGACTCTGAGAGGTTCTAGGAGACAGTTTAGAAAAACTCTTGACTCAAGGTTGTCCAGCTGTTCCCATGAGCATCCACAATTTATGTATCTTCCAGTCGTGGCTGCTGCTTTGTTTATCCCCAAAATGACAAGGCTGATGATAAATGCTCAGCATGAGCAAAGGAAAAACAGTGTCACAGCAGTCTGCAATCCAAGATAACTTATGAGAACAGAAGGTACCTTTTGGGTGATGTTGATGAATTTTGTGGTCCTAAATGTTAAGGCTGCTTCTTGGAAATGTTGTAAGATCTAGGTGAAAAATGTACCAAGGATGAGTGACCAGTTTGAATTACCTCTTTTGGGCCTTAGAGGGGGGACACATCTAATGCCATGTCCACACTATGTTTCTGAATTACTTTCCCCATTGCTCATGAAATGTCTTAGCCACCTGCTAGTTGATGTTCACTTACAGTAATTTCACGACTATAAGGCGCACCTCTTTGACTAAAATTTTCCCCCGAACCCGGAAGTGCGCCTTATATCATGTACAAAGTTGTGACATTTACCACCCCGGAAGTTGAGCCACAATGCGGGGACAGTGCCACGGGAGCGCCGAGCCGCGAGGAGGGGCAGGAGCGGGCAGCCACAGATGGCAGGAGCCGCACAGGGAGGGAGGGAGCTGCTGACAGCTCTGGCCCGGCCACGGGGAGAGCGAAGAGGCACCAGGTGCTGCCGGCCGCAGGGGGAGCGAAGTGCCGCTGGGCGCCGCCGGCTGCGGCAGGAGCGAAGAGCCTCTGGGCGCTGCCCGCTTCGTGCCGCCGCCACTCTGTGTGCCGCCCACTCTGTACCGTGGCACATGCCGCCCGCTCCGTAGTGCAGCCGCTCTGAACGCCGTCCGCTCCATAGCTCAGCCGCTCCAAGGGCCGCCGGCTCCGTACCGTGGTGCGCACCGCCTGGTCCATAGCGTGGCAAGCACTGCCCGCTCTGTGCCGCCCCGAGTGCTGCCTGCTCCATGCTACCACCACTCCGAGCAGCGCCCGCTCTGAACCTTGCCTCACCAGCCAGCGCCGGAGGCGGGTGGGAATGCCGGGGCCCGCACATGGGTAGGGCGCTTGGGACTGCATTTAAAGGCTACACCAATCTGTGAAAAATGTTTCCAGTTTGAGCACATGCCAGTAAACTCCACAATCGCGGGATTCCGTTACTAATTAGTGACTTTGTTGAGTGCGGCACAGATCTTTGCGGCAAAAAAAAAGTGCGCCTTATAGTCCGGTGCACCTTATGGTCATGAAATTACTGTAGTTGTTTTTTCTAGGAACACAGTAAATTTCCATAATGCTTACTTAACACTAGTGCCATCTGCTGTATTGGAATAGCAGCATGTCCTAAACAGTCTTGGCAAGCTTCAAAAACATTTCAGAAATAACTGAAGAAAAGCATCATAAATGGGAGAGTGACATTCCATGAGCAAATCCAGGAAGCTGAGGTAATTTGGGAAATGTTTTTAAAGAAGAGGATAGTGCATTCTGCCTGTGCCGAAACACTTTCTGTTGCTTTGTGCTTGGAATTTGAGGCTGTTATGAATTTTCTAAATACATAAAATCAAAATGTGAATGTTGGAAGGGAAAGACCAGTGTCAGGGTTCAGACAGACGAGGGCCAGAGCTGTGTCATGGCCGGGAAAGGGAGAGGATGAGGAGTAACACTGGGAAGAAGATCAGAAGGAGTGCAAGGGGGCAGATGCTGATTTAGTGTGGGCATGTATTTTTATTTTTCTTTGTGGTGTGTGAGCACAGGTAGAGGGGGAATGAGGGCACAGCTCTCTGTCAAGAGATGTTCTGAACCCCTTACCTCATCTGCTTTCATGAAAACTGAAATCTAGAAAGTTTCCTTCTCCTCTGAGCACATCTAACAACCATGCCCTGTTTCCATACTGGAACTGGAAGACCTGTTTTACCTAAAGAGATGAGACCTCTTTTTCTCTCCTTGTGTGTGATAACACCCTTGGCTAGTGTGGGTTTAGGCCCTTTCTTGTCCCTGTATTAATCAGTTTTGGAAGAAGGGACAGAAATGTCTAAAACTCCTGCAATTTAAAGCTTTGCAAATCAGAATAGTTGAGTTAGTGTATGGCTTAGTTGACACATGCTGCTAGCCCCTAATCAATGTATCACTGCAGAAATACCTCATGCAAGGGAGCAGTTTGATATGTGGAAAAGACTTAAAATTCTGTGGCTGTAGTTTTTATTCTTTGCAAACAGTCACAAAAGGTGAAGAGGAAAAAAATGTTAATCTCATGGCAGTCTCTACCTTCATTTAGCCATAGCAACATCTCACAGCAAATGACATGAAAACCACCGATAAACATGCAAATACTCACTTCTAAATCCCATTTATTTCTATTAAAAGCAATCAAATAAATAAAATAAACAAAATAAACAAAATTTCATGTGAAGTCAAACTAATACAGGTTCATGGTTGCCTGCTATTTATTGTGTGCTGTTTTATGCACACAATACAGAAAAGTGACTCAAGTCAATACGGAATCCCCATGCGTTGTTTTTGCCATCTCCCTGGTACCTACTTCTCTAATAATTCAATCAACTGGTTTTAATTGGGTATGTGTATTTTCCATGGAATCATAGGATCATAGGGGAAATTTCTGTGTTTTTTCCTTTTCTGTGTTGTAGCATTTCCTGGTGGGAAGTCTGAGGGAAGCCCAGTCTGAGAACTTGACTGTACTCATACATTAGCAGTAATATATCTTTGTAATTTGTTTTCTGTTTGTTCTTTTCCTTTAGTAAGAAAGCTGTATCTGTTGTTTACACAAAATCTGCTAATTTGTGTTGTGCCTTATTTGAACAAGAGTTTTAAACTTTTTTCCTAAAGTCATCTTGTCATTGAACTAGAATAAATGTGCAAGCTGCACAAACTCTGCCTAAAAAATGTTAATTAAAAGCCCCTGCTGAGCGTATTCCAAGGCTGCCCTGCTTACAAAGGGAGGTTTGAACTTCAGACCATATATTCATCTTGTCAACAAAAAATTGTGTGCTCTCAACATATTAGAGTTGCCAAGTAATTGTTTTGCTGGAAACCATCCAAAACATGAATAGAATTTTAATTCTCCTTTAGAGTCTGTAACCCCTGTTACTCTCTGTACTCCATTGAAAGACTGTGCAACTAAACACAAAGTTATGAAACACTTTGGAATTATGAAACAATGTCAAGTTAACTTCTGTTGAATAACTAGTTTCCCTTTAAAGAAAGGAAAATTCAGTTATTAGAAAGCTGGAAGAGGTTCATGCCATATGGGGCTTGAGACTTCCCAGCCCTTAAGGAGGTGCTTAGCTGACTCTTGTGTCTGTCTTTTTACCTGGTGCTGAACTTTATAAATATCTTATCAGTACCCTGTTTCTTTTTACATGTCATGCATATCTAGAGGGAAAAGAGCACAGATAAAGATATTGATGAATTAAATCTCCTTTTTTTTGTAAAAGAGTTTAACTTCCTTTTGTTGGTGAAGATGGTGACAAGGATATTGCTGTGTAAACAGAGGAAGGTCTGTCATGGGGGCTGGGTTGGAGAGGAAGATATGCTAATATTGAATATAGCCTGTCTTCTCTTTAGACTTCTGTCTAAAGTCATCCCCAGTGCAAATGTTGTCCAGATATACATGACTAAATTATTTGGCCTCACTCAGCTCTGTGCTTGACTGTTCAATTTTGCTTGTCACAAGTATTGGTTTGCTGCCCCTAGACTTCCTTTTTTCCAGCCTCTGGGCAGATTTGCTGGGTCAGATGAATAAATCTGCCTCCTCCCTTCAGCAGGAAGCCACAAGCAGCCTTTCTGTCACAGAGATCTCACTGAGTGCCAACTGAGTCCCATAGAATTGCATCTTTACCAGTCTCAGTTTGTTCTTTGTTCCCAGCCTTCTTTCAGGCCTTTTCAAAAGTCATCTTGTTTCAGAGTGCAGAGGGACTCAAAGATGCTTCTATCTGCAGAAGGAATCTTGGCTTTGGAAGGAGTTAAGGAACTGGGAAAACCTCTCACTAGACCAGAGTTAACATCGTAAGATTTCCATTTACTTTCAGCCAGTCTTCATTTCAGTGCTCATGAGAGTTTCACTGGTTTGCCTATGAAAACATCACCTCCAGTTGTGGTTGGAAATCACAGGTTTTTTGACGTACAGTTCAAAGAAGCAGGTGCTTCTATGAAGCACAATCTTTATGAATTAAATGGAGACTTCCTGGATGGTGGATGTTCATCTCAGTACTAGTTGGTATGAAGGGAGCTTCTGCTAAATGATGCTCTTTCTTCTGAAGTGAGTGCTCCTGTAAAGCAGTGTGTCTGTAAAGCAGAAGATGGTCAGTGTGACAGTCAGCAGGAGCTGTAAGGGGGTTGAAATATAGTACAAATTCCAACATTCTTCCCTTCCCTTCCCTTCCCTTCCCTTCCCTTCCCTTCCCTTCCCTTCCCTTCCCTTCCCTTCCCTTCCCTTCCCTTCCCTTCCCTTCCCTTCCCTTCCCTTCCCTTCCCTTCCCTTCCCTTCCCTTCCCTTCCCGGAACTTCCCTTCCCGGAACTTCCCTTCCCGGAACTTCCCTTCCCTTCCCTTCCCTTCCCTTCCCTTCCCTTCCCTTCCCTTCCCTTCCCTTCCCTTCCCTTCCCTTCCCTTCCCTTCCCTTCCCTTCCCTTCCCTTCCCTTCCCTTCCCTTCCCTTCCCTTCCCTTCCCTTCCCTTCCCTTCCCTTCCCGAAACTTCCCTTCCCGAAACTTCCCTTCCCGAAACTTCCCTTCCCGAAACTTCCCTTCCCGAAACTTCCCTTCCCTTCCCGGAACTTCCCTTCCCTTCCCTTCCCTTCCCTTCCCGAAACTTCCCTTCCCGAAACTTCCCTTCCCTTCCCTTCCCTTCCCGAAACTTCCCTTCCCTTCCCTTCCCGAAACTTCCCTTCCCTTCCCTTCCCTTCCCTTCCTTCCCTTCCCTTCCCTTCCCTTCCCTTCCCTTCCCTTCCCTTCCCTTCCCTTCCCTTCCCTTCCCTTCCTTCCCTTCCCTTCCCTTCCCTTCCCTTCCCTTCCCTTCCCTTCCCTTCCCTTCCCTTCCCTTCCCTTCCCTTCCCTTCCCTTCCCTTCCCTTCCCTTCCCTTCCCTTCCCTTCCCTTCCCTTCCCTTCCCTTCCCTTCCCTTCCCTTCCCTTCCCTTCCCTTCCCTTCCCTTCCCTTCCCTTCCCTTCCCTTCCCTTCCCTTCCCTTCCCTTCCCTTCCCTTCCCTTCCCTTCCCTTCCCTTCCCTTCCCTTCCCTTCCCTTCCCTTCCCTTCCCTTCCCTTCCCTTCCCTTCCCTTCCCCTCCCTTCCCTTCCCCTCCCCTCCCTTCCCTTCCCTTCCCTTCCCTTCCCTTCCCTTCCCTTCCCTTCCCTTCCCTTCCCTTCCCTTCCCTTCCCTTCCCTTCCCTTCCCTTCCCTTCCCTTCCCGAAACTTCCCGAAACTTCCCGAAACTTCCCGAAACTTCCCGAAACTTCCCTTCCCTTCCCTTCCCTTCCCTTCCCTTCCCTTCCCTTCCCTTCCCTTCCCTTCCCTTCCCTTCCCTTCCCTTCCCTTCCCTTCCCGGAACTTCCCTTCCCTTCCCTTCCCTTCCCGGAACTTCCCTTCCCTTCCCTTCCCTTCCCTTCCCTTCCCTTCCCTTCCCTTCCCTTCCCTTCCCTTCCCTTCCCTTCCCTTCCCTTCCCTTCCCTTCCCTTCCCTTCCCTTCCCTTCCCTTCCCTTCCCTTCCCTTCCCTTCCCTTCCCTTCCCTTCCCTTCCCTTCCCTTCCCTTCCCTTCCCTTCCCTTCCCTTCCCTTCCCTTCCCTTCCCTTCCCTTCCCCTCCCTTCCCTTCCCTTCCCCTCCCTTCCCTTCCCTTCCCTTCCCTTCCCTTCCCTTCCCTTCCCTTCCCTTCCCTTCCCTTCCCTTCCCTTCCCTTCCCTTCCCTTCCCTTCCCTTCCCTTCCCTTCCCTTCCCTTCCCTTCCCTTCCCTTCCCTTCCCTTCCCTTCCCTTCCCTTCCCTTCCCTTCCCTTCCCTTCCCTTCCCTTCCCTTCCCTTCCCTTCCCTTCCCTTCCCTTCCCTTCCCTTCCCTTCCCTTCCCTTCCCTTCCCTTCCCGAAACTTCCCTTCCCGAAACTTCCCTTCCCTTCCCTTCCCTTCCCTTCCCTTCCCTTCCCTTCCCTTCCCTTCCCTTCCCTTCCCTTCCCTTCCCTTCCCTTCCCTTCCCTTCCCTTCCCTTCCCTTCCCTTCCCTTCCCTTCCCTTCCCTTCCCTTCCCTTCCCTTCCCTTCCCTTCCCTTCCCTTCCCTTCCCTTCCCTTCCCTTCCCTTCCCTTCCCTTCCCGGAACTTCCCTTCCCTTCCCTTCCCTTCCCTTCCCTTCCCTTCCCTTCCCTTCCCTTCCCTTCCCTTCCCTTCCCTTCCCTTCCCTTCCCTTCCCTTCCCTTCCCTTCCCTTCCCTTCCCTTCCCTTCCCTTCCCTTCCCTTCCCTTCCCGGAACTTCCCTTCCCGGAACTTCCCTTCCCTTCCCGGAACTTCCCTTCCCTTCCCTTCCCGGAACTTCCCTTCCCTTCCCTTCCCGAAACTTCCCGAAACTTCCCGAAACTTCCCGAAACTTCCCGAAACTTCCCTTCCCTTCCCTTCCCTTCCCTTCCCTTCCCTTCCCTTCCCGGAACTTCCCTTCCCTTCCCTTCCCTTCCCGGAACTTCCCTTCCCTTCCCTTCCCTTCCCTTCCCTTCCCTTCCCTTCCCTTCCCTTCCCTTCCCTTCCCGAAACTTCCCTTCCCTTCCCTTCCCTTCCCTTCCCTTCCCTTCCCTTCCCTTCCCTTCCCTTCCCTTCCCTTCCCTTCCCTTCCCTTCCCTTCCCTTCCCTTCCCTTCCCTTCCCTTCCCTTCCCCTCCCTTCCCTTCCCTTCCCCTCCCTTCCCTTCCCTTCCCTTCCCTTCCCTTCCCTTCCCTTCCCTTCCCTTCCCTTCCCTTCCCTTCCCTTCCCTTCCCTTCCCTTCCCTTCCCTTCCCTTCCCTTCCCTTCCCTTCCCTTCCCTTCCCTTCCCTTCCCTTCCCTTCCCTTCCCTTCCCTTCCCTTCCCTTCCCTTCCCTTCCCTTCCCTTCCCTTCCCTTCCCTTCCCTTCCCTTCCCTTCCCGGAACTTCCCTTCCCTTCCCGGAACTTCCCTTCCCTTCCCGGAACTTCCCTTCCCTTCCCTTCCCGGAACTTCCCTTCCCTTCCCTTCCCGGAACTTCCCTTCCCGGAACTTCCCTTCCCTTCCCTTCCCTTCCCTTCCCTTCCCTTCCCTTCCCTTCCCTTCCCTTCCCTTCCCTTCCCTTCCCTTCCCTTCCCTTCCCTTCCCTTCCCTTCCCTTCCCTTCCCTTCCCTTCCCTTCCCTTCCCTTCCCTTCCCTTCCCTTCCCTTCCCTTCCCTTCCCTTCCCTTCCCTTCCCTTCCCTTCCCTTCCCTTCCCTTCCCTTCCCTTCCCTTCCCACATTAATTTCTCTGAGTTGGGCTTGTTCCTTCTCTAAAACTCCTGAGTTCTATGAGCTCTCCTAAAGTTTCCTCGGCCTCTACACAAGCTTAAGAAGGTTCTTAAATAATACCTGATTCTATGATAGAACACGATGATAAGCGCGTCACCTGTGCTCTTAGGAGTTGTTGTTCATAAGCATATAATTTTACTTTTGACTGTTCTGTATTTTAAAAAGTGTTAAGGTAATTAGAACAACTTTCACCAATGCAAATCTTTTAAATCTCAAGATGAGATCTGCATGATATTGGTCTTGGTTTGAAAGAGGCAGTGACAATTCTGGACACAAAACAAAAAAAAAAACCAACAAACAACACACACACAGGTATGGGTAAAAACCATCCCCAAGACATACAGCATTTATTTCAAAATGCCTAATTAAGTATATGACCTTTGGTTTTAAAATTATCAAAAGCTCATTTCACATGGAGTCCCTTCTCTTTCCCCCTAATGGATGATTTGTATGAACTTCCATGTTTCTGTTATAAAATTGATGGAGGAATGTTGTTACCAATGATTTATATGTCTGGTGCTCTTTGGTATTTTCGGTCTTTCTTCTAAAATAGCTGAAGTTTAAGCTGAAGCTTATAAATCACTGTGTGGTAAATTAAGTAGGGTTTTAAATAAGATTGTGGCAAAATGAGCTGACTCTTCTTTTTCATAATCATAATCATTAAACTTGGCTGTGGAAGAAAAGTCTTGGATTACAGTAATTTCACGATTATAAGCCGCACCATTTTGACTAAAATTTTGGTCCGAACCCAAAGTGCGGCTTATAATCAGGTGCGGCTTATATATGGACAAAGAACAAAAAGTTGCTGGTTTAGTTTGGAGGACAGGTGTCTGCTGAGAAAGGCAGGAGCTTCTCTCTGAAATGGAGAATATAAACCCCCTCTCTCCAAATTATTATAATTTGGAAATCAAGGGGCTTTCAGGCAAAGATATGGGAATTAGGAATAACAGTTCTTTTCTAGGGAAATCAAAATAGAAATATAGTACTACAAAGAAGCAAACTCCAAACCCTGACAAAGTCAGACTACAACCTGATACCCTGTCAGGCAGGGTGTTGGTAGCAGTCCCATTAAATGGTGGCTGCATCCTCCTGCCGTGACAGATGTGATTCAGTTGAAGCAGTGCTCCTGTAGAAGGTGCAGTTTCCCTCTGGAGGTCCAGTGGTGATGTGGAGAAATCCAGTTTTCCTCTGAAGTCCAGTGGAGAAAGGGGCTCCCTGAGTGTCCCAAAACCTCTGTTTTTATCTTGGTAAGAAATGTTGGGCTCTTTCCCCTGGCTGGAGCAACTTTCAATGAGATGCAGTAATTTTATCAGTCACACAGTGGGACTCAATGGGCCATTAGCCGACAATGACTCCCTGGAGGAAGGATGGGGTGTGAAAAGATAAAGAACAATGCCCTGCCTGGTTTCAGTGGATGGCCCATTAGCAGATTATCTGCCATTGAGATAAGGATCACTGCCCCCACCCTCAACAGATGGTGATAGAACAGATACCTTTTATCACACTCTGTGTTGTAACATGCGGCTTATAATCAGGTGCGGCTTATGTATGGACAAAAAAACAAAAAGTTGCTGAAACCCAGAAGTGCGGCTTATACTCAGTGCGGCTTATAATCGTGAAATTACTGTAATTAGGACAAATAAGTCCATCAGGTAGATCAGTGGTTGTTGAGTGTGTTGTTCAAACATGAAGAAGATGTTTCACTGCTTTGAAATCTAGAGCGTCCACTTCCAATCCACTCAGCTGTTGGGGTGTAGTGGTGCTGCAAGTCCTCACTGGTCAGCATGATACTGCAGCAATTGATACCTCAGCTCTAAAATGCTACATTGAATCAGGACTTACCTCTGCCTTGGAGGAAAGAGGAGGCTGCAGGTGTTTTTCTGTTGCTGAGAGTAGCATAATGCTGCTCAGGACATTTGGATAGGAAGGTTTTAAGTCCTTTCATGTTCTGATTTTAGGGTGCTGCTTGACCCTTGAGTTACCTCAAGTAACAGGAGCAGCCTGTGAACTGCCCCTTGCCTGGTGAGGCTTAAAAAAGAGATGGGGATTCTCAAGGCAGGTACAAACCTATTTCTGCTGCAGTTGCTGTCTGTGTGAAGAGTGATGCTATAACAGGAGTATCAGGAGAGTTTGATTCAGCTGAATTCAGAAACAGTGTTAGTTTCAGGTAGATGAAAAAAAAAAAAGTTTAGAAAATAGATGAGAACTGGTGTACATTTCCTTATGGTTGTGCCAGAAAATACACAGAACACTAATTCCTCAGTAGACCAACTACTATATGTAGTAGTCTTACTCATATAATAACAAAATCAGTTTGTTAAGAATAAAATGCAGTGTTTGTGATAGCTTGTTGATATTTCTCTCATTTACAGGTTGTATATTTGTCAGTCCTCTCTGCTAGAAAGTGAAAGTTGTGAATGGTATGACTGTGTGGAATTAATTGTTGACTTCAGATTAATATTTAAAATAAACCTGAAAGTAATATGAATTTACTACTGCTGGAGCTGTGGTATTATCAGTGTCATGATTGAAAGTCACAAACAGACTTCCATTTTTCTACATTTCTCGATTACAAAGAAGTAAAGCCAAACAACTTGAAATAATTGTTATCTCATTTAGAAGAAGGGTTTCCTAGTGATGGAGTGAGATTCACTCCTACTGCAATTGTGACCTCTAGTGGGAAAAAACAGTTTGTTATCAATGATAATGCATTAAATTGCAAAGTAATTCAGTGTTGCAATATTCATTATGTCTGATGTTGCACCATTTCCAGGACTCAGTAATGGTACAATCCTTTCGAGGCACTGTACTATCTATGTTAAAAATGCAATTTATTCCCAAGAAAACTTCTGTAAAGTCTCAGCATACTTTTTATAGAAACATGTTCTCAGGCTTTCAGGAAGAGGATTGGAAACACATTCAATTGCAGAAGCAGAAATTTTTTGGAGAACATTGTCTTGTCAAAAATCTTGTTGTTATCCCACAACTATATAATGCAGTATTACTTGTGTGCAGATCTGTTGAGATGTTTCTAGATACCAGCTCTGGCAGCCATTGTAAGAAAAGATTTATCATGCAATTAAACAAGGCAAGAAGATTTGGAAAATATAATTGAGGAAAACAGTCTGAACATGAAGTACATGGTACAGCAAACAAAAACTGCATATGGTATTTTTCATACTTGGATGAAGATAGAACTATTTATAATTTTAAATTATCAACATATGTAGACTGCAGACTTTCTCTAATCTTCAAATAAATGCCTATTGTCCTGGTATTTCTCACTTGAATGCATTTCTCTACATTGGTATTTCCAGCTTTTGCGAACCAGCAAGCAGATACTGGATACAGATGGCAGCTTGTTTAACTTTGAAATAGTTTTGACTTTTGGCTAAACACAGTAAAAAATGTGTGTTATGTACCTGTGGAGTTGTCTTTGTTCTGTTTTCTTACAGTTTGAGTATGAAAGATTGGACCTGATAAATCATAGCTAAGCTTGGTTACTTGACAAAAATCCTATCACCTAGAATATTTATTACATTGTATTGATGTCCTGCTCATGACAATATCCTTCACTGTTCATGAAAGCCAGCATTGCCAGACACTGAAACAGTGGGAAGGACAACCTATCACATCCATAACACCTGAGTCACTGAAGTTTCCCAAAGCCCCAAAGAGCCATCATGTTCCCCCAGCCTGGGAGTTTGGAAACTGCCTTGAGGCTTTAATGAGGAATTTCCAAGTGTAGCAGGGAAAGGGAAGCATTCCCTAGGAACTTAAAGCATTGAATTTTGATGCCAGATAATGATACATTATATGAGGTTTGTATGCTGGGACTGATTGAAGTCTCTTTCTTTTTACTTTCAGGGTATGAATATAATCTTCCATGTGGCTTTGGCTCTTTTAAAGGTAAGTAAATTTCAAAAAATACACTTCGTTTTATTAAACTAAGATACTGATTATCTTAATATCATGTCTAAAGGAACAATAATTATGGGACCTCTGGAGAAGGGAATGAAGGAGAAATACCCATTTCGGTAGAGGTGTTTTCAAAATTGTATTTATGATAGATATGTTTTATTAAATTTAATCATATCATAAAGCTTGTGAAACAAGGGATACAGTCTAAAGATTTAAATGTCTCATGTAATTACTGTTAAGAAAACAATTCAGATTAATTTCACAACATATCTATTTTGTGTCTGCGTTCTTTTGTATAAAATGTGATTGACTGTATCAAATCTATTTGTGATGTTGAGAGAGGAATAGCAGGAATAGAGGAATAGAACTTCTGTCTTTCGCCTGGACACAAAATTTACCTGAACAAGCAAACCTGCAGGCAAAGCACTGGCTGCAGTGAGATGAGCTCAGAGTTACTTACACTGACCTCCACGAGTTGGCTCTAGTTCAAATCCAGCCCATATGCAAGCACGTAGTATGGAATTTGAAATGCCACCTTTGAGTTCAAATTATATTCCCAGAAATAACTCAGGGTGAAGCTCAGGGTAGAACAACCTGTCACTCCTAACACACCCACTGCATAACGGGGATACAGACTAGAACCACTGGACTGTTGCTGGTCCTCTAGTGGGATTTCCATGTGATTTTCCTAGAAAGAGCAAACAGCTAGTGATTGAGTTATTCAGCAATGAGTAGTTCTCAGAGATTCAACTTCTATGGCACAAAATCCTGTGGCAGAAGTGCTCCACACCAGGAGTACACATCCATATGCTGCTGTGAACAGAGCAATTTGGAATTTTCAAATATGTATATTTTCACAGAATCATTGCGTGTCCTGAGTTGGAAGGGACTGAAAGGATCATTTTGTCCAACTGAGGGCAGGACACTGCAGTGAAGTACTGCAATGTAGGCAGGATATAGTGCATATCCTTACGGTGAGGAAATATCTAAAATAACCTGTGTTGTATTTAGCTGATGTGGAAAATGGGGTTGTGACTCTGTTTGAGTGCATGTGTTTAATGAAGACTCCTATAAACAGGAAATTAGTTTAATGTATCTTTCCGGGGAAGTGCTCCTACACAAATCAAAATTTGTAAAAGAGAGGGAATGTGTGCTCTTCTCTTCCTGTTTCATGTTTTATTTGCCATTGTGGAGGCTTGTTAATATTTCAGTTTTCAAGGCCAGTATCAATAATGGGAAATATAGTAGGGTATGGCATGATAGTGAGGAAAGGAAAGGAAGAACCCAGCCGATACCCAGCGGGTTTGCTGCCATCATATTTGGAGCAGGTTCTGGGAAGAGGCAGAGGTACCAACTTACAAATACTAAAGCTAAAGAAGAAAGAAAAGGAAGACTACAGTAATTTCACAATTATAAGCTGCACCTGATTATAAGCCGCACTTCTGGGTGTCGGCAATGTTTCGTTCTTTGTCTATATATAAGCCGCACTGGATTGTAAGTCGCACTTTCATTTGCAGTGAGGATCCCCGTGCAACTTTCACAAAGTTGCCAATTAGTAACAGAATTGCAGGATCGCGGGGTTTACTGGCTCGGCTCGGGGCTGTGCGGGCTCGACTCAGCGCTGCCCCATTGCCACCGGGGCCATGCGGGCTCAGCGCGGGGCCACCCCGGCAACACTGGGGCCAGGTGGGCTCCGGCTCGACTCAGGGCTGCTGCGGGCTCGCACTTCTGGGTTGGCAAATTTCTGAACTTCGTTCATATATTGGCCCCTCTGGAGTAGTTCCAGGTTCCCTCTGGGTTCGGACCAAAATTTTAGTCAAAATGGTGCGGCTTATAATTGTGAAATTACTGTCCTTGCAAAGAGCTGAAAATGGCTGACAAGATTTTCAGGGAAGGAGAACTTAGTTCACTTTAATTATGAAGGATCGCTTTGGGATCACCTGCTTTACATTTCCTGCTGCTGCGAGAGGGAAGGGTTGAACCAAGGCTAGCAGAACAACTGTTTACAAAATATAACTTTAGAAATGGATGTCATACAGCAAATAAGGAATTTTTTTCCTGCTGAATAATTAGTAAAGTTTCTTTTAACCCCAAGTGTTCAGTCTTTCCATTTTATATATGCCCCATGACATGCTGTTTCTCCAGTTGAACATTTCCACTGGGATATTCCAGAGAAAAATTCAATAATGTAATTTGTCAGTCTTATTTATAATTATTTTCTAAGTTTAAGAGTTGAGTTTAATTCTGCTTGTAGCAATTATAGCAATTCTTGCATGTGTATTCTGTAGCTGCCTGTTCTAGCAGTAATAGACACTAAATAAATGGTAAAGGAGGTTTTATCCTGAGAAAGTATTTCTATTATGCAGCCAAAAACAAGTACAAAGAAAATCAAACTAAAGAAGATAAGATTCTAAGTCAGAAACTCTCACCTAAGAGCACAGTTCCACAGTGGCGTGGCGATGGAGCTGGTGCTTACATACAATTGGATTAGCATTATAATTAGCTTTCAACAAAAATTGCTCCTCTGTTACACAAGAGAATAGTTGAGAACAGAAATATTTTTTTTCTATTCAAATGCTTTCATAATCTGTCCAAGTCTTTAGGAGCAAAATGGTTTAGTGTACTGCTCTTTTCAAGTTATAGAACCTGAGTATTATGCAGAAAAACTACCTTAAAAACTGTGTTTCAAAACTCTTGTTTGTGTCTGATTCTGGAGTGAATGAAAACAGCTCCTAAGGATTTGTTCTTTGATAAAACAGAGCAATTATTCTCTTATCCACAACCTCTTGCATTATTTTAAATTTGGATAAGGGAGTCCTTCATCAGTGGAATACTGGAGCCGTTACTGAGTAAATGCCATTTTTCCTTACTTCTAGTGAAGTATGTGCATCCAAATCCCTCACTAAAAAGCAACAGAAGAGAAGCTTTTATCTGGAACTGTTCTGTACTCAGTACTGTGTCTCACAGTTCCAGTAGCTGGTGCTCGCAGTGAATGCTTCTTAGTTTGGAAATGACAGCGCTACTTCTGTGACCTGAGACATCTTGGTGCAGTCATCCTTGGAAAATAAACATTTGAGACACACAGGAATCCTTCCTCTTTCCTTCTCCCACATTCTGACTGTGCTTATAGCAATGAATTGCTAGAGAATTAAAGCTCTTTAGCTGTGAAAGCCACCGTTTGGTTATTAATCTGATTTCCTATCGAAGGAAAACATGGAGTTTTTTTCTGTAGTATCCAAATGTTGTGCTTCCCAGCCTGCTCAGGGTCCCCAGCTGGTGGCACTGTTTTACCCTAGGAGTCATTGACTTCCATCATGTAGGACTGCATCTGAATTACTCTTCTCGAACCTGAGCTGGTAGAAATCCTAACTCCTCTCATTTTCTGAGCAGTGGAAAATGCAGTGAAGCACTGATGTGTGAAGAAAACACCAGTGTGGAAAAAGGGAGCATAAGAATATGTGGTTTAAAACAACACAAGAAACATCAGTGATATTTTCATTTTAAAAATCCCAATTAAGACAATTAATGAGAATGACAGAGTAAACCTGGCACCCTTCCTGTGCCAGTACACTTCCTGATCCCATATGTCATCAACTACTTTGTTTCTTTTCTGGAAATTAAAAGCATTAAAATCCTCACGTATGCTAAGAAAAAGAAATAAATTGTGAGCTTTCTTTCCTGTTTTAGTATTTCACTGAATCATAGAATGTCCTGAGCTGGAAGGGACCCCCAAGAACCATCAAAGTCCAACTCCTGGCCCTGCACAGACACACCAACAATCCATATGCATCCTTGGGAGTGTTGTCCAAACACTCCTGGAGCTCTCGCAACCTGGGGAACCTGGCCAGTGCCCACCACCCTCTGGGGAAGAACCTTTTTCTGACATCCAGCTGATCCTCCCCTGACCCAGCTGCAGCTGTTCCCTTGAGTCCTGTCACTAGTCACCAGAAGGATTTCACCGATTAATTCTTAAATCTTGTTTATGATCTTAGAACTTGGAAAAACTAGTTAAAGGCAAACTTTAATTTGAAATTAGCAAATTGAGGCAAGAATTAAAATACATGATTGTGACAAATTCAGGCTCTAGATTCAGTACTGTTGTGACTGCTAATTCCTGAAAAGGCAGGGAAGAGCACATGGTCACTGGAAATGTAAGAATGAGCCAGGGGCTTTGAAAATTGATGCCTGTCCAAGCTTTTCTTTTTTAGGGTTCATCTACACAGGGAGAGTATGATCCCCAATACTTAAGCTCAACATTTGACTTATTGAATTTTAATCTGTGTGACTGTTAAAAAATGTGTTGCTTAATGCTATAGAAAAGCCATAATTATGATCAGGAAGGTTTATAATACTGAATAGAAAATGTGTAGAAAATAGTGAGAAATGTTTTTGTTACTGCTTGTGTTTTCCAGCCAGTGCTTTGTTATCTTCAGAGATTTGTTTTGATCCCTATAATATCTTACACCCAGTACTTTTCTACATCATTCCTTGAACTCAGCTCAAGGTGGGCAGCATTTCTAATGGGGTTTGTGAGTTCTGACACTCCTCTCTGCATGTGATCAGGAGATACCTGAGTATTACACAAACACAACAGTTGTGTTTCTTGGTTATTTCTGCTGGCACCTTTCAGTATCAAAGCTCTTTGTGTCAGTAAGTGTCCCAGACATGAGGAAGCTGTATCCCAGTTACAATGGCAGGGATGGTGGATGTAGATTTTAAAAGAAAATGTGTCAAAATTACCTTGGATAAGGAGGGTAATTTATTACCTTTATTTCATTTTGTGTCTGGACTGAAAAGGACCTCTTGGGCTGAAGAACTGCTTCTGTGCTCTATTGTGCTATTATGTGACACAGCATCTATTTCAGAACCTGTACCAACAGCTTTCAGAATTGCTTATAAAAGGCCACTTCTCTTAGTCCTGGTTAAATTTATTTACTGTTTTAAACTATCATTTTACCCTCACTACTCTTACATCAGCATTGTCCTTCAACTTACACAGTCCCCTTCCAGCACCACTCACACTTGCTTTTATTACCTTGAAGTATTTATAGATACCATTCACATTGTTTATTGAATAACCCAATATTGTCAGAGTTGTTGAACTCCAGAGTATCTTAGACATTCTCTTCTGCATCACCTCCAGAGGTGACTGGATCTTTAAGAGAGGTCACATCACATTTTCTGTCTTCATGTTGTATTTTCTTATTTGTAAATTATCTATTTGTTCTGACAACTCTGAGGACTGTGTTGTGCTCTTATGTTTCTATGATATATTATTCCTGACTAACCAGAGGGTTCCACAAATACTATTTCCCACCTTAGAAAGGAATTTGTGTAAGAGCACAGATTTTGAATAGAATTATGCTGTACTTCTGTGTGCGTTTATATTTCAGTTCTTAAGGAACACATAATCTATTGTAGTTTTTCTTTTTGCACTTTGTCTTCCTTGGGCAGACATCTGACCTAACCCCTCTGTGCTGGTTTTGTCCATTAGACATTTGGTGAGGAGGGAAGAAGCCATCCACTGAAATGATTTTTCTGAGAGGAGCTGCTAAGAGCTTCCTCAGTGTCTGACAAAACCCAATTGCTGATTAGTTTTGAGAACTGACAACCTGTTAAACCACTGAGAAAGCTGAATACACCTCTGTGAACACACATGTCAAAAAACAAACAAGCCCGGGATAAAGCTCTCTTGCTTTCCAGCCTTTGCAGAGAGAAGTTCTTTCCCCTCCTGGTCTGGTGGCCAGGTGGGGAAGGTGAGGCCACAGGCCCCAGCAGAGGCTGAGCCAGGCCATGGCTACTAACATGTTGCTGCCATTAAGCCCTGCCCCACTGCTGGCCTGGGCTGAGCCAGGGTCTGCTGGACCCTGGGAGCAGCTCTGGGCTGGGCCAGGCCCACTCTGCTGGGGGCTGGGCCAGGCCCACTCTGCTGGGGGCTGGGCCAGGCCCCACCAGCTGCTGGGCAGGGGGAGGGATGACCATCAGCTGCATGGCTAGGATTGAACACAGCAAAAGCCAGAAAATGCTGTGTGGCCAGAGCGGCCAGCGCCCTTTTGGCTGGGCCCCTTGGAGATCCTAGCCTTCCCCACCAGCATGGTCCTCGAAGAATTCTCTGCTGTAAACAGCCACCTGGCAGGGATTGCATGACTACCTGCAGGCCTCAGGTGAGATAGTAACTCTTTCAGTGCACAGGTGGGACCTGCAAACCTTCAATCCTCTCTCGAGTGAGAGAAAAGGACAGAGTGAAGATACGTAGAGAAACAACATGAAGACACCAAGGTCAGTGAAGTAGAAGTCAGGTCCCAGATTGGAGGAATTGAGAAGATTCCTCACTCTTGGGCTGAAATCCTCTTTTCAGGCTATGGAGAAGATATAATTGATACAGCAGACTATTTTTGTCCTGTAACTCATTGAAAAGTAGGGGGTACAAAGTGTTCAAATTGTAGATATGAGCAAAAGCATTCATGCTGAACAAGCAGATACTGGAGTAGCTGTGATTCCATGAGAAGCTTGAACACAGAGAGATAAGAATGATGAAGACCCTTTGGCCCCAGGGAAGAAAAAGAGAACCTCTGTTCCCAGAGATGAAGATGATCTCAGAGATAGATTAAGAGAACCTTTGCTTCTGAGCAGCTCATCCTTTAAAGTGTACCCCATTAGCCAAAGATTGAGCCCTCTTAAACAGTTATGGTGAAAGCTGTAGGTTGAGGGGAGGGACACAGTGATCAGATTTTCATTCTCCCGGGTGGCTGATTTGCTGTGACTTCTAAGCCACGAGGGAAGCGTTTCTTGTGGAGAAGTCTCCATAGCATGACAAGAGAGACTCCTCTCCCTAAGGGAACTGGAAAAAGACTGTTTTAGAGATGGTAAACTGGCAGAATTGTTCAGTGGGAAAGAAAAAAGAGGTTGTGGAGGGAGGAGAAGTGTTCTGAAGGTTTTATTCTGATTCTTACTATTCGTTTAGTTCTGTTAATAAAGTTTTTCTTTATACCCTTTAAAGTTTGATCCTAATTTGCTTTCCTCCCAATCCTATTTCAGAGCATGAAATGAGTAAATAATTCTAGTGGGTTGTACTGGCGATTTGGCCAGCACTAAATCCACCACATAAATTGGTGCGTTGGCTGGGAAATCTCAAATTGGTGAATTCAAACCACTGCAGATTTTGCCCATCAGTTCTCTCCTGAATTACCACTTGCACCAAAACCTTAAAATCACATCTGAAATTTTGTTCTTTGTTAAAGGCACGTTCAAAAATTTCTGCATGTGGGAAGTGGAGGTAGTCAGAGCAGTCATCTGTCTTTGAGCACCTTAGATGCTGCTGATCATGGGAAAGTTCTACCCATTCCCTCAGGGATCTGTGGTTGGCAGTGGAAACTGAAATGACCAGTGTGACGTCGCTTGGGATTGTGCCTCCCTATATCATCTGTTCCTGAAATTATCACTTGCCACAATCTAATCTGGGGCATTAATGTTTTGAAAGTAGTGCTGTCTTTTCACAAAATGAAGAAGGAAAAACCAAGGGGTTCAAGTCATCATAGCAAATAAGGAAATCAGTTTTATCCCTCATATGAAAGCAAGCAATATAAGAAGCTTGAGCAATCAACTTTTGTATAGTCTTATTGGCTAAACTTCTGAAGCCAGTGAAGACTGCACAAGTGCTTGTTTTAGATAAAACTTGCATATTGTCGGTGCAGATAATTTTAAAATGTCAATTGTCAGGAATGAAATTATGGCAATTACTGTAATTTTTGAGAGGTTTAAGATGAAAAGTGCACTAAGACTGTAGGCAATGTGACTTAGGCTTTGTGTTGAAGAATTAATGTGGTTGTTTGATTCTTAATCTGTGCTTTCTTTGCATTTGCAAAGGCTTGAGGAGCCTGAACTGATTTTTAAGTCAGCATTGCTTTAAGCCAGTAGTTGATGAAGTGACAAGTGGGACTCCTTTCCAGCCAATACTGGGTTTGATTCTAGGTGAGCTGGTTTAGTCCACTCTGTAATTGCATTACATTTTCAAAGGACTCTTCTCAAGAAAAAACCAGCAATGTCCACATTGGAATCTAAGGCAAAATACATGTCCTTTATTTTTATACCCCTTTTTTATATCTTCTTCTTGTAGCTGATCCCACGGTTAGAGATTACACCTTAGGAAGAGAAGAAGGTCCTGACTCTTCAGAGCTTTTATAGATCAGAACCATCTGTTCTCTTTTAAGGCCTTCTACACTGAGCAGAGCAAAAGAAATTCAGGCTTTAAGAGGCTCTCAGATTACTGGTTTTGTATTTCTAGTTTCTAAATTGAAGATGTCCTTTAAATTTCAGGTTTTACTGGGCTGAATAATTCTTCCTCCAGACCCACTCTCTCTACCCCAAAAACCTGTCTTGGGTGACTTGTTGGAGATGATCTCTTTAGAAAGAGAAATCTGTGCCTGAAAATGTCCAGAATCATTCAACTTCCAGACCACTGATTTTCCAACCTTAATATAACAATTTCCTTATTTTTATTTAACTTATATTTATATTTGTATTTAAATTTATATTTACTTCTTTTAACTTATTTTTAGAAGTCCATGTTTATTTGTGTGTTGAAAATCCATCCCGTGCTGATTAGTTACTCTCTCAGCCTATCTGATCTCCTCCTCACACCTAAAATCAGTTCTGTTCCTATTAGGTGAATGTTCACTGTAAGTTTTGAATTTTGAGGGTGGAGACAAACTCTCTTTTCAAATAGAAGACTGATAGCAGGGGAAATAACATGAAATTTGTTGACCTGAATTTCTTCAGCAGCATTGAACCCTGATTTAGATATTAATGACTCCTATTATATCATGTGTTGGTAATTTCTAAATGTTGGAAAACATAGATGGTGTTTTCAGGGTTACATGCAGTTCTGACTGAAACCATTTTTAAAAAAAATATTTTAAATGTAATTTAAATATATTGTGTATATCTCACGTACCTAGCAAATCTTGTAATTCTTTGGGAACATGTTTTCTCAGTGTATGTAATTGAAGTGAAGGAAAACATACAAATTGTCATTCCACACCAGACTTGTACTGGCTTATCTACCCCAGTGTCTCATTGCCAGCAGTAGATATGTGGGAAAGACTTATAAGAACAAGACAATAAAACTCTTTTCTTTTGCCTCTGACAATTTATGTCTTGAAAACTGTGAGAAAAAAGTGGTGTCTCATGTTTAAGAATTCTGCATGAATTGTTATTTCATGGCTTTTTTTGGTGGCTTTTTGAACACATGTACGTGAGCAGCCCCAGAGATCTTCTTAGCTTAATTATTATTTTGTTTGCTTTGGACCTACCACCTGTGACTTTCACGTGAGGTTCTTGTGTCGTCAGGCATTTTGGACACTTGGTATCTCTTCACTTTCTCCTTAACACTCTCCTTAACACTCTCCTTAACACTCTGTTTTCCAGGCTTAATAATCATAGTCTGTTTTTATCTCCTCCTTTGGAGGCTTCTGATTCTTTCTAAATACTTCTCTGTCTCTACTATCCCCTTTTTGAAAAGGGAGAACCAGCATGGTGAATAATATCAGAGAAGAATACCACATGAAGTTACACTAAAGAATAATGATGTTCTCTGTTTAGATCTCTTTTCTTTTCTTTTTAATTCCTACCATTTAATGCATTTTGTTGACCTCCACTGTGCACTGATGTAATATTTTCATAGGACTCTCCGCAGTGAGTCCCAGGATCCATTTCTGAGTAGCAATTGTTGGCTCAGAGTCTGTCATTTATGTGGAAAATTGATGCTGTTCTCCATATGCATCGATTTAGATTTATCTGCATTGACTTTCTTTGGCTGTTCTCCTGCCCAGTCACTCAGTCTTTTATGTCCCTTCTGCAATTCTTTATTGTAACTCCTGTCTTTAAATCCCTGAATAATTTAGAAGCATCTACAGACACTGTCATCTCATCCTTCACCTTTCCAAGCTGTTTTAAATACAGCCCAACCAGCATGGATCACTGCTGGAACCTGCTATAGAAATCAGTTGGTTTAATGTTCTCTCTAGTAATGATCAAGATGTAGCCTTTGCTAAATCCAGATTACACAGCTATAATTAGCCACAAAGAACAGAAAGAACAAAGTAATTTCTGATAAGAGGTAAAGTTCTTATTGTGGTCATGATGTCATTCATGTGGATTTTCAGAGCTGTTCTGGTGCTGAATATGTTATTCTTTTGCAAGAGTAGACTTGTGTCTCAGTTTGAAAGACAGGTGTTTTCTAGGGAAGGCAGAAACCTCCCCTGGATTGGAGAATGTAAACCCCCTCCCTCCGATTATTATGATTTTGAAATTAAGGGGCTCTCAGGCAAAGATATGAGGATAGGAATAACAGTTCTTTACTAATATGTATAACAAGGCAAACAAAACAACAGGAACTATGGAATTAATACCAAACAGAACAGGGACCAGTAACGCGCCTCTCGGCTGCGGGCCCTTTCCCCTTTGGTGCAGTTCCCGTCGCAGCCGGCAGGGAGCGCTGGCGGTCCCGGTGGGCGGGGCAGGTGCGATGATTCCCCCGCGGCGGCAGGGGGCGCTGTGGCCGAGCTTGGGGAGCATGCGGTAATGGCGGCACGGCCGAGGCAGGAAGGGATGGAGAAGAGGCTTTGCTTCACAAACCCTGGGGCAGTGTCAATCCTGGAGGTCCAGCTCAGAAGCAGCAAACTGAAATGGCAAGACATCCCAGGAGGGCAGGGGGTGCGGGGTCCAGCAGCAGAAGAAGAGGCAGCTCCCGGCTGGGTTCCGGCGGTTCCCAGCGACTGGGTTCCGCTGGGTTCCAGCGACTCTCTTCTGAAGCCTCCGCTCTCCTTTTACCTGCTGCTAATCTCACTGTGTCTCTGTCCCTCAGAGAGAAACTCCAAAAAAAACCAGAGGAGTTCCTTCGCCCCCGTCTTAGCCATTCAGTGCTTCTTAGGTGTCAATGGGGAAAATTCCACAGGTAACAAGAAGAAAACCCGACTCCTAACAACTTGAAAGTTATATTTTTCTTTTTTCTTAGTCTGTTTAGCTTTTCAGAGTCAGTCATTTTGCCTCTAAAATGCAGAGATTTAATATTTTAAAATACAGAGATTTATAAAGGACTACCCATCAAGATCCTTGGTATCTTGGTACAGAATATAGATAATTTCAAGTCATATTCTATATAGTTTTACTTTGACACTATTTTGGCATTAGTTTCTACTGAGTTCCAGTGGGCCTCAGCTCTGTAAGTCTGAGCAGCTCTGAACTGCATCAGAGCCATGTGAGTGAGCAGGCATTTCATGGATAGGAAGGCCAGAAACAAGTTACCTGCGCTTAAAGACCAGATAGTGCATGAGATGGAAGTCAAAGCGCAAGTAATGTGTGTTTATCCTCAAACATCTTTGTTATTGCCTCAGTTATTACCTTTGGGCCTATTTTTAGTTTTTAAGTTCACTTCAGTCAGGCCCTTCTGAAGAATTTGAGACACTAATCCCATGGTATACATGAAATAAAAATCACAATTCCTGGTCAGACGTGGATAAAAATAGGATGTAGTGTTCAGTGAGGAAACTAATGGTAGGAAGCGTAAAAATCTGAATGATGGTTCACTGTTATGCTGTGTTAAAGGAGTTGCTGAAAAACATGGAACAACGGATTTCAGCTGATAAAATGAAGGACGTTGTCTTGGGCAAGCCTTGGAAACGTGTTCTTAAAAAAAAATCCAGGCCTGATGGAAATATAATATGTAAAAAATATAATGATGGTAGTAGACTACATCTCTTGGGAAAGTAATCTGGCAGGTAATTTTCCTCATTCCCAAAAATATGCACCTCATTTATAACCTGAATCCATCGGTTTTAACTTCTAACCATTGGATCCCATTACAAGTTTTTAGACTCACAGACTTTATTTAATCATTAGTTAATTTCTTTTTTTATAAGCCCAGACCTTACCCAAAATGAACCAAACCTGAATTTTGTAATAATACTGAACAAGTCTAGGCCTTAAACATGTCTAAACAAATCTAGGCCATGGTTTAGATGGCGTGTACCAGCCAAACTATATTTGACTGTTGTTGTCATCCATATTTTGCTGCTTAAATGCTTTTTCTCTGTATTTTACTGTACTTTCTCATGCTTAGCTGTTTTTGCATATTTTTTAGTTTTAAGCAAAGTTTATATAACAAGTGCACAAAGGAGACAATTTTAAAGAATTTTTCTTTAACTTGTTTGAGACCCTTCAAAGTTGCTAAAATATAAACTATGCTAAATCGGGAGAGAAGAAAATGAAAAACAGCATGCCAAGATTAGAAGACCTAAGATAAAGGTGGGCAGTAAAGACCTGAACAGTAACAATCACCTAACCTAGAAGGTTCGTACAAAGTGTGTAAACAAAATAAAAGCACCAATCAAAAAATACGTAATCGCGTAGACAGTAGTCTTAGAATGTATAATTAAAGCTAAATGTAAACAATATATTGCCTTCTGCATAATCATATTAATTTGTAGTCTAAAAGTCCTTTGTTCCCACAGAATTTCTATGAGATCAGAGCTATTAGCTGATTAAAGTCTGACACAGTAAAGAGTTAAAGGTTTTTTACACTACCAGTGCTCTGAATTCCCCATCCTGTTCTGCCCTCACGTCACTGGTGACTTGTGCCTAATCAGTTCTGTAACTTCTTTCCCAACACTCACACTTACAGTGCTCTTATTTCTTCCTTTTTAATTTTTTAAGCAAGGTTTTAATTCACACAAATAGAACCTGATGTTTCTAGAATATGACATTTACCAGCATGTGTTTAAAATAGAATTCAGAAATAGGCAAAGCTGCTTCCTTTCCTTTAAATCCTTTCCTTACAAATGTGCAGTCTGGTAGTGTAACCTGTGGTGGGTTGGGCACTGCGGTGTTACCTGTGTGCAGAGTAACAGACTGAACAATAAATCGAAATCTCTGGAACTACATGCGGATGGAGTTTGAATTGAATGGGAGAGTTCCCATCACAATCCTGACTACAGTCTTAAACTGGAAATGTGTGTTGGTTGTAGCTTTGTCCTGAAGAGAGTCACGGCTTCTGGCCACAAGGTGCTCAGTGAATACCTTAATCACAGCCTGGCAGAATTGCAGTAGCCTTTGCAGATTTTCATCTGCAAAACACTGGTTTGAAACCTGAGGGTTTTAAATCAGCTTTCAGAGCACCATCAGTACTAAGCAGCTTGTTCTCTACTGCACATCTGCAGGTGCTTTAGATGAGTCAATCCTGTATCATCATCCTTGAGGCCTCATTGGCATCTTCTGTGGCCTTTGAGCTCTGACTTCTGCTTTAATGCTTTTCCCTACTCCTTCATGTGTCACCTCAAGAATGTCTCGATGATTTCCATATTTTAGTTACTCATTAACATATTTATTATTTTAAATCAGTGACCCCATTCTATGGGTATTTACCTTGTATTAGTATTTTGAATAAATATGTTTTTCTTTACATGTTAGAAAAAGTATTTTTAGAGTTTAAATATAGTTACAGAAGTGTTTGCCAGTGTGGTTTAGTGGTACTCACAATATTTTAAATTATGACTTTTATGTTAGGAAGGTGGAATATTTCTGTCTGTTCCAATTGGAAATGAGTGTTGTTACGTTACATATCCCATTTTATGATGAGGCTGATCAAAAACGAAGGAGCATAAAGACTTGCTCTCTAAATTCCAGACCTGTGAGATGGAGCAGTAGCTGCTGGGCTGCCTTTATCAGGTAGCAGAGGCACGTGGGCTGTTTTCTGCACCCGGGCGATTCCGGGTGTGACATCATTGCATTCTCCTTACAAATGTGCAGTAGTTTTCTAGAATCCATTCAAACGCATGTGCTAACATCATTCCCTCTATGCCCATCGTCTCTAGATTTAGAAACGCCTCCTGAGGGCGCAGCGCTGGCGATTATAGTTTTTTGAATATTTAATTTCATCCAGCACGAGCTGTGCAGAGACGTGCCATGGCTTCCCAGGCTCTCGGAGCCGTGCGCGGCTGCTCACCGCTGCGCATCCCAGCAGCCTGGCCCCTCTCCGGTCGCCGTTGGCGAGGGGAGGGGTGCCCTACCCCGCCTACGCCGTATCTGTGTTTCATCATTCCGAAGCAGACTGCATGTACAAGCAATTATATCGGCTGGGAGGCCGATCCCTCCCCGCTATGGAGCGTAAAAGGGTGCAGCTGATGTGCTGTAAACTAGGATTCAAAAGCCAAATCCCAGCAGAGAACTAATGGAGGGTGGCAGGGTGGGAGCCCGCCTGTCCACGCTTACCACTGGTTTCTTATTACGGCATTCTCACCCGAGAGGCTCCTGGTGCCCAGGCAGCCCCCCCCGCCCCCTCCTCCTCCTCTTTCCCCTCCTCTTCCTTCTGCTCCCAGCCCCCTCTTTCCCACTCCTTCGTGTCTGATGCTCAGCGAGCGACAGCGCTGGTCACGGAGCAGGGATTGCAATGAGCTCATTCTTTTCTCTGTGCAGCCTCCCAAGTGCCCGGGCTGTGCTGGCCTTCCTGCCGCCGCTCCCGGCTCCCACACACCCGTACGGGCACTGAGCCCTCACAGCTCGCCCTTGCTCTGCTCGCAGCCCAGCTTCCCTGTGCTCATTCTCTGCCATTTTCCTACTTTTTATGTGCATTTTTAGATCCATGTTTTCTCTGGTTTGTTTTTCAAATCTTCTTCAGACTCTGAGTGAGCCAGCACGGTGGATCGTATTTTTCCTTGATTCTTAGCAAACATGCTTTTCATCTCCTGAGAGGCTAAAGGGATCGTTGCTGGATCAGCCATCCAAACCCATTCCAGAGACTGGAGGCTGGCTCTCCTAATCTTGCACTTTTGGAAATTGCCGTTCACAAGGCCTGTTCTTCTCACTCTGGATACTTACTACTTACTGCTCATGGAAGAAGGGGTACCTTGCAAAAGCCCGGCTACCAAGCTCACCCCACCTGCCAAGAAGTCCCAGGACATGCACGATGAGAGGAGCAAGCTGGTGAATGAATATGCGTGTCGGGTGCTGGAACTTCTGGGCATGGGGCATCGTCTCTTTGTACCTCGGCTACTTGCGGTGAGATCACCTTTTCATGAAATTAATTAGTTGGGAATTTGCCATTTTCCCTCCCAACCCTTCCTCTGCCCCCAGGAGGGATGAGAGGGCTCTTATTTTTTCCTTTCAGCTTCTCATATCTGTCTCCTAAGCACTGAGTCCTTCTTTCTGATGTTAGCTCAGGAAGGCTGGATGCTAGTCCTGCTAATGGGGACCAGTGCCACTCCTTAATTGGCTTGAAGGATCATCAACCAGGGCTGAATCATAAAAAAAAAATCTTTCCTAAATCCCTGAGTGCTTTTGTTTTCAGTCTTGTAATGATTCCAGATAAGCAGCATGCCCAGTCACCTTCTAGGTACTGATGGAAAGTGCATTAATGGTCAGCATTTCAGATTTTATACTTTTAACATCACAGGTAGGCTTTAAAGACGCATCAAAAATCAAGCTGTGTTCGTGCATTTTGGCTTTTGTTGTTTCTGTGTTTGGTTTTGGAAAAGCAGTTGACAGCATGTAAAAAAGTTGAAAATACCTGTGTAGAGTGATATGGGAAGTAAATTGTTAAGGGTGTTTTCATCCATCATGACAAATGCTGTATGTGTGGGTGGTGCCTGCAGTTGGTGTGCCATATTATGGCATAGAGAACATGCTTTTATCATTTCTCCTGCTGTACAAGAAGCCTCAAACCCACAAGAGAGTGGCAAATCTGGGAGTCAGTGCCTAGTCCCGACTGGATCTGCTCAGGATGTTGTAACCACACCTGGCTGCAGCTCAGAGCGTTGCTCTGTCCATGGCCTGGCACACTAGAATGGCATTTCTGTGAGATCCATGGGAAGACAGTCCTTTCCTGATCCCTCTCATTTTCTATGGTGCCTTTCCTTTATTTCCATACCGATATTGTGGTTATATGCAGTGACCTGTCCATTTTTTTCATACTACTGCACCCATCTTGTTGCTCCTCAGGATTAACAGAAATCCGTATGCTCTGTGTGTTGCAACCTGTTCAGTTGTAACAGCGTGGGTGGTTGGAACACTGTCCCCCTGCACTGGGACATGCTAAATAAAAATGAAAAATTGACAAACTCCTCGATTGCTACAGTCGTCTGGATTTGGGGATTTACAGTCACTTGTAGAATTGAGTCTAGTCCCTGATGATGCGTGGTTTGAACTGTTGACTGTGTTATCATTATTCCAGTGATCTCCCAGTGTAACAAAACACTCATCCTGCTGATGGTTTCTTGGGCAAGGGCTGCCAAATCACCCTGAATTGGGCTGTGATGAACTCTAAGGAAAGCAGAGACAAAACCATCAAGCTCTTTTTCACTTGACTTAATCAGGCTTTGTATCTGGCCCTCCAGATGGAGACTACCAGGCAATTTCACATCCCTGTCTTCCAGGCAGTTTGGCTTTGCTGAGTAGCATAGTACTGTTTATTAAGAAGGAGTGTGAAAAGGGCAAAATAATGCAAACAGTGCATTTTGTTATTAGGGTGGGAGACTTGACTTGTGGAGTCAGTGTGATTCCCTGTCAGGTTTTATTGGTTAAATATGCCTCTCCTGACATACAGGCCTTTTGACACACACCCTTCTCAGAAAGGAGAGACTGTGTTCTGATCATGTGTTGAAAATGAGGAATCTCTGAGAATTAAGAATTTGTACTTTAATCAGAACTGAAGATCCTTCAGAACATCAGTGTTTCATAAAATTAAGCACTTTTGTTTTTTTTAATGTGCATAGCTTCTCTCTCTCTGCTATAGTTTTGGGGGTGAATGCCTGGGATGGGTAGAGTATGTGTCATTGCAGTGTTATAACACTGCATGAAGGCACAAAAGACCTTTATGCCAGTCTTAGAAAAATTCTGATCGCCTCCTCACCTGAACATGCTTTTGGGCAGGTAGAGCAGCACCAGTTCAAGCCTTTGGGATGACTTGGAGTGGGTGACGCCAGAAGATTTTCTTATCTACCTGCATCAGTTCTTTATGTGGCAGAGTGAACTTTGCCCTGTAAGTTTGGAGCTACATAGAAAGGCAGGGGTGAAGTGCTGAGCAGAGAGATGTCACTGAGTGTGCACAAGATCAGTGCCGTGTTTGTGGATCCCAGCTCTTCACTCACAGACCTAGAGGTGTTTTTTTTTTCCACAGCGTTTTTGTACCAGTGTGTTACAGAGAATATGGATTTTATTTAGGAAAGTGTTTGATAATATAGCTGGACGTAAAAGATGCCAGCAAAGGAGTTTGGTGTACTGCCCTAAAAGTGTGTTCTGATGTTACTGCAGCAGCACAGTTTTGTCCACCAAACTTCCCCTGGAGTCTGAGTTTATCCAGCACAGAAGGTCAGGATCTTCCTCTGTGAGTCATTGAGTAGCTCTCATGTCTGTGGCTCATGTGAAAGGACAGCACAAAGCAAAGTCGTGCAACATGCAGCACTGCAGTCTTGGTTAGAAATAAATAGCCTGTGTATCTTGGTTTTACACTGTGTATCTTTTTTTAGAAGTTAAAACCAGAAAGTTTTTTTAAGAAGTTAAAATCTGTGTGTTATAGATGCTTTTATATTATGTATATTTATGTATATAAATACTATGTTCTGAAAAATTGGAGAATACTTACAAGTATTTTGAGTGTCCCAGAAGCAAATTTAATAGTGAAGCATGGCCAGATTTTTTTCAGTCTTCTTTGCCTTATTTCTGACACACGTTCATTGAAGTGCAAAACAGATGGTTTATGCTTACTGACATTCTACAGAAATCTAAATATATATCTAAAATTCTATGGAAATAAGTAATTTTTATCTGTTTGTATGAGGGAGGACAAGCTAAATTAAAGATACGTAATGTGGTTCATCCAGAATTTCTTCTGTTATGTTAGTTCCCAGGTGGGAATAGGAGTTTTGATGGAGTCAGTAATAAATGAAGCTGCAGACTTAATCTTTGAAAGCAGAGAAATTAAATTAAGGAAAAAATTCAAGGCTTTTCCCTTTGTCTTAATTACAGTTTCCTAAATATTTTTGGGAAAGTAGTAGTAACATTATTTGCTTTAAAAAAAAAAAATTAGCATTGTTTAAGTCTTTCAAATTCTCTTCTTGCTTTTTGAACATTTGCTATTTTTCCAAACTTTACCTTTAGATTTGAAAGCTTTACTAATAATTTTGGGAACGGGCTTTTCCTATTTTACTCACTTAAGATACAGTAATTTCACGACTATAAGACACAACCTTAAAGCCTAAAATTTTGATCGGAACCCAGAAGTGCACCTTATAATCCAGTGTGCCTTATATATGGACAAAGTTTGGAAATTTGCTGACAACCCGGAAGTGCGAGCCGAGCAGTGAGCCGAGCTGCGCGGGGCTAAGCAGCGAGCTGAGCCACGCGGGGCGGTGGGGCTCAGCGGGGCCGCGCGGCTCGCGTGATTCCATTACTTATTGGTTACTTTGTTGCACAAGGATCCTCGCTGCAAAAAAAAAAGTGTGCTTTATAATCCGGTGCACCTTATATATGGACAAAGTTTGGAAATTTACCAACACCCGGAAGTGCGCCTTATAATCCGGTGCGCCTTATAGTTGTGAAATTACTGTAATTTTATGACTATGTTAGAATACTTAAATGATGTGGGAAGAACATTTGAGAACATATTTAATCAAACCCTAAAAGCCAAACTGAGCCTTTGGGTCATAGTTCTGACTGAGTTTCCTTGTTTGTCTGGGTTTGAAAATAGATTTTAATCAAAAATATGTTTATTTAAAAATATAATAAAAACTTTTCTGAAGTTGTTAAATGAACAAAAATGCATTGCATCTGGCAAACTTTAATGATTAGCTCGTTAAACTTACAGATTGTTTAGTAAGCGAAATCAACTGTTTAGAAATTAGCTGTTGGTGAATTTCAGGAGTTGAGTGACTTCAAATATGGATTTATAAATATCTGCCTCTCAAACAGCTGCCAGAAGCTTCCAGAGATATCTATAATTTATTGATCAAAGTCACAAAATGTCAAGAAATCTGAATCCTGAGATGCCAAAATTTCTATTTTTCACTTGTTTCCTTGTGATTTTAATAGTGAAACTGGTATTTTGATGAACATATTATTTTAAGGAAATGAAAATATTCAGTAAAGTAGATGGAGCTGATGAGCCTGGGCTCTATCATCCATTTAAGCAACCTGTACAATGTGATGGTTTGCAGTTTTCATGACTATAATCTTAGCTCAGCACTCTGAACTCCTTTAGAGAAGTTCTTACTTCCATGATCATACGGGATTTTCACTGCTACAGATTTTTCAGCAAGGAGAACTTGAAGTTGTCAATAGTGACAGTTTAATAAATCTAATTTGTTGGGGACTGTTAAAAACAGTACTGTAACAATGATTCAAGTAGAGACCTAGGAAAATTAAATCTGATTTGTTTTACATAGAATTACTGTAAATGAAGGGAAGAGGAGGGAACTGGATGTGTAGGAGTATCCCAAGGAGGCAGATGAGCAGTTGGGTAAATCTGTTGAATTGGGAGTGATTTCAGATACCAACATGGCTGAGAACAAAGAGAGATCAATTTCTGTGAGCTGGGTATTGAAATCGAATTTTATTCCTAATATCCATTAGATTAGGTATTAGTAAAAACTTCTTCACTGAAAGGGTGATTAGGTATTGTAACAGGCTTCCAGGGGAAGTGATGGGGTCACCATCCCTGAAAGAATTTAAGATGTTCAAATGTGGCGCTTAGGAACATGGCTTAGCAGTGGACTTGGCAGTTCTGTGTAAGTGGTTGGGCTCAATGATCTTGGAGGATGTTGTGGGTTGGCGAGGTTTAGAAATTTTTCCCATTATTATGTTAAACTAGCCGGGATGGCTCTCCTATTAGCCGTTAAGAGCTGGAGACAAAGGACTAGCTGAAGCAAGCTGATGGCCCCATTAGGGAAAGGTGGAGTCCTGCTTTTGTTTTCGGCAAGTAAGAGGACACGGGGGGGTAGGAGAACTCTTACAGCTCGCCGGCCGAACTGGAGGAGAGAGGTTCCGTTTCTCCGGTTGGGATCAGGCTTCTTGGATTTGGACTGCTAAAGCTTCCTGCTTTCCTCTGAACAACTGGGAACTGGGACGCCCACGGTGAGCAGAATTCCTTCCTCACCTTTTTTCTTCCACCTGGGGCGGTGAGGCCACCTGGCCCCCTCCCCTGCCCCTGCAGCAGCCGTGACTGAGAAGCCGCCTGCCCTGCTCCTTCGGAGAGTCATCGGTGACTGAAAAAAGGGACTGGGACTGAATTCCGTTCTGTTCTGTCACTGGGTTTTTTTTTCTTTCATATAGCTGATGCTGTTTTCGTTTGTCTTATAAATATATCAGTAAAGAACTGTTATTCCCAACCTATACCTTTTTTTGTGCCTGTGAGTTCCCGAATTTCCTTTTCCTGGTAATACTGTCCCTTTAAACCGGGACAGATCTTGGCGCCCAACATGGGGCACGAGGTTAAGGAATAAGAGTTCTTCAGTTGCCTGAGTTTGTTTTTTTTTGTGTGTGCTAGCAACATGTGGTCCAGTTTAATCTGGTTTGGGCTGCACGTGTTCATACATGTATATCTCCCATTTGCAAACCCTTACATAAGCATGGGCCCTGTAACTAATGCTACTGTGACTGTTATCGAACTTGCTTTATGGGTTGATAAGGTGAGGAATTCATGGATTTTTAACTTCCTTTGGACGGCGGGTACATGGATTCAGGGATACCACACACTAAATGCATGTTTTTGGGATTACTTTAATAATGGCACCTACTGTGAGGGAATAACACCAGGAGAAATTTTCTCCCAACCCCTCACCCAAATTTTTGGGTCTACCCCACCAGTTTTTGAAGGGTTCAGATTTCCTCTGAATGCTAATGATATCGTACAGTGGCTGGTGTTACTGATAGGCTTGTCCTATTTAACATTAAGAGATAACGGGGGATTGAGCTGGATAACAACTCTGATACCTACTCCAGGAAAGAGGGATGCTGCCCCAGAGCCTGACCCTACCCCAGAGACTAGGGATGCTGCCCCAGAGCCTGACCCTGCCCCACAGCCCATCTCAGAAAGAAACCAGCCGGAGTGGGTGGGGCTTCTAGTGAAGCAGATGAGTGAGATGGGCCAGATGATGAAGGAGTACCTCTCCCCAGCTGGTGAGAAGCCCTGCCATAAAGGGGGAGAATCCAGTGATGCTGTAGTGGAACCCATAGGTGTTACATCTGCCCAGGGTCCAGCTGAATTGCAAGGGCACTCACAGCCAGCAGCAGTCGCCCCTGTAGAAACTAGGAAGTCTAAAATGAAAGCAAGGCACCTAGACAAAGAGGACCAGAGAGGAGGGCCCTCACAACCAGCAGGGGAGCCAGAGGTTGAAATCATCACTGAGTCCCTGTCTTATGAAAATCTCCGCAGTCTGCAGAAAGATATTGCACGACGGGGCCGGGAGGCTTTGACAACTTGGTTACTTCGGGTCTGGGACCTTATGGGTACAGGTGTGCACTTGGATGGTACAGAGGCAAGGAATTTGGGATCCTTGTCCCAGGACTCAGGTGTGGACCAAATATTCGTAAGGGAGCCAGGCCCACTTCCTCTCTGGGAGCGGCTTTTAATGAGTGTAAGAGAGAGGTTTGTCAACAGAGAAAGAATGCAGGAGTACTATAATAGAACGCATTGGAAAACCGTTGAGGAAGGGATTCAACAGCTGAGAGAGGTGGCGGTACTGGAGGTACTCTTAGGGAGGGATGGACAGCATGACAATGACCCTGACAAGGTCAGGTGCACAGGTCACATGCTGTGGAACCTGGCAAACCGAGGGCCATCTCAATACACCACCTTCATTGCAATGATTAATGCTGATGAACACCGAGAAACAGTGAGCTCTGTTGCTAACAAACTTAGGGATTTTCACAGTATGATGAATGGTGTAGTGCAGGCCCAGGTTTCTTCCGTGGTCCAGGAGGTGAGGGGGATGAGGGAGGAGATGAAGGAGGTGAGGGGGATGAGAGGTGACATAAGTGAGATGAGGGAGGAGATCAGGAAGATCAAGGCAGCACCAGTGCGAGCCTCATACCCCAAGGTTACAGCCCCGCGCCCCTCAGCTAGTGGAAGAGGGTACACCCCACAAGCTGACCTATGGTTTTTCCTGCATGACCATGGGGAAGACATGGGAAAATGGGATGGGAAACCCACTTCTGTCTTGGCAGCACGGGTGCGTCAACTCAGGGAGGGAAATGCTAACCGAGGGAGCTACACTAAAGTGAAGGTAGCCTCAACCTCCCATGACCAAGGTGCTGGGCATTACAGAAGGGAGGATGATCTGTCAGACCCACTTGAAGGAACCTCCACTATGTATGTTCAGGAAAGGAATAATAGCCAGGGCTAGAGGGGCCCTGCCTCTAGCCAGGGAGAGGCACGGGATAACAGAGTCTATTGGATGGTGTGGGTCCGATGGCCTGGCACATCAGAACCACAAGAATACAGGGTATTAGTTGATACTGGTTCACAATGCACTCTAATACCATCAGAACATGTGGGGGAAGAGCGTGTTTCCATTGTTGGGGTGACGGGGGGATCACAGGAATTGTCTTTGCTGGAAGCTGAGGTGAGCCTGACAGGAGAGGGGTGGCAGAAACATCCGATTGTAACTGGCCCAGAGGCACTGCCCATTCTAGGCATAGATTTTCTCAGGAGTGGCTACTACAAAGACCCAAAGGGACTCAGGTGGGCTTTTGGAATAGCTGCTGTAGTGGCAGAGGGCATTAAGCAGTTGAACACCTTGCCTGGACTGTCAGAAAACCCATCTGCAGTGGGACTCCTGAAGGTGGAAGAGCAACAAGTGCCAATTGCCACCTCAACAGTGCACCGCCGGCAGTACCGGACGAATCGAGATGCCGTGATCCCCATCCACAAGATGATCCGTGAGCTGGAGAGCCAAGGGGTGGTCAGCAAAACCCACTCACCCTTCAACAGCCCCATCTGGCCCGTGCGCAAGTCTGATGGAGAATGGAGATTGACTGTGGACTATCGTGCGTAGAACGAAGTGACTCCACTACTGAGCGCTGCCGTGCCGGACATGCTGGAACTCCAGTACGAGCTGGAGTCCAAGGCAGCAAGGTGGTATGCCACCATCGACATTGCCAACGCATTTTTCTCCATTCCCCTGGCAGCAGAGTGCAGGCCTCAGTTTGCCTTTACATGGAGGGGCGTGCAGTACACGTGGAATCGTCTGCCGCAGGGGTGGAAACACAGCCCCACCATCTGTCATGGACTGATCCAGGCTGCACTGGAAAAGGGTGAGGCTCCAGAACACCTGCAATACATAGATGACATCATTGTGTGGGGGAACACGGCAGTGGAGGTATTTGAGAAAGGAGAAAAGATCATCCAGATTCTGCTGAGAGCCGGCTTTGCCATTAAAAAGAGCAAAGTCAAAGGACCTGCCCAAGAGATCCAGTTCCTGGGAGTAAAGTGGCAAGATGGACGGCGCCAGATCCCCACTGAGGTCATCAATAAGATCACCGCAATGTGTCCACCAACCAGCAAGAAGGAAACACAAGCTTTCCTAGGTGCCATAGGCTTTTGGAGAATGCACATTCCTGAGTACAGCCAGATTGTGAGCCCTCTCTACCTGGTCACCCATAAGAAGAACGATTTCCACTGGGGTGCTGAGCAACAGCAAGCCTTTGCCCAGATCAAGCAGGAGATCGCTCATGCAGTGGCCCTTGGCCCAGTCAGGACGGGACCAGAGGTAAAGAATGTGCTTTATTCTGCAGCCGGGAACCATGGCTTGTCCTGGAGCCTTTGGCAGAAGGTGCCTGGGGAGACTCGAGGCCGACCTCTGGGATTCTGGAGCCGGAGCTACAGAGGGTCTGAAGCCAACTATACTCCCACAGAGAAGGAGATCTTGGCTGCCTATGAAGGAGTCCAAGCTGCCTCAGAGGTGATTGGGACGGAAGCACAACTCCTCCTGACACCCCGACTACCAGTGCTGGGGTGGATGTTCAAAGGAAGGGTTCCCTCTACCCACCACGCCACTGACGCCACATGGAGCAAGTGGATTGCCCTCATCACACAACGCGCCCGCATCGGAAACCCAAATCGCCCTGGGATTTTGGAGATAATTACGAACTGGCCAGAAGGTGAAAATTTTGGTCTCGCCGATGATGAGGAGCAAGAACAAGTGAGCCGCGCTGAGGAAGCCCCACCATATAACCAACTGCCAGCAGATGAAACATGCTATGCTCTTTTCACCGACGGCTCCTGCCGCGTCGTGGGGATGAACCAGAAGTGGAAAGCAGCCGTATGGAGCCCCACACGACAGGTTGCACAAGCTACTGAAGGAGAAGGTGGATCAAGTCAATTTGCTGAACTCAAAGCTGTTCAGCTGGCCCTGGACATTGCTGAAAGAGAGAAGTGGCCAAAGCTCTACCTTTATACTGACTCGTGGATGGTAGCCAATGCTCTGTGGGGTTGGCTGGAAAGGTGGAAAAAGGCAAACTGGCAACGTAGGGGAAAAC